>NC_090021.1:327249842-327573592 GCF_037176765.1 Anolis sagrei
CTTTAGTATAAGCATAAGTGAAAACATCCAGAGTTCCATATTGATGTTAAACCATGTTATAGGTCTCTAAATACACTTTAAAGCACTGTGAGCACATGCCTTACATTTTTATATTTGTTTTTTTTAGACTGTTTATTCTGTAAAGGTCACCATCATGCCATTGTAAGAATACCTTGCAAGAAACTTTTAAACTACCTTTCACCGTAGTGAAACATCTACTTTTAAACTTCATTCGTAGGGGTTTTTTTCATGTTACACAGCAAATGGTAAGTAACACCACATTTTGTAGAACTAGATACGTATCTGGCAAAAGCTACACATGTACAGGAAAAAAAGAGGACCCCCGCTATCTGAAATGACAGACACCAGCACTGAAGAAGTGGCATTTTTTACAAGTAGTGTAGCTCTGATCAGAGTATTAAGGAATTGCTAAATACACAGCTGTCAGTAGTGAAGAGAAGTTAGAGCTTGAAGATGGTGCACACCCGCCATGCAGGAGACAGTATAAGAATCAGAAAAGGCATCTAGGCCTGTCGGATAGAAATGGAGAGAGAGAGAAAAAAAACTGAATGAAACTGTTGTGGGGGGAAAGTCAACAGTTTTCAATGTTGAGCTTGTTAGTCCTAACAGTATTTCTAGGTCAGTTATGCAGGGTCTTGAATTCTGCCAACTGCTCTTTACAAATCCAAAGCAAGACAACAACTTTAGAGAGAAAAAGTGGGGTATAAATAAACATAATAATGATGATGATGATGATAATAATAATTTAAGTTTCCTGGGTATATATAAAACCAAATCCAAGCAGATATTTTAGAGTTCAAGGTATGGTTTTTGTTGTCTTTCTATTAAACACCAATAAGTGGTATTTAAGCACTTAAGGAAACTTATCTTTTTTCTGTGGATACTAAAGATGGTCACCTACAATTTAATTGAAAACAAAGGTATATATTATGGCAAGGGAGTTTCTAATTCAAAAGAAAAATGGAAGCCAAAAGAAAAAGTGATGAAAAGAAAATTAGGAATATTAATATATATGAAAAGATGTATCTATAACCAAAACACAGTCAACAAATTCATATTACTGGGACCTTCAAACTGTATTCCCAGACATGCTGGAATTCTTCAGATGCTTATTAGGGTTTCTTTATGACAAGATTGACAACAGTGGAGAAATTCCTCTGAAAAACAGTTTGCTCACCACTAATAACCCTGCATTGTGGAAACATAAAAATGCTAAAAAGTATTTAAGCCAGTGAAGGTTAATGAATCTGTCTAGAGAAGGTGCTCTCAAATGTGCACAGCTGTAAAGCAGAAGAGGCTCAATCATGCCTGTGATCCGTAGAAAACCACAGGGGAGCAGGGTCCCGTTACCCATGGGAAGGATATCAAAAATCCTTTGCCTATAGCTAAAGTACCTCTGCACATACATAGAGGATTCAATGCAGCGTTTATCAAAGCAGGAACCCTACACATTAAACTACAGTAAGTGAAAGGAAGTAAGAATGACTTTTCCCGTTAGCTAAGATATGGAAATGTTTTCTTGGAGTTTCGCCATTCATTTTTTAAAAACCAGATGATATTGAATAACTAAATATTTATTTGTGCTTTGGATTCAGATCATACAGACCTAGGATTTCTAGTGTGTATCAAAAGATAGTACTGCGAGGGAAATTTCTACTCTTTACTGCCACTCCTTGCACTTTCTAAAACATCTGTATGAATGTATACTGACAAGTGCTTGTTTTGAATCCTTTAATACTATTTCATTTATTCAGATAAAGATAAAGAGGTACCTATATTTTCCTGACTGGTTTTCCCTCCTGAAAACTGACAGAAATGTTCATGCTCTAATGAAGTTTATTAGGCTAAAGGCACTTTAGTGAAGTGTTAGTGTGAATGCACTGAAAATGCAAACCAAATAAATTATGTCCTATATATTGGGTTCAGTGATCCTGCCTCTTTAGTATTTCAAAATCCTAAGCTCCAGATACCAAGTTTAATACAGGCTATACGTGTCTCTTCTGGAAAACCTAAGTCCTTTATAAGGGATATGCAGCAGTGCTCTAAAGATGTTGTTTTATAATATTCTGCTTAAGTCAGTTTCCATATTTGGAATAATATGGAGGAATAAATAAGTCAAGTTGTGGGAAGTCATAAGTGAAACTTAACTGAAAAAAGAAGTCAAACCTTTGGGGAATGACTTCTCTATTAAAAAAAACCATGTAATTTAAATATTACAAACATTCCCACTTAAGTGTGAGACTAACTCAAATCACATTGAAATTAAGGCATATTTCAACACTGCATTGTCTTCTAAGATGTTTGCCTAACAAACCAAAGTATATGACTGCTTTAAAAGAAGCCATAAGTATAAATTTGAAATATATCTTGCAATTTCCACTCAGGTAAACAAACCCATACTGTAAATGACTATTCAATTATTGCAAATGAGAAAGTGAGGAAATAGTTGATGAAAATATTTGGGAATTTCCTCTTTGCCAATGACCTAACCACTGATGTGAAGAATATTTTATTTATATGCTTTTTCTTCATTGAACTCATAGCAACACACAAAAGGATTTTCATGTGAGTACTTGATGTGATTTAGACCTGTTTATACAAATGTTCTTTTAGACTGTGTCTTGGAACCAAATAACTGGCATTGGGTACAGGAAGGTTATATCCTTGATTGCAAATCGGAAGTAAAAGTTTCAACAGTAAACAAAACCAAGCTACATCCATTATCTTTAGTAACCTAATTCAGTGGAAGGGAACAATTCCCACAGGACGCATTTGCTCAACACACTAAATCAAAGTCATGGAGACATCTCAAAGGCCATCTAGTCCAATCCTGCACTATACAAGGATACATAGCTAAAACATTCAGAGATGCCTATGCAATCTTTATTTCAAGACCTCAAATGGAAGAGTCCATTACTTTCCAACATACTCCATTCCACAATGAAACAACTCTTACTGTCAGGGAGCTCTCTGTCATAGTTGGATGGAATTCTTTTCATGTAACTGAAATCCATTAGTTCATGCCCTAATCTCCGGAATAGATGAAAACAAACTGGCTCCAGTTTCTACAAGACATTCCTTCAGATTTTTAAAATTGACTATCAAATTGCCTCTTTGTCTTCTTTGATCCAAGCTAAACATCTACAGTTGCCTCATACAGCTTACTGCCTAAATGTTTTACCATCTTGGTTACCCATTTCTCTGGACAAATTTTAAAGTGTCAATATCATTCTTCACTAAGATGCACAAATCTGGACAGTATTCCAGGTGAAATCTCACCAAAGAGAAATAGAGTAGTACTGTTACTTCTCCTGATCCGCAAAACACACTCCTGTTGATGGAGTCTAAAATTTCACTGACTGTTTTGCCAACTTTATCTCATGCCTATATTGTGGTCTGTTAAAACCCCTGGATCCTTTTTATACATATTGTTGTCAAACCAGATGCCATTCATACTTTATTTGGACATTTTATCTCTTTTTCCACTGCCTTAAGTTTATCCCTTTTAATTTTTTTTATTTTTTATTTTTGGCTCAAGTCTCCCAACTGTCAAGATTATTTTGAATTCTGTCCCGGTCCCCTGGGATATTCACTATACTATCCAGTCATTTATAAAGATGCCAAACACCACCAATCCCAGAACACAATCCTGAGGAAGCCCATTAAGTCACTTCTCTCCAGGATGAATCGTAGATATTTGAAGTTGGCTGTCATATTGCTTCTTTATACTTTAGTATCCCAACTAAATATATACAGCTGCCTCATACAGCTTACTGTCTAGATGTTTTACCATCGTGGTTACCCGTGTTACTCTGAACAGGTGCCAGACTGTTAATATCATATTGGAAGAGACTGAAGTGCCATCCAGCTCAACCTTCTGCCCTGATAAGCATTCATTTGGTTGTTTAGTTTGTCTGACAATATGTCTTCAGGAATGTCTACCAAACTTGTAACTCTTGTCAAAAAAGAGGTAAGATTAGTCCGGCATGACATTCCCCTTCCTCCACTCTGCTGAGATCTCACCTGCTCTCCTAGAATATTTAAAGAATATCAGCAGAGGTTGTAAGATAACATCTGCAATATACAGGGTTAGTCAAAATGAATAGGCCAAATCTATGTTTACTGTAACCAATACTGGCCTATTCATTTTGACTAACCCTGTACTTTGATACCTGTGGTTGTAGTTAATCTGGACTAATACGCCTGCATTACTATTTGCAATAGTTGAAATTAAACTGGAGGACTCCCTTGTTTTTAACTCACAAGGAACACAGCTTGACCAACACCAACTTAGAACAAAGTATTACAGAATTTGCCCGTACTTAGCATCAAAACCAAGACTGAAAATTTAATATTGTTCACGGATGCATATACTACACTGTAGAAATTATATATACAATTTGACACTACTTCAACTGACATGGCTGAATGCTAAAGAATCATGACAGTTGTAGTTTTAGAATGTCATTAGCCTTTTCTGTGAAAGAATGCTGGTGCCTCACCGATCTACAAATTCCAGGATTCCAACATTGAACCATGGCAGTTAAATTGGCATCAAACTCCATTAATGTAGATGTACTCAATACAGCATAATAGACAAATTCAATAGCCATGAACTGGGGAGACCTGGATTTAAATTCTTATTAGACCAAAAAACCTATTTACTGATCCTACCCCAGTGTATATACAGCCTAAATTATCCCACAAAGTCACTGCAATTTAACACTTCTATGTGCTATCTGGAGAAAAGACAAGGTAATAAATGTGATGTTACTAATTAACAAATAGATTAGTTATGTAGAGAAACTGTGGCAAGTCTCTTGAATGTTTAGTTACAGAACATTTACAAAAGACCATGATAGTATTCTACATTACTGTATTATTTTTTATTGTATTGTATATATATTTTAGTAGTAGTGATAATAGATAAAATATGAAAATTGCTTATAAATGTATTAAATGAGAGATTATGATAAATAAATAAATAAATAATGTGCCAAACAAAGAGAAACAAGCACCTGCAGGTGTATGCCAACATGAATGTCAGAAAAGGCAACATGAAATGGAAAACTGAATAAAAACTGTTCAGAATCTAAACACAAAAACTATACTAAAAAGAGAAAAATAAATTAGCACATCTCCTTAAGTAAATTAGAGAAAGGTATTAATCACATTCCAAGTAAGAAATTTCTGGCAAATGGCACTTTCTTATTTGATGGTTTTATTAGATATGGCTGTCACTGACCTAGAAATACTGTTTAATTGTTTTCTTGAGTGCTCCTGTAAGCCCCAAACCAACATGCTTTGTTCTTAAAAGACAAACAAATGGAGGAGGGGAAATGCTTCATCCCTCCCCCTTGCAAATCCAAAGGCATGCGAAGTATAAAAGAGGGGAGAAAAATAGGGAACAGTACAGTACACAGTTCAAATGCCAAGGGGACAAATTAAGGCACTAGTAACATGGCAGTATTTGCTTTATATGCTGATTGACTGTCTTAGCACCACCAACACCAAAGCCAATCTGGGAACAGGAGAGAAAGAGAAACATTTCCAACATCAAAAAGAGAAGATACAGACAGCTGCAGGCATCTGCAAAGTACTGAAGCGTTGACAAGTGACAAAAAGGTTGTAGCTACTGCTACAGAAGTTTGAAAAGCCTCCCATTATAGAAAATATGGCCTTCAAAAGCAAGAAAACCTGGAAAACCTGTCTCCTGCAATCTGACTACATATGTTGTAGAGTACTAAATAATCACAGACAGAATGTGTGTCGTGTACTGTAACACAAATCAAGTCTACTGGTTTTAGTTATGAGACATTAAACAGAAAAGTAGCTTTAGTTGCATGTTAGCAATAATGGTAGTCTTAGGAAGGCCTTATTATTGTAATGTATGCAGTACAAATTCTACATTAGGCATTGCAAGGAAGAAAAAGTATCACTTTAATGACTCATCAAGCAAGCTTTCCAGGGTAATGAAAAGCAGTAATTCATTATGTATGTAGCTGGGTGGATCTTATCATTACATCCTCATGGTGCTAAGAAGCAGCAGGGATGCTGCATACACAGGCTAGGTTCTGCTGCATGACTCATGAGGTGGGAAGACTAGTGGGGTTACATTTCAAAGAGAAATGATTTTCTTCTTAAATTTAGGCTTTTAGCTTATTAATATACACTGATTCAAATTTACTTGCATAGCAGTGCTGGCTAGTGAAAACCTTTTGAGACAGCAACAGATATACAACAGATATACAAAACAAACCAACTGTCATCCTAGTACTTTCAAACTAGTTAACGAACAAACTAGTTAAGATTAAGTCCTAGACATAAATCAGGACACTCAATCAGCATTGAAGTGCATATCCAGATTTTAATTCCTAGAAGGTTTTCCTCATGTGAGATTTATGTTATCCAATTATTTTGAAAGGTTAGGTTTTGTTTTTTTACTTTCATTGAAATCAGAAGGTGCGTATGAGCTAAGAACATCTCAAAAGGCTCAAAAGAGTGACATCTCTCAACTGCTCTGGTGGTATAATGACTGAAGTTACTTTGCTACACTGTGTACTGTACTTACCCCATTCCATTCTACGCTCATACTCACTTCCTCTCCTCCATCAGGGCCACTCTCATACTTTACCACGTCGACATTGAGGCTCTCGCGGCTTCGCCGTCTCTCTATACTTTCAGGATCATTAAGGACTTCGGCAACTCTCTGTTTGTGAACATTGTCAAGACCCTGTAAGCCAAGGAAAGGACACCTCACTTTGCAATGAGTACTTCTGTGTCATGGACAGCAAATGCTATCAAGTTCATAAAAACTATAAAAAATACTGCATAGTAAGTTTTCATTATGTGTACACGAAGCATAAATTTGTAGAATTTATTATACACATTCAAGGAGAAAATCATTTCTGTCTTATTTAACCTATAAAAACAATTGTTCCAGTAAAAGTAACAGATTGAAAATAATTTTATCGGAAGGGGATAATTTCTCAGACAATCCATGTGGTATAACCAGTTGTGTCAATTTCATGGTTTGAGTCAGGAGCTGAAAGACTACACAAAGATTATATTTTGACAATTGGGCATATGATCAAACTCTTTGCATCCACAGTCCCTTTCCACAAACAAAGGAACGTGATCTGACATTGCTTTAATACCCTGTTTTGAAGTAGTTAAAGAGTGTTTTTTTAATTTATGTGGAGTAAGGGACTTTTTAAAGTGAAGATATTCTAATCTGATGCTCCCATCATGCAAGAAGAGTGAAGAGACTCTATGTGCAGTCAAGAGTCTATTTCATTTCTGAATTTAGTAAGCTGTGATATCATCATCCAGGCTTTCTTGGGTAGTTCTGCATGAACCAGGCCTGTCATGCTCCCCCCACTGGTTCATTCCCTTTCCCACCCACACACACATGAAAGCCAGAACATCCTCTCTAGCAGAAATTAACACGGTGGAAAAAATCCCCAGCTGGAAAGGAACTCCTCATCCCACAGTGGAAGTGCTTCTACTTACGTATTAAGATTTTATCTTTTTTTCCTGCCTTAAAAAATTGTTCCACAATAAGCCTGTACTGGCGGATTTATGGCGTCAAGGATTTCAGTCCTAACCATTAGTGACAGGTTTGTTATTACCCTTCTCTGAAACCCTATTGGAAACGTATGTCTTTGCAAGCATATGTACATCTGGAGGGAATTAGGGTTGGGCAGATCCATAACATCCATATTCAGTAAAAGGGCTGCAGTTACATGACTAAATAGGGAGCCAGTGATTGATGCACACAGGTAACAATGTGCATTGAGACTGTATTTCTGAATAGCAATACACCTGATGTCCAAAAACCGGGACGCCCTTTCAGTTCTTTAATGTAAGATGCCATTTATAAGGCATCTGAAGAATTCTGTTCTAAATTGATAGCAATCATGTATATTTTGAACATTCGTCACGTCTGTGATTTTTTTTCTCATATCTGTGATTTCTGCATTCTTTTCCAAGATGTTATTCGCAAGCTGCTTTAAACATGATTCTCTAACACTGACAATATGTATTGTTATTTTTTTCAAGATTTCTTTCAAACTCAAAAATTGTTAAGAAAACCTTTGACTGCATGAACTCCAAACACACCAAAACATAGTGGGATACAACAGAATGAGCCATGTGTTATGATTTCTGTTTTTTGGTTTGCAGAAAGACATTGCTGTTATGTGCTGTCAATAATGACTTCAACCTAACAGTCACCATACAGCATGCCATTAAATTTTAACCAAATTATAGTTTTTGTATTGTGAAAGCATTCTGGTTTGTTTGACATCATTTGGCAAATGAAAATTCAGTGGACAATACATGAGAAATGTCAGAAAACTGGCACTTGCCTGTTTGCGAGACCTCATTGCTGCTTCTTCTAATGTTTCAGCAGCTTCAAATTTGCCCTGACGTCTGTAAAGTGCCCCGAGATTCTTTAAGGTTGTTGTGACTGTTGGACTATAAATTTAAACATTACAATTATTTTCTAGCCAACAGAACACGACAAAAGTCCTTTAAACAATTCTATTTTACAAATATTCAGTAAAGGCTTACCAAAAACCTACATAATGGGTTTAATTGTGTAATGAGGTAGCTATCTGTTTGAAAAATGCAACCATTATTCTGCAGAAAGATACTGTAAAGAAGGAACAATACTACACACTTTTGCACTTGGCTTCCGATGAGATGGCATTAATGCGGGCATTTAAAAGCTTGCATATTGAGGAAATTTCCAGAATTTGTTTCATCATTATTAGAGGACCCTTGCTAAACTGGAAGAAGTGTCTTCACGACTATTCATTTTCATTATATAACTAAATTAATTCTTAATCAGTAATCTAGAAAATGACTCACACCTCCTATTCCATTTTCCCTTATCAGCCCTGCTCAGCTTTTTAGTCCAAAATAATTTCCAGTACAGAACATCATGTCTGTTACATGATCATCCAGAGCAAGTCTCTTGCTGCAACAAATCTGAAATTTCAGTTTTTATTCTAATCAGAAAGGAAAACACCTTCAAATAAGCTGCCACTTTAAAAGTTTAAGATTACACCAACACTACACACACACACATTAGAAGAAACAGAGAGGTGTAGCAACAAAGGTGATAGAAAAAAAGTGCTACTTTCTTTGGTGCATCTTCTTATTTCCTGAAGTAGGAACAATACTCCAAGCATCAAGGTGCTGCTCCCAACACAAAGGTCCAGTTGCCAACTGTTTCAGAAAATGTGCCTTATGTAATTTCTAATCATTTAAGTGCTCCAAACTCTCTCAGAGGTCAAGCGTATTAGACTTTTCTAATAGCTGGTGATAGCAGAAAATAACCTAACTTAATAATTACAGCCACTGAGCAATTACAGATCACTCATGATGATCAGGTGTTCCTATATTCAGGAAAACACAAGTTATCCTATGAACAGGCCTCTAGTACAATTTCACTGCCACTCTTAATGCCGCATTACATTCTAGCTACTTTGGGACTTAGACCAGCACCCAGTAGTACACATCTACTGGACCTCAACTCTTCTGCCATTTATTTCTCCCTTAACAGATTATTCTCCCTTCCACTCCCAGCCCTCCCTTTACCCTAAAATCCAGGTGAAGGGGGAGGAACACTTCTGAAGCAAAATTTTAGTGCAATTATCTGTATCAGCACAGAAAGGTGAAGAAAGTCCCAATGCTGTTGGCTTTAGTTACAGAAATACACCACTGAATTTTTTTCACTGTTTTCCCCTTCCCAGTTCTCAAAGGCTTAATAAATTAAACGATTTTTTGAAAGTAGTGCACTATGTGGGCTTCCTTCTATAGTCAAGAGTAAAGATGAAACAGGTACACATAGAGCAATGCTTCTGGTATTTCTAGGTTATTAAGATAGAATTTATATCTAACAGTCAAAAACATGAGGCATCATATTCACTTCTTCATAGAGTCTAGGGTTTCAAAATGGAAGTCACTCAACTGAGTTAGTCTAATGGGATATTAAAATTCAGTTGCCTATTTATACAGTAGCTTAGAGAGAAAACCACTTCCAGATCCAATTAAAAGTACTGCATGAGCAAGTAGATATACTGGTATTTAGCACACAACAGCATTTGAAACAAAACAGACATGAATGGTAGAAAAACACAGATTTGGAAAATAATTAAAACGATTGAGGTCAACATACTGTAACTGAACATCTTAAACACAAAGGCTACATTTAGTTCTACCAGCAAGCAGTCACAATGATGTTGTGACTCTGCACTGTAGAGTCTTTCAGTGAATCTCTTTAACGTTTCAAAAGCTTTGAGCAAAACATACCCACCTATCAACTTTGCAAGCTTTGTACCAGCCTCCATATTCCCCAAAGGTTGTGCCATCTTTTTGCTTTCCCTAAATTAAGAATAACATATTAAACTGTGTCTTCAAAGTTGTAAGAAAAGAAGGAAATTCCCACCCTAGAATTTCTCTTACTTTGCTTTCTTCTCTTTCTTCAGCATGCATCCAGATGGGCTTGTTCTCATCTGTGTAAAAATAAGAGAATATAAAATATTATTCTTTTGTCTCCTATATTTTAAAATGTTTATGTTTAAATATATGCTTTTCTGGGTGCATTTTAACTGTATTTTAATAGTGCTTTTATAGGTATATTTTATTATGTTGTTTTGTCTCAAGCTGAGATGTAAGTTAGTAACAATAAATAATAATAATACTAAAAAAGGTAAAGGCAAAGGTAGTCCCCTGACATTAGGTCCAGTCATGTCTGACTCTGGGATGTGGTGCTCATCTCCATTTCTAAGCCGAAGAGCCAGCGTTGTCCGTAGACACCTTCAAGGTCATGTGGCCGGCATGACTGCATGGAGCGCTGTTACCTTCCCGCCAGAGCAGTACCTATTGATCTACTCACATTTGCATGTTTTCAAACTGCTAGGTTGGCAGAAGCTAGGGCTGACAGCGGAAGCTCATGCCGCTCCCCGGAATCGAACCTGCGACCTTTTGATCAACAAGCTCAGCAGCTCAGTGCTTTAACCCACTGCGCCACCGGGGGCTCCCATATTAGGTGAAGTAAAATATATTTACATTTGACCAGAACAACCTTCCAAAAGAGCACTTATAGTGATACTATTGAAAGCGCAAGATACGTGCGTGCGTGTGTGTGTGTGTGTGTGTGTGTGTGTATCCTATCCACCCACATATGCAAACTTCTAAGGCACACCACCCACTCACTGGAAAACAGTTATATTGCTATTCTGTAAATGGATCAGGAAAGCCTTCAATTCCTGAAAAAATGGAGTATCAGATGAGCTCATAACTGTGTCACAGCAAGGGATATAACAAAGAAGATCCTTGTTTTGCACCTGCTATGAAACAAAAAAAGAATATACAGGGTTAGTCAAAATGCATAGGCCAATAAGCCATTCAATTGAATGGCTTATTGGCCTATGCATTTTGACTAACCCTGTATATCTATAAATCAGATGTAAAGGTGTAAAAATGCTCTTTCAAAGAAACCTTGATGGCAAACAAATGGCAAGTAGCATATGCTGACAGAAACTTTGTTGCTTGCTAGATCAGAGACAGATTTTACTTTCATCACAGTGATACATTTGACATCTCATGCACAAAGCAATTACTGTTAGAAAACCAAGTTCTAAAGAATATGTAAACCATCCAGCAAATGGCATAAGTTGCATAATTAAAATATATTCTCCACGTTTACCTTGTCATTCTTTCTACTGTCATAACTTAACACATTTTTCAGAATTCTGCAATGACTTGCCAAGTCAGAGTTGGAACAAAATTGGTATGATAGTATTTGCTATTTAAAGCAAAGAAGTCCATGCTATCTCCATTCCCTTATGTTCCAGCTGCTTTAATTCTGAATTTAATTTGCCATGAAGTATGGAAAAGCTGTTTGATAAGTACAGCAATACGTGAAAGAATGACAAGGTAAACGTGGAGAATATATTTTAGCTCCGGACAAATAAGTCACCAAGTGTTAAGATGACAGTCCCTTATTTGGACACATCCATTATCTTCATTAGCTCAATTTCTCAGAGATTTATCTTCATAATATAAATATTTACCATCTACAGAGCCAAATTCCCTTTCATGGGCACGAGTTAGGATCTCTTTATACAAAGTTTCTGCTTGCTTAAATTTCCCTTGCTTCAGGTAGCAGGATGCCTGGAAAATATAACACATGTATAGTAAGCTTTAAATTAACTTCTCAATATTAAGATTAATTAAATTAATTAAATACAGAATCTTTTTAAAAAACTAACATTAAGAATGGGGGTGAGACAACAGAAAATGAAGGGAAATTCATTCTTGAAAGAATTATCATGGGGAAAAGGTGTCTCTATTGAAGCTTTATCACCAATTGTTGTTATAACAAGCCAATTTTTTCAAAATTCAATTATCACAAGGACAGAAAGTAAGGTGAAATCTTCTGAACATGGGTACAGGCAGCGAAATAAATATCACAGTGGCATTAACCCTTATGCTATCAAAAATTAGATAGATAGATAGATAGATAGATAGATAGATAGATAGATTCGCTGGAATTACACTTTAAAATGTACCTGTTCTGACTTACATACAAATTCAACTAAAGAACAAACCAACAGAACCTTCCTTGTCTGTAACCCAGGGACTGCCTATATTTGCACAACACAAAGCTATGGTATAAATAAATGTATAAATAAATGTGTTTTTCTATTTGCAAAAGAAGCGCCTTAACACAAATCAAATCATTGTTCCATCTGAAAGAGTGCACTAGGGTTAGGAACATCCAGTCCATGGGTTATAGGAAGCCTTCTCTTCCTTAATCCTGAGGCACACATTGTGTTAGCTTTGCTTCCTATTCTCACTGGCATCAAACAAAGCCAGTATATGAACAAGACATCTCCTAAAGATATCAGTAAATCCCATGATCATGAGTGCAAGCAAATAGAAACAGCACCTCGTATAAGAATACAAGCCATCTGTGGCTTCAGAGTCTACCTTACTGTTGGTCCCAATGCACTTCATAAGAGTGAATTAGGTCCCAGAGTCTAGAGCAGTTGTTCCCATCCTTTTATAGAGGCAAAGTGACCTGTGACCCCGATACATTAAAATAGGCTTTTTAATATTAAACGTGATTGAAATTGTAACTAATTAGCAAGTTTTTTTTCTTGTGTCAGGAGTGACTTGAGAAACTGCTAGTCACTTCTGGTGTGAGAGAATTGGCCGTCTGAAAGGACACTTGCCCAGGGGACGCCTGGATGATTTACAAGCCTATGGGAGGCTCCTCTCATGTCCCCACATGAGAAGCTGGACCTGAAAGACAGGAGCTCACCCAGCTCCTCAGGTGTGAACCGCCAACCTTTCGGTCAGCAATCCTGCCAGCACAAGGGTTTAACTCATTGCACCACCAGGGCTCTATTAACAAGGTTAAAATTCACAGCTGAGTTTTTGTTAAGGCCAACCTCATGTCATCCTCACCATTTAATCTATTTCTTGTTTTGGTTTTCAATTGAAGAAGCATTGAAAATCTGTTCTCACAGAGATATGTAGAAATAAAGGGGAGGAAAACTCAAAATGCAAGCATGGTGATATTTGGATGATGTGATTTTTTGTTTTGTTTTCTCTTTTCAAAAGTTTCAGATCACCACTGCCTGGCGACACCACATTTAGGGTTGCAACCCATGTGTTGGAAACCACTGGTCTAGAGATTTTAGAAGGCCTATAGTATGTAGTCTGATTGGTTTTTAGGCTTCTGTTAGATCTTACATTAGAATGTGAAACAAAACAAAACAAAACTTGTACAAAATTTACTTTCATTTGTATAATCAGAAGCATGAAAGCTGTAATATAACGCTTGTATGGAATAGTACCAATACCAGCAATTATGTTTGTTTAATTCATAGTTTCCTGGATCCCATTTAGCAGATAAATACAGAATTGCATTTCTCAGTGTTTGCTCCCACTGCTTGGACTTACCAAGTTATTCTTTGTCTTTGCAACATTGGGGTCATCTGGTCCCAATTTAGTTTGGTAGATTTCAAGTGCTCGTTGATAGTAGTATTCCACTTCTTCATATTTACCCTGGTTCTGACATAGTAAGGCCAAATTATTTAATTGTTTGGCAACATCGGGATGGTCTTTCCCCAGGACCTACAAATAAAGACATAAAATATGAACACCTTTCTCTATTGCACATGCCCAATGAAAGCTACATATCTAATTTTAATACAATTGTTGATTTTAAGTTGAATGTGACCCAGCAGTGTGATATTGCAGCAAAAAAGGCAAGTACCAGTATAGCCCAGAAAAACCTACAACAACCCAGTACCAGTATTATTTTAGTCTTTATTAGTAGAACCATATTTTCCTATCCAGTTACAGTCCCACTACATTGAGTTTTAGTTAAGCTTCAGTTGAAGTACTGTGTTAAGTTCTAGGCATCTCATTTTAAGAATATAGACAAGTTGGACCAGATTCCGAGAAGGCCAATAAAAATGATACAAGGTATGGAGAACAAATATATGGGGAAACTTTGAGGGATTTGGGCATGTTCAGCACAGTGAAGAGAAGACTAAGGTGTAACATGATAGCATTCTTTAAATATCTAAAGAGCTATAAGAGAGGGGAGGGTGCAGGACCAGGTCTAATGGTTTTAAGTTACAGGAGGATAGATTGTGACTGAATGTGAGAAGTGAGTTTTTGAAAGAAAGAGGAACTCAACAATAGAACCAACTGTGATGAGTCTCTTTGCTTAGACATTTTCAAAAAGAGACTGACTAGCTGAAGAAGCACTGGTGGGAGTTCCTCCAATGAACAGTGGGTTGAACTCAGTGGCCTATGAAGTCCCTTCCAAATCCATGCCCCCACATCCTGCCATGCCAAGAGGACTTTCTTTAACCATATAGTTGACCTCTATCTGTGGCAAAATCACCCCCTCTCCCAACTTCTGGGGTGTGTGCATTTTGTAAAACATTCTGGGAAGTTCAGTAAGGGCTATGCAGCCTTTCAAAAACATACACTAGACATGGACAAACTTTGGCCTTCCAGGTGTTTTGGACTTCAACCCCCACAATTCCCAACAGCCAATATTGTGGGAGTTGAAGTACAAAACACCCGGAGGGCTACAGTTTTTCCATGCCTGAGCTAGCTGTATTTCTTGACTCATGGCAATTGCTAATTCCTGATATAAAACCACAGTTCTTGGTGTATCTCTTCCACTGCATTTCGTTTAACTCACTTCAGTAAAACTCATTTCTTGGTTTCCTCATTCCTCATTCTCACTTAGGAGGATGTCTCTCTCTGGAAAGTTTGGACACAACTTTCTGAAAGATGTCTCCCTTATTATAGAGCTTCACTGCTGAACTAAGGTGCCTCAAAACAACTTACTTTCCAACTCATGCTTTCAGATCTTTCCAATTATTTTGTATCTGGAGGAGGTTCCCCTGGAACCGTGGTTCCCAACCGTTTTTTGACTAGGGACGACTTGACCAGAGACCACTTTGACCAGGGACAACTCTTCAATATTAGTACCAAACGGGTTACGAATTAGTTTTTGGTGAACTTTAGATTTGGTTTGGTTATTTGGGGTGCTGATTCAGAAGATTGCATCAGATAGACTACATCAGCTCTAGTTTCTGATACAGAACATATGCCATCCAGTAGTTGCCATCTGCTCGCCCATAGAAAACCATACTTAATAACCCAGAGCTGATGTAGTAGTAGTAATCTTTCATGGGTAGTCAGCCTTTCTCCTCCTGACTTCCCCGTTGCCTCAGCACTATAAGAGGGTTTTGTGAGACAGTTGCTCTTGTTGTTATATGGTTTCGAGAAAACAGTGTAGTAATTAACGGTGAGGCCGTGGACCATATTTTCATTATCACGGACCACTGGTGGTCCACAAACCACAGGTTGGGAAACACTTTCCTGGAATAACAAAATATTGCTGCTTCTTCACTAGACTGGTGAGTTTAAAGCAGGCATGGGGAACCTTCGGCCCTCCAGGTGTGGTGGACTTCAACTCCCACAATTCCTTGAGGCCAAGGTAAGCCTTTGGGGCGAATGCCGTGCCTCAAGGAATTGTGGGAGTTGAAGTCCACCACACCTGGAGGGCCGAAGGTTCCTGACCCCTGGTTTAAAGTATTATTGTAACAAGAAAAATAATAAATTAATGCATTAATAAATATTGTTTTCGATATGTAACAAAGGCCTTCCTCTTCAGTCAAGTATTTGCTTTATCTGTCTGATTTATTGTTTACTGCATATGCACATTTTTGATTTTGTACATAATGGTGTTTAGTAACTTCATTGTATTGAATTGGATTCATACCAGGAGTGGTATGAAAACATCAAAGGGGAATAAAAACATTCTTGTACAAACAAATGAATGAAATAAATATTAAATTTCTATAGCATTTTTCATGCAGTGTATGTTGATGCCTTCAACACTATTTTTATCTAGTACGCTTGTTTTATGACATTGCTTAGAGAAAAAAAATCAAAGACTTCAAGATGTATCTTGCTACCCAATTTCCATGTCATGTTACAAGCATTTTTTCGCTGACATCAATTTGTGCCATATCTTCAAAATACACAAAAAGCAGTCCTATAAGCTTAAGATAAATTATTTCAAACATCAGTATTTCAACGAGTACAAACATCCAAGTACCATGAACATTCAGTTTTCAGCATGTCAGCAAAAAAGAAAAAAAGAGTTGTTCTATATTACCTTCTCTCTGATTTCTAAAGCTCTCTTGCACAAAGGCTCAGCTTCCTTATATTTGCCTCTTTTCCCATAAAGCACAGCAAGATTGTTTAAGGTGGCTGCAACCTGCAAAGAAAAAATAAAATAAAATGTCTAATACTATGTTGCACAAAAATTATTTAAAAGGAAAGTAGGTCATGTATTTATTATTTTGGAAGTACAGATTAATTGCAGCAAAGGGAAAAATCAAGATGCATAACTTTTGATAACCTAAGGTTAGTATTATCAATTATAGTAAATACTGTTTGCTCAGCTCACCAACTTAACAGATTTTTTCACCCCCAAAAACTAAATCATGATTTCTTTTTCAGGCTGTCTCACAAACCCCAGCACAGAAGGAGTGTTCCATAGTACTAAGATTACTTCCTCCCTACACCAAACACTAGCCCAAAGGCTGAAAACCTAAGTGAGACAACTTTAGACAGACTAATTTGAATGAGACGTATAACATAAACACATTGGGATAAGATTTCGATTATTAGGAAATACGTGCATTTACTCTAACCGAGGTAACATACGAATTGTAGAAAAAAAGACAGAAGAAAGGACTCAATTGCAATAGTTATAACATTTTTATGTGGTTTTTTTTCGTGTCAGGAGCCACTTGAGAAACTGCAAGTCAGTTCTGGTGTGAGAGAATTGGCTGTATGGAAGTACGTCGCCCAGGGGACGCCCGGATGTTTGATGTTTTACCATCCTTGTGGGAGGCTTCTGTCATGTCCCCGCAAGGAAAGCTGGAACTGACAGAGGGAGCTCATCCGCACTCTCCCCAGATTCGAACCTCTGATCTGTTGGTCTTCAGTCCTGCCAGCACAAGGGTTTAACCCACTGCATCACTGGAAGCTCCATTTTTTATGTAAAAGCTTTTCATATTTTTACTAAATTTGGGTTTACTTATTAGGTTACTTACATTGATACAGATTTTTACTGTTTCTCATTAAATGAGCATAATTTTAATAAGAATCTAGGAAATATTTTTCAGATTCTGGAGTACATTCAAATCATGTAAAATAACTCACAATCAGACCCACATTTGTATCAAGAAAGTAATTTAAATGAATTACTATTGAAGTGATTCGTATTTAATCATTAAAAGTGCAAACGTACTACTAGGTGCCTCATACCTGAATGATGTCAACAACAAAGTAGAGTTTAAGAATGTTCCTGTTGAATTTAACATCAAGATGAGTTTCACAGTAAAACAGGTGGAATTTACAGGTAAAAGAGAAGTATGGAAGGACCTCCAAAGCCCCATCCTATATACATACCGCAGGATGATCTTTGCCCAAGGTCTTCTCACGAATAGCCAAGGCATCATTCAGTAAGTTTGCTGCATCTTTGTACTTATTCTGATCCCTATAGAAGGAAAAGAGTCATGAATAACTAATCTCTGAAATGTAACACTAACATTTTTAGTCAAAAGAATCAGCACAAGTATTTGCCACTGTTGGCTTGTGCCAGCATTCAAGGCAGATTCTGCTCTTTTCATCTCTACATTAATGAAGTTTGCCTTATTTAGTGAAACTACAGCAAAATGCAGGAAGAGGCAACTCATTCCCTTCAGATGTTTTGGATCACAACTTTTATCCATTTCAGTCAGTATACCCAACAATGAGAGATGGCAGCATTTAAAGAGGAATCAAACAGCTTAGCCCTGAAGCAGCACATGACACAGTTCACAGAGTGCTAAAACTAGGCCCGTGTGATGGTATAAGATTAAATTACAATTTTGTCCTACCAGGTGATAAGCCCAAAATTCAATTCGGAGCTACCACAGGCACCAGAGGGTCCAACTAAAGCTGAATTCGATTTCTTGACCTCTTGTTTTATTTTTTCCTTCTTTTTCCTGCTATTTTATTATTATTATTATTATTATTATTATTATTATTATTATTATTATTATTGTAAACACAAGAAGAATGATACAAATCTCAATAACAATGCCCAAGGTTAAATAGAATAAACAGATAATGATATTCTACTTAAATTTTCTCTCAATTTGATATGTCCTATTTTCTTAACTTTACCAATTCCACTCTTATCTCCCTTCCCTCCCCAATCTCCAGGAACAGTTGTATCCTCAATTCAAGTGTTATTTTCACTGATCCTTGACCTCTTGTTGATATCAACTAGATAAGTAAGAATGCGCTATCCAGTTCAAAATACTCTTTAGAACTACTTTCAAGAAACTAAAAGGAAAGAATTTTCAAAAAGTCAAGTTAAAACACAGACTTTTATCAAAACTTTTGGAACTTTGTTCAAAACTGTGCAGATTTTTAAACTATTTTATTTAATAATTAAATTGTTTAATATGTTTTACAATGTTTCCGTTGTTTATTCTTCTTTGACATTCAAACTATTCTAATTTGTTTCAATTTTTATTAAATTGCTTTTATCTATATGTCTTTATTTCCTATCTTTTCTCAATCCCTAGAACTCAAGGTGGCTTGGATAAAAATCTATATTAAAATATTGCATGAACTAACAGGGACAGCAACATGTTCTCAAATTAAAATGAGCCAGAACAAGAATATACCAAGTCTTTTTCACAGTGTAAATAATTCCCTCCTGCAACACATCAGTATTGTAACCGCAAAAGGCCCCTTCTATACTGTCAGATAATCCAGGTTATCAAAGCAGAAAATCCACATTATCTGATTTGAACTGGATTATCTTAGGGCCCTTCCAGTCCGGCCTATATCCCAGGACCTGATTCCAGGTTTTCTGGTTTAAACTGGATTATATGAGTCCACACAGACAGATAATCTGGGATAAACAGAAAACCTGGGATCAGATCCTGGGATATAGAGCCTGTCTGGAAGGGCTCTTAGTCTACACTGCCATATAATCCACTTCAAAGCAGATAATGTGGATTTTATACAGCTATGTAGAAGAGGCCTAAAAGCTTGCTCGCAACACTTCCACCGCCTGTTAGAGGTACCAACCTGTACACTAATGCAAGTATATTCAACATAGTGGCAACATCAGGGTGATCGTGGCCTGAAGTCTTCTCCAGGTCTTCAAGTGCTTGTTTACAGAGGGGGACAGCAACTTCATATCTGCCCTGGGAAGCGTACTGAATAACAAGGTTATGAAGAGTCCTTAACCTTGCTGGAATCTCATAGCCACCTTGTTGTGCTGCAGCCACTGCACTGCTGTGTGGCTGTTGAACTGGGAAGGTAAAAATATTGAGAAAAGAAAATGAGGTTTGTGTGATTTGCATGAAGGAACTAAGCTTCATTGAGACCTCACAAATGCTTAAATGCTATCAGAATTCTTCCCACCTTGGGAACATTCTGAAACATGATTTGCTAGCAAATTCATTACATTTTTTTCCCATTTGCTCTCAAAAATATCTCACCAGAAGCAGGTCTTTTGTAAAACTTACAGTTCTTAGTAGTTATTCAGATCCCCTAAATACTTTGGTTTAAATACATAGCTTACAGCAATGTATTTTTAGAAACAGAAAAAAAAATCACCCAATATCTTCACCAAAAAAGAAAAACCCAATATACGTATTGCAGCTAAGGTCAGGATTGGTGCAGAGAATGAAACAATATGTCATTGTCTATGCTAAATGAACAGTCCAAGCACTTCAAGTCCGCAAAGAATCCTCACATTCAAATTGGGCTTTTGACTGTTTGTCATGACAATCCACTGTCTTTGGTTTGATTGTTTGGGGTAAGCCATCTATGAGACTTTGGTATTGTGTACTATGCACTAATGGCCTGGAGCAGCCTAAAAAGTAAAGATCAGCCACTGCCCTCACTATAAATACACACACACACAATATAAACACATGCATGAACACATAAATTTCACTTACTTCCTTGCCCTTGGTCATCTTCATCATTGGGGAATAAATCATCCAGTGCTTCTTTGGTAGAATCTGTGTCTTTATCTTCCTAAACACAGAAATCAAACGTTCACATTTAACTAAACTGATATGAACATATATATTATGTGTATCATCAAATTGCAAAAAAAAAAAAACCCCACAAAACTTTTTTCATATATTTGAGATGTAAAATATTTGACTGAAAAATGTTTCCACCTCCCTTACTACAGAAGACAAGCTTAAGTGAACAACTGTGTAAATCCAATTCATTCAATGGAAGGATCCAAGATGGCACAGCAATTAGATTTAGGAAGGAAAATGAGGATTTTAAAAAAATCTACCCTATAGTAGTAATTGCAGGAAAGTACTGTCTCTGTTACTTTCCTGCAACATGGCTCTCTTTCTGGCTCTTTCCTTCCTTTCTCTCTTCTACTCATATACGTGTTACCTTTCTTTCCAAGTGATATCACAGAGAGCCACATTGGAAATCAAAAAGTTCACCTAGAAACAGTCTTTGTTGTATAGACAAATGTATGGACAGACAGACATACTGTGATATATAGAGATAGATATATCTCGTTTGTTATCAGAATTTACCAGACAAACTGCTCCACCAACTAAGACTGGCAATGCATCACCACCCACAGAATTGACATGGAGCTATCAAACTGTCAATCCTTTCCATGTCCGGGCCAGGTGAGCTATCTATCTATCTATCTATCTATCTATCTATCTAAGCAAATAAAATGTAAATTAAAACAAATATGCATTTGGTTGTAAAATGACTTACGGAAGGGGATATATCATCATCATATTTTTTTAACTGGTTCATAAATTCAAGGTGCTTCTTTTCTTCTTCCAGCTGAGCCACAGATTGTTCACTCTTTTGTAATTTTTGCTGGGTGTTAGCTAGTTCATCCCTTAACCACTGATTTTCCTGGCATAGCCGACGGACCTGAGCACGTAATTTCTGTTTCTCCGATTCCACTGCATTTAAATGATTTGACAAGGCCATCATTACCTACAAAGCACCAGAGATGATTAGTGTTCTTTTTGTGAAACTCATGGTACTTGATTGTATATGTGGGTCAGCATCAATTACTCCAGTGCTTTTCGAGATTTCTAATTGTTAAAAAACTTCTCAAAGCAAGGTAACATTTAACCACTACTATTTTTACCTGTGCTTCACTGAGTCCCAGTTCCAACATTTCCAAAGACTTCCGTATCATGCTTGATTTTTCCTCCACCAAATTGGTCTCGTCATCTTTCTTCAAACATTTCAGTGTCTCTAGTAAACTCTGTAAGATGGAATTGTGCTCATTCTTTAGTGCTTCTAGTCCTTGAATCACTTGCTTAGTCTTAGAAATAATTTCATCTTGGGTAAGCTTCTCCAACTTTTCTTCCTTTAGATATACCATTGTGGACATGTTGTCATACATTCTGGGAAAACACAAAGAGAAGTACAGATATGCATCAGATACATATTAGACCTTGCAAACCTGCCTCTTCAGGGGGAGTGTAACCCCATACAACATAGGCTGTAAACCTATGCCCTGTTCGGCCTTTCAACTGACTAGGAGGACCTCTGTCTGGATTCAACTTCAATTTGTTAGCCCTCATCCAGTCTGACACAGCAGCCAAGTACCGGTTCAAAGTCTAAACAGCCTCCTTAGTAATGGGTGGGAAGGAGTGACAGATCTGGACGTCATCTGCGTACAGATAACTTTGTACTCCGGATGATCTCTCCCAGCGGTTTCATGTAGATGTTAAACAACATTGGGGCCAATGCTGAACCCTGAGGGACTCCACATAGGTCTTCATGTTGATAGCTACATCCCTGTGTTGATCCGCCAATTAATACCAAACCAATAGAACTATATCTTGCCAGTGAAGAAGCATCAAATCTTGTTCTAGTACAAAAATAGCTCACTTGGACTAATTGTCTAAGTATCACTTATTTTCTGAGCTTTCAAGCAATGTAGGTCTTAATCATTCTGAGGCCTGTGCACTGATTATGCTGATACCAATGATTCTCAAAGCTGATCTTTAGCCATGGTTTCAAGTATGGATATCACTGTTCCAATCAGAGGTTCTCCTGATCACACTCTTTCTTCTTACAAGTAATTGGATCAGGATTTGTTTCACTAATATATGGAAAAAGGAGAGCACTGGCAATCATGGAAACTAATGTGCAGAAAGCTATTCCCACTCCACATTTCTCAAAATTTCAAGAGAGAAAGGTAAGCATTTGATCTACGCCACGTTGACTGTGATACGTATAGCCATCCTCTGTTCTCAGTCAGTTGCAACCTCTTGTTTGAGAAAGTAAATCCATCTACACAATAGTAAGCCATCTTCTAATGTATTATTTATCACATGCAAAGTAGAATACTAATGCAAAAAAGCTAATTTTATTTTGCAGCAGAGATCTTTATATCACAAATTTTCCTAGAACCTTCCATACGTTGTTTTGTTGTTGGCATGCTTTTGTCAGTGTAGGTGCTTTGCACCTGCACAACCCGTCTGAAATATCTGCTTCAGTTGTGAACATAACTGCATTCTAGGATTAACATAAACTATTTCCTGAGATGAAGTAGGTATGTGTTCATTTTGACTTTTTTGGGGGGGTGGGGGGGGTACTTTAATTCACAATATTGTAATTTCACTAGAATATAGCACAAAATACATAACAAAATGGGTTATGTACTTTTGAAAGCAAATGTAAAGAAAAAAAAGGCAAAGAAAAATGTATTTGGAATAAATCAATACCCCCATGTTTCAAATAAGAGATCTTCTGAGATAATTTGAGAGGGAAGGGAACTCCACTTTCATCCAATGCCTATGGTAAAAAAATGTGAACCTTGAGGAATGATATTTATGCACAGGAAATTAGGGAAGAGATATATCTCTAGTGGGATACTATTATTAATGTCTAGAAAGCTATTACTGGGAAGAGATAAAATATAGAACAAAATCCAGTACAGAACAAAGAAATGAGGACACTGTTCTGGCCAAATACATTAGAAGAAATCCCAGAATAAGGAGAGGAAGAATGGAAAAGTCAACAGGCACATAGAACCAATGTTTCTCAGTGCATGATGCAAACTCTATAGACAAGAATTATATTTTGACACACTTTCATGGGTACCTGAGTCACTTACTAACAGCATAGAAGCCAGTTCCTGCGGGTATTACGTACTGTTGTCATAAGAATAGAAACTGGGTAGGAAAGACTGTGCTCCAGACCCTGTCCTTGTGATTCCATAGAATCCTAATTTTGAAATAGTTCTCACATCCTTAGCAACCGGATACAACTGAAGATATAACTTCAACTAAAAGCATTGAGGTTGGAGGGGAACAGCTGGAATGGATGCACTGCAAGCAGATTTTACTGTAAGTAATTCAGAAGCGTAATCTTCCTGGTATTTCATGAAACTAACTACATTTTGAGATACAGGCCTTCGCCTAAAAAGTTGGAATGTAACACTTCAATAAACAGATGAATAATAATGACTCAGAGTGTCAATAAAACTGTCCCAAACACTGCAATGCAGAGATTCTATCCTTTCACCATTATAGCCAGCTCCCCAGTTTTAAGGAAATGCTTCTTTCTTTACAGACTATCTTCCTAGAAGGTCTCATTTCTTTTAAATTTGTGAGAACTGGGCACACAAAGTAGAATTTGGGGTAGAGTAAGCTAATGAGGTCATATAAGTAAAGACCAAGACAAACGGTTAAGCTTTCTCCAACAACTGTATACATTTAAGAAAATATACAGTGCCAAGTATAATGAATTGAATGCTGGATGAGGATACTATGGTTCAAAACTCACTGGGTAACCTTGGGAAGTCACTCTCTTGCCACCTGAGAGGAAGGCAATGGCAAACCTCTTCTGAATAAATTTTGCCCCAAAAAACTTTACGATAAAGTCAACATGAAGACATATACCACCACCAAGAAAATATAATTCAATACAAGTTAACAGAATTTAATTATGCCATAATAAGTATTCCTTCTGGAAGTAGACTTATATAAATGGCTACCCCACATTTGCCAATATTTCATTAGAGCTTGAGCCAAACATCCCACTGGAAAAAAGAAAAGATATGTCAAACGGCAAGTCATGGGCTTCTACTGTCAAAAATAATGGGAATTAGACTAAACTATTCCGGAATTGATTTTGCCTTTACAAAACTGTCATTTTATCAGGAAAGTCACTGCTTTAATTCCAAAATTAAACAACTGGAGACAAATTTTTAAAAGATCTCCTAAGATATGAATGAAGAATGTCTGGGAATTGGAGGCACTGTGTTCCATTGTTTCTGGTCCTACCTCTCAGGTAGATTCCAGATTGTGGGGCTTGATGACTGCTGCTTCTCAAAAAAAAAAAAAAAAAAGAGAGAGAGAGAGAGAGAGAGAGAGAGAAACCGATTGTATGGCATATCACTAGGTGCCATTCTATCCACAGCGCGGTTCAACAACTACATGCTTCTGGGACTGATAATCCAGATGCAATAGGCGGCTGCTATCAGTATGCTGATAACATCCACATATATTTCTCCATGAGTTGGATGAAGGAGAACAAACTGAAGCTGAATGCAGACTGTGTTTGCAGCCTGGGAGTGCTTCTGGATTTGTCACTCAAAATGACAGCTCAGATAGCTTCAATGGCCAGGAGTGCCTATTGTTGGTTTTGGCTGTTATATCAGCTGTACTCTTTCATAGAGCTGGAGAACATAAAAATGGTAGTGCATGTTGGTAACTTCAAGGCCGAATTTCTGCAATGCAATGTACATTGGGCTACATCTGTAAGAAGTTTGGAAATTTCAATGTGTTCAATAAATAACAGTCATATGAGTTATTGGTACACCTATGAGTGAGTATATTACACTAATATTAAAATCACTGGATGTCAAATAGTTTCTGGACAACGTAAAAAACATTCATTTTTATCTTTAAAGCCCAGCATGGTTTAGGTTGAGGGACTTTTACTCTAGTCAGTCAGGACTATACTTGCAACTGTCACACAGAGAATTTTTTTAGCCACTCCTAGTCTGTGGAACAATCTGCTAGAATAGGTTTGACAGCTGAATGTCTAAATTTTAGAAAGCATTAAAGACCAGTTTTTATAGGCAGACATACAAACAAGATTTTTTTAAAAAAAAAATATGAATTTTAAAGTATGATTGCTTTAATATGTATTTGCATTGTTTTATTTTAGGACAATATCACATTAGTGTTTTAAAGCAGGGATGCTTGTTTTCTTACCATGTAGCTGCCTCCTGCAGAATTCTGAGAAATGTAGTTTAGGGAAGCCAAGGATCTTTCTGCCTGAGAATTCCAAAGGCCCCATCTTAAACTACATTTCCTAGAATTCTGAAGGAGGCAGCCACACTATAGGAAAATGGATGTCTCTGCTAGAAAACGCTAATGTGATATTGTCCTAGAACCAATGTTACCTCTTTTTTAACTGATGTTATGTGTTGTATTTTAAGCTTCTTTTGTTCTTTGCCTTCATCAATGCAGAGAGGTGTGTAAGAGATAAACAGTGTTGTTATTATATTATCAGCGATCAATTATTCTGGTTAGTGTAAAAATAAACCAGATATGGGGTCATACTTTCCTTGAAAAGACAGGCCTGAAGTTTCAGTTCAGAGTCTGGGACCCCAAGTTTCTACAGTGCCCATGACTGCATTACTATTACTACTACTACTACTAATATAGAATCATAGAATAATGGTGTTGGAAGAGATCACATGGGCCAACTAGTCCAACTCCCTGCCATGTAGGAAAAGCACAAATTATGTTTATTTATACCCCACCTTTTCTCTCCACAAGGAGACTCAAAGCAGCCGTTACATTTTGTGCATCAACTTTTTTGCCTGGAGAACAGATCTGGCACATGCCTTATATATACATTTTGACTTACTGTAAGATATTCTACATGCGAGACTTTAAAGAGGATTTAAAAATATCAGCTGACGTGAAACTACTAACTAGAGGGAATACAGAACTTCCTCATCACATTAAATCCACTGACTACCAGTTTGTTTCCAGGGTTAAGTCAAATGTTGGTTTTGACCTATAAAGTCTTTCTGTGTTATCTGCTGTCGAGTCAATTTATGAAAACCTGAAGAATGAGAGACCCCTAAGAGCCCCTGTCACTAATAGCTCTGATCAAATCATGCAAACTCAGGGCTGTGGCTTGATTGAATTTATTCACTTGTGATGAAATCTTTCTCTTCTCCTATTACCTTGTACTTTATCAAGCTTTAATATTTTTTCAAATGAAACATTTTAACCCACATTATGTCCAAAGTATGATACACCCAGCTTGTTCATTCTGGCTTCCAGGAAGAGTTTAGGCTTGATTTGTTCTAGGCCCATTAATGGCAGTCCATCATATCTGTAGAACACTTTTTCGGCAGCACCAATTATTATGTCATAGATGTCCTTCCAAGTCTTAGTCTTCTTCTGATTTCCCAATTAGAAATTCCACTGTGATTAGTTACTGATCTGAGGAAGTGAACATCTTTTTTAAAAAATTCTGTCTTCATCATCATTCTAAAGTTGTATAAATCATCTGTGTTCATTTTTTAAATATTCAACTGTAGCCCAGTTTTTGCACTTTCTTCCGTAAATTTCATTAGTAACTATGTGCAGAGTACAGATTCATACAAGGTCTTTTACAGTGAACCATAATTTCATATTATCTACACAATCAAAAGTTTTCCTATGAATTGTAAGTTTGTTTTATTCAGAAATATTTTGGTGTGTTCCATTATCTAATGTAGCTTTACAATGTGATACCTAATGCTTCAACTTTTTCAAGACCGCACTTAAGACACCTGGTATTTTTTGCTCTCTATATAATAAAGTATTTGCTGTAAGTTCTAACTCCCAATGTAAGCCTTCTTTTTGAAAATATATTGGAAGTGACCCTTTTTTCTTTTACTACCTTCAATAGCACCTGGTGGTTATGCACAATAAGGTCTTTAGAATAGATGCAACTACTTCTAGTATTCCCTTCCTAGAATGCTAGAATTGCTCATTTTTGCTGTAGTCTAACAGCAAGAACTTTTATTTTTACAGGACTTCAAGAACTGACTACTTTTAAGAAAAATATTATGAAAACAATACATGAAAAGACCATAGAGATGTCTTCCACCTGTCAATGCCTTACTTTTCAATAATCTGCTCTTTTGATTGTTCTATCCCTTGCTCTTTCAACCACACACTGAATTAATGGGTTCCAGCTACATATCATTTTAAAAGGTTGAAACAGGGGTTCTGGGACCAGAGAGAAGAGACATCCCCAGAGCTTTTGGTGCAGCAACCAGATAATGCGCAAAGTCAAGCTGATTGCTCGCTCTCCAATCTCCCCTCCATTTTTGCTTCTTCTCTTAGAAGAAGCACACTTTCATCAGGTGGACAAACCTTCCATTTGACTGATGACCCTTTCATTAATTGTCAGGGCGGAATTCTGCATTACTGTTATACAGAGAACTAAACAAAAAATATCACTAGGTATAGTTCACCATAACAATGCCTCAATTTATTATTACAGTCCTAGATAAAAATGCTCGGCTGCATCCAAAGATTCACCCAGCAAGTTCACAGGTGCCCAAAAGACCATAGCTCTGTGGATGGGAGTGTACATCTTCATCAACCATGGACATTTCTTCCTGCTTTTACATGCAGCCTTTCTTTTCAGAAGCAAGGTGTAAATTGGAAGTGGACAAAGTGTAGCCTCTCCAATGCTGCTTTTGCAATACGCTCCCTTTCACTTTCCTGTATAAATGACCAAAAAACTGTTTTCTATTTATGGAGGCTTTCAAGAGCAGTAGTTTAGATTTAAATAGGACACATTGACAGGTATGCATGCATGCATGCCCACCTAAGTAAAAACAATTTTACTTCCAATTTTGAAGACAATTCTGAACCTGGTCTACTGTGAAGCAAGTTCCTAGACCGAAAAACTGAGGATATTTAAAGGATTAGAACTGCGGGTTAAGGAAAGAATTTTCATTAGCACACTGTACTATTTTCATTGTGCTCTTTTTAAAACTGCTTTGAAACATTTTAATTTTATGTGGTAAACTGTTTTTAGTGTTGCTAATAGTTTGATCCTATTTTAATGCTGACATTTTTTTTAACAATACCATAATTGCAATCTGTAATACAGGTTTTGGGGGGGGGGGGGGGACGGGACTAAGAAACCAGGAAGAAGATAATGTAGAACTGGTTCCCAGCACATTAAGGTGTCCACTCCAGTGTAAATGTCAAAGAAATGTAATGAAATTACAAATTAAGCATTTCATATGTATTCCAATGGAGTGTGTATCTGTTTTGACAGCATACAAATTATAATATTCAAGACTTCACTTCTACAGAAGTATCCCACTAAAAATCAGAGATACATTCATGACAGGTCAATACCAGTCTAGACAAGCTTTTTTTCTTTGCTCAATGAGAAACTAGACATTTTTAGGTCAATGCCATTGAACAAAATATCTAGGCAGTAAAACAACATTTTTACAAGTCTGCAGAAATACTGACACTTTTTAAAGAACTACCCTTAAGGCACCCTTAAATCAAAATGAGTGATATATAAAACAAAAACAACCAAATGAAAACATGGATTTAATGTGCAGGTTTGTACAAAGAGAACTGTTTTAATAATGTATTCTGTTAAGGAGTAGAAGCATAGTGAATGTATAAAGGTCATTACACTTGATTAGTTAGTAAAATTTCAATGTCTTAAACGTAGTATCAGATTTGCACAAATAAGTATTCCTTTTTATTCCAACACTGTAGTTTATGTCTCCTACTTTCTATTGAGTATAGTCAGCAAGCTAAGATAGACATTAATCAAATACAAATCAATTGTTATATCCTAGATATATCACTACACAGAGTAACTATAAAAATGAACTCACTACTCAAGTATTTGTTAAAGATAGGAAAAGGTGACAGAAATTGGGTTAGGAGCCTGTTCAAATAACCTTTACATAAGAATAATGAGAATTATTATAATAATCAATGTAAAGAAACAGAAGAAAACAAAAATTTAGAACAAGAGACCTCTATCATGAGATTTTAAATTTTTTTTAAAAATCGAAGATATAAGAATGCTATATCATTAAAAAGGAAATACAGTATGTGATCCAGACAGAACAGAAAAATGACAGAAGCAATATAATACAAAAAAGAGATGAAAAGACAACTAATTTCTTCAAGGGAAATTTGAATGACAATGCATCAACAATGTCAAAAAGTAAAGTGGAAGAGTCTCTCAAATCAATTAAAAGAAAGAAATCACTGGGAACACATGGAGCTATTTCTAATTATAGAATATCTGCCAATAAATATTTAAACAAAAACAATGGCACATAGATGGGAAAAGTTTAATATACATTCCAATCCATCAAAAAGGGGACACCAAGGAACACCACTGCAGTAGTGTCAGTAAGAAGACATGAAATAAAAACCAAGTTAAATTTGCTTCTAATGCAGCAACACATGCAACTCTATGAACAGTCTGTCTGCCTTAAGAATAAATTTGAATTCCACCAGGAGGGCACACTTCCATTTTGTGATTATTCTAAAAACTGCAGTTCAATTACCACTTTAAGGGGGGGGGGGAATCCCATAGTATTATATTTCAGTAGCTCTTCCAGACAAACAGTGTCAATTCACATTGCCTCAGGTATTTCACTGCTGCTTTTGAGTCTTAAAATAATATACAGAAGCTATCTTGACACATTAGCAGAGTTTCATATTGAGGAGTAAAAAGCAAACACAATTCTAAGCTAACTGTGCCTCAGAAGCAGATCAGAAAGATGGGGACAGAAGAGCTGCACTAATCCTCATGTCCAAAGGGAATTTTGCCTGCAGTAAAAAGCCAGAGAACTGCATTAGAGGATACAATGGAATATCCCAAGGGCATCCAGCTGAGCAAAACCCCCCCCCCCAATAAATGAACCACAAAGAGAAAGAGGTAGATGAGAATTTTACCAGAGTCTGATAGAAAATGTCTCAAACATTAAACTATTCTGATTTTTCACATTGTAATCCACTTCATTCTTTCTAATATTCAGATATTTTTTATGTTCTTGTTAAACATTTATAGGCTTCCTTTGAGGTTAAAATGACCTAGATTTCTCTTTTAACCTCCTTATTTTATATCATTTTTTGCTTTTCATTGTACTTTAATCTTAAACCCCACAAAGAACAAAAATTCCGCAATTGCGTAAATTTTCCTTTATTGTAATGCTATTGTGTGGCATGTATTTTTAAACAAGTACATAACTGTGTAGATCAATTCTATTTTCATAGCAACAGGAACGTTAGAGAGACTGCTGTAACCCAATATAGAAATGTTATTGTATCAATGACTTTGGAAAAAAAATGACAATTGAAATGTTTGGGCTTCTAAGCAATTCTAATTTAGGCTGTACTGTTACCATTCCGGTCTAGGCTTCTTCAAATCTGAAATCATCTTCTTACAGTTTCCTGTTTTGCAATATGCCTGCTATACAGGGTGAGGCAGCATAACTTCTTTTTTTTCAAAACTTAATAAAACCCATTGTATGAATCAGATTTTTTGAAATAATATAGGCGCATACCTAAAGTTTTGTTTTACGTAGTTTTGAAGATCAAATTAGGTAGGTGGCGTCCCCCATTCTCCATACACTGAGTAAACCGATTTCTGGCGTTTGTCATGACTCTTGCCAGCATAGCAGGAGTTTTGTTGGCAATTTCTTCCTGGATGTTGGTCTTCAAATCTTGTAGGGTCCCTGAACGGTTCACATAAACACGGGATTTCAAAAAACCCCATAAAAAAATCACAAGGGGCTAAATCTGGAGAGTGGGCCAGCCACTCCAAATCCGCTTGAAAGGTAGGCAACTGAACTGTGTCAGGACAAAACTTTATACTCCCGCCTCTTGAACGAGACCACTAGCGCTCCACTACGTCTTCAACCGACTGAATGGCGTGCATTTTAAAAAAGGAAGTTATGCTGCCTCACCCTGTATTACATAGTTGTTCTGGCTTACTAACATTTATGGCTTTGCCTAATGAATCTGCTTCAACATCACTGTTGATAAATGATAGATTTGTTATTCTAAGATACATTTAAATTCTATGACTAATATATTCTGTTCATTGTGCAGACAACTTCTGGTAGTTGGTAGAAAAAGATCTCGGTCTCAAATGAGATAGGTTAAGATTGTTTAAAAACCTCCAATGAAGGAGAATCCTTTGCAGTAGTTTATCCAAACTGCTCTTATTCACTTCTTCAATAACTATGTGGTTCATCTGTTTTATATCGCTCAGTTCACAAGCACTTACTGAATTCCATTTACAACATATGCTCTTCTATGCACAGTAATAACTTTCTAAGGTAACTTGGTATTAGACTGCAATCCTATTTGCTGGTTTTAGTTCATTTCATGACAATGTGGCGAATTGGAAGCACCATGCAAAAATGTTTAAGCAAGGATACAAAATTATATAGATATTTCGACAAGTATCCTTTTCAAAGTATTTGTGGCATATTTCCTGTTAATAATTAAAAGATGGCCCCATATTTCTTCCAAAAAAGTATTCCAGAAAGTCTTTTATGATGTACACATAACATGGATTTTTTTTTGTGTCAGGAGCAACTTGAGAAACTGCAAGTTGCTTCTGGTGTGGGAGAATTGGCCTTCTGCAAGGACATTGCCCAGGGGATGCCCAGATGTTTTGATGTTTTACCATCCTTGTGGGAGGCTTTTTTCATGTCCCCGCATTTGGAGCTGGAGCTGACAGAGGGAGCTCATCCACGCTCTTCCCGGATTCGAACCTCCAACCTGTTGGTCTTCAGTCCTGCCAGCACAAGGGTTTAACCCATTGCGCCACTGGGGCTCCATAACATAGATAATTTCTATGTATGAAAAAGTTAAAGCTCTCTAAATATATTACGTTACTGATTGAAACCAGGTATCACAGTGTTTCTCGCTTATATACACAAAATAAGTTGCAACCTTTGCTTCAATTCATTTCCATTCTCCAAAGCCTTACAGCAGTCAAAAAGACTGAAAAGAAAAACAGACAGTACTCAGCTGATGATCCTGCTGATACAAACATAAAATTGAGCAAGAACTGTCTCTGCTCTTCCTTCCTTATTTCAGGGGAAAGCAAAAACATAATACCCAAAGATATCTATCCATGATATAAATACAGACTATAAGGTAAATAAGAATGAGAAACATGCCATGATTTCTACAGATTTTCTTAGTGAGATGTGTTGTCAAAAAACAACAATGGCATTAAAAAACCAGGAGTGAGAAGGCGTAAGCAAAATAAGGAAGGAAAGGGGGTTGGGTGGGTACTGGCAAAGCGGCACATCCTCTACACACAGAGATCCAATTGCTTCCTTTCCGCATCCTTTCCCCTGAAGTCATGTTGTCCACTTTACTCATTCCAAATGATCCACGGTTGAACATCAACAGACTAATGAAACTAGCTGTTTTCCTCAGAGACCAGCCAGGACTAACAGGAGCCTGGCCCAGCCTTTTGTTTTGCATGAGTAATTGGAGATGGAAAAAAAAGAGAATCCATGGAGGGAAGACAGACACAGGCACACTTAAGACACAGCTGAAAAACCAGCTTTTTATTGCCTGTTCTTCCATGTATTCAAGGCTTCTTTCTCCTCTAACACCTGCTTTTCCTCCATTTCTGGTATGCTCCACGTAACCCTCCACAGAGTTACACCCCCTTCTCCATCAAGCATCCATGTTATCCACACCACAATGGCCTCGCCTCATCTTGACAGTGAACTGCAGTATCTCACTTCTCCTATGAAGCATCACTTCCCCAAATCCCTCAAAGACATCTTCCCTCCCCATCACATATACTTTAAGAAAAGGGCTGTCTGCTTCTTATTGTCCCTTCCTTCTCTAAACCTGACTTTCCTTCCTCTTCTGGGATGCTTTATTAAACCTTTTTGAGGGTTATACCCTGCACTTCTTCAGATTTCAGTAACAATAAAGAGCCCTTTTATAAGATAAAAATAAAGTCAAATAAATGGAAATATTCAGGTAGCCATGTGAGACACATGGGACCTAGAATGAAGCACAAACCTCCTTGGGCTTATGTAGATCACGGTGATTTATTTTTTCCTGTTACTCTTATTGTTGTGTGCCTTCAAGTAGTTTGTGACCTATACTGATCCTGTCATAAGATTTCCTTGGCAAAAATTCTTCAAAAGGTTTGCCATTGTCTTTCTCTAAGGCTGAGAGAATGTGACTTGGCCAAGCCCCCCCCCCTTTCCAGGCATTTGAAACCTGGTTTCCAGAGTTGCAGTGCATCCCTGAAGCCATTACACCATGCTGGCTGTTACTATCAGTATTACATGGATTTGTGTGTTTGTTGCACTTTATGCCACCTTGTTTTATAGGACATAAAAGAAATGTTTTTTTCTTTTATGGTGGTTTATGACAGTAATAAATTATTGATACACCCTTCTTCCTCCATTAGTCATCCACAATCCATCGACACACGGACACATACTCCCTGTTAAGTGGCCTACCTTATGAACTACTCCTATGGTGCATGTACAATGTCAAATTAACATTGTTTGACACCACTTTAACTGCCATGGCTCAATGGTATGGAATCATAGAATTTGTATTTGGGTGAGGGCACCAGCACTCTTTGGCAGAGGCTACAGCTCCTAAGACTCCACAGTATTGAACTATGGCAGTTAAAGTGGTGACAAATTGCATTCATTCTGCAGTGTAGATGCACCCTTTGTGTTAAACCATCAACTAATACCAAGTTACAACAACGTCATCTTGCTTCTGAAACAGTTTCAAAATACAAATGTCAAATAAAAATAGGAAAAAAACTGCATTAATTCCAGTGTATATGGAACCACCAAAAATGCATCTTGCCCCTGAAAGAGCATCAATATGCAAACGTAAAATAAAAATAGGGGGAGATAGCATTATTTCGACTATATAGATCAGGCATGAGCAAACTTCAGCCCTCCGGGTGTTTTGGACTCCAACTCCCACAATTCTTAACAGCCTACCTAAATCCCCCATATTACCCGAAAAGTGTCTGGTTTCAATTAAAATAGAGTAATGGAGCCAACAAAAAACAATTTTTACCTAAATATTAGGAATAACCTCTTGATTGTTATAATAATAATAATAATAATAATAATAATAATAATAATAATGGAATATGCTTTGTCGAAGGCTTTCATGGCCGGAATTACTCAGTTCTTGTGGGTTTTTTCGGGCTATATGGCCATGTTCTAGAGGCATTTCTCCTGACGTTTCGCCTGCATCTATGGCAGGCTTCCTCAGAGGTCTGGAAACGTCAGGAGAAGACCTCTGAGGAAGCCTGCCATAGATGCAGGCGAAACGTCAGGAGAAATGCCTCTAGAACATGGCCATATAGCCCGAAAAAACCCACAAGAACTGAATGGAATATGCTGCCTGGGAGTCTGGTGAGGTCTCCTTCCCTGGAGGTTTTTAAGCAGAGGCTGGATGGCCATCTGTCAGGAGTGCTTTGATTGAGTATTCCTGCATGGCAGAATGGGGTTGGACTGAATGGCCCTTGAGCTCTCTTCCAATACTGTGATTCTAAGTGTAACACCCTCTTCCACACAGCTGTATAAAATCCAAACTGAACTGGATATGGCAGTGTGGACTCAGATAACCCAGTTTAAAGCAGATATTGTGGTGTATCTGCCTTCATATTCTGCATTATATAAAAAAGTGGCAGCAGACTTGTACAAAAGTAAAAGAACTAATTGAAGAAATATTCAAATTTGGAGAATGGATATGGAAATTGAGAGGGAAGACATCCAGAGGGAAATAAGTAATATAGCAAAAGAAAAATATAATATACTAAGTGAAGAAGAAAAATGTTACAAAAAATGGTACAGGATTCCTGCACAACTTTCACGCTTTTTACCAGGGGTAAAGGACAGGTGTTGGCATGGTTGTAAACAAAGAGGTGTGTTTAATCATATGAAATGAGGAATTGAAAACTTGGCTTTTTAAACAGGTTTTCGACAATGGCAAAATGTAAGAATATTGAATAATCATCAACTGAATTTTATGGCTTATTTTACCATAGCAATGGCTAGGATTTTTTTTAATGTTCTTCAAAGAGCTTTTATATAATTGTTTATAACTATAATTATAATCTGGATACTCTAATTATAGGATTGGCTGGTTTTAAATAGTATCATATATTGATTTTATAGGGTTTTAAATTTGTTTATTTGTGCTTATATTATTGTGCTATTTTGCTTTTATGGGATCACTTTCTGTGTATATCATTTATTGTATCTTTTGTTTGGTTGTAGGATGCCCTAAGTCCATCTGGGGAGATAGGGCAGGGTATAAATAATTTATTTGATAAATAACAAGATTAGTACACAGCAAACAAGATCTCTATGCTGGCTTTTGTATTTGATCACATGTTGGACACTTCCCAAGTGTCTAGGATGGTGTGATATATCAGCAGATAATGCGTGCAGATCCGAGTAAGATGGTCTTTTGCAGCTGACAGATGGTAATTTTGTCAGCACCAATTGTTTTTAAGTGCAGGCCAAGGTCTTTAGGCACTACACCCAGTGTGCCACTCACCCATGGAACCACCTTTACTGGCTTGTACCAGAGTCTTTGCAGTTCGAATATTTTGATAATAAATTATTATTTATTATTATCCATTATTATTATTATCATCATTATTGATTATGATGATGATGATGATTGATGTTTTGTGTTAATTTTTTGTTTTATCTTAATTTGATGTTATGTATTGTGTTTATATTATCTAATATTTTTTATTTCATGGTTCTAAGTCACTCCGAGTCCCTTTTTGGGAGATGGGGCGGGGTATAAAGTTCATTGTTATAATAATTATGTGGGAATGTGATAGAGAACAGGCATATTGGAAAATGATCGAAAGAGAAATTAGTATAATGATAAATCTTCAAATAATAATAGCCAATAGAAATGTATTACATGCAAGGATACCAGGAGTGTATAATGTACGCAAAAGGAAAGGTTAGTTGACAAATGAATAGCATATGCTCAAATTGTTTTAGTGAGGGGTTGGAGAGATAAAACAAAGTGGACTCTGACAAACTGGTATAATTATGGAGTCAATACGTTAAATGTGGAAATGACAAATTTATTTATTTACCGTATTTATATACCGCCTTTCTCAGCCCGAAGGCGACTCAAGGCGGTTTACAGTCGGCACAATTCTGTGCCTCCAACAACATAAAATACAATTAAAAACATTAGCATATAAAATACAAAACCGAACAAATTGTAAATTGAACAATATAGATAAAATATAAAATTTTACAATAATTAAAGAGCATATGGGACCCAGTTAGAAATGATTTAGAAAATTTATTAAGATGTGCAAAAAATGAGATCGGATGCACTTTATTTTATCCTCTAGTGCAATTAAACCCCATTGTTTTGTCCCATCTGATCCTCCTCCCAGATACACTATTTATTTATTATTTATGTATTTACAGTATTTGTATACCACTTTTCTCACCCCGAGGGGGAGTCAAAGCGGTTTACACATAAATAATGGCAAAAATTCAATGCCAGTACAAACAATTACAATTGTACACTACAATTAGACATAAATTAAATTTAAAAATACATCCATGAGAAATAAAATAGTAAAACAGTTTCGTCGGTCGAATCGCCATTCCAGTCATTGTCTTTCCGAAATGCTGCATACATTTACTTCTACTGCACATTGCTCATCTGACCCAGTGTTTTTAAACTTTTTAATATTTGCAAATGGACCCGCCCACTGTGTTCAATTATTGTGATTTTATATTGCACTGTGTGTTTACTTTGTATTGTTTTTTGCATTTTATTTTTATTATATTTTTGCTGTATTTTTATGATGTATATTTGCATTATGTTGCATATTTCCATTGTTGTAATTGTTGGACTTAGCCTCATGTAAGCCGCCCCGAGTCCCCTTGGGGAGATGGTGGCGGGATAAAAATAAAGTTTTATTATTATTATTATTATTATTATTATTATTATTATTAAGACCGATATTTCAAATGTAATTTCTGTTGTTTATGGTACAAAGACTATGTCTAAAAGAAAAGGGCGGAGAGTGGGAGAGGGGTAGAGAAAGTGTGATTTTATACTACACGGTATGTTTACTTTGTATTGTTTTTTGCATTTTGTTTTTATTATATTTTTGCTGTATTTTATGTTGCATATTTGCATTGTTGTAATTTTATGTTGTATATTTGCATTGCTGTAATTGGGAGGCCCCGGTGGTGCAGTGGGTTAAACCCGTGTCGGCAGGACTGAAGACCGACAGGTCGCAGGTTCGAATCCGGGGAGAGGCGGATGAGCTCCCTCTATCAACTCCAGCTCCTCATGGCTAGGATGGTTTTAAATTGTGTTATTTTAAATGGTATATTTTAATATTTAGATAAATGTTTTTTAATGTTTATGTATTGTATCCAGACATTGAATGTTTGCCATGTATATGTTGTGCTCCGCTCCGAGTCCCCTTCGGGGTGAGAAGGGTGGAATATAAGTGCTTTAAATAAATAAATAAATGCGGGGACTTGAAAGAAGCTTCCCACAAGGATGATAAAAACATCAAATCATCTGGGCGTCCCCTGGGCAACGTCCTTGCAGACGGCCAATTCTCTCACACCAGAAGCGACTTGCAGTTTCTCAAGTCACTCCTGACACGACAAAAAATATTTTTTTGTATTTTTATGTTGTATATTTGCATTGCTATAATTGCTGGACTTGGCCTCACGTAAGCTGCCCCAAGTCCTCTTGGGGAGATGGTAGCGGGATAAAAATAAAGTTTTATTATTATTAAGACTGATATTTCAAATGTAATTTCTGTTGCTTATGGTACAAAGAGTATGTCTAATTGAGACTCGTGCGCCAACTGCAACCGTACCTCGCGAAGGCTGATCTGGCCGGGGTGGTCCATGCCTTGGTCACCTCTAAATTGGACTACTGTAATGCGCTCTATGTGGGGCTGCCTTTGAAAACTGCTCTGAAATTTCAATTGGTCCAACGAGCAGCGGCCAGGATGTTAACTGGTGCTTCTTACAGAGAGAGGTCAACCCTTCTGATCAAGGAGCTCCACTGGCTGCCGTTTATTTTCCGAGCCCAATTTAAGGTGCAGGTGCTTACCTACAAAGCCCTGAACGGTTTGGGACCATCCTACCTGCGTGACCGCATCTCCGTTTACGAACCCACGCATTCACTTCATTCATCTGGAGAGGCCCTGCTCGTGTCCCTCCTGCGTTGCAAGCGCATTTGGTGGGGACACGAGACAGGGCCTTCTTTGTGGTGGCCCCTCGACTCTGTAACACCCTCCCCAAAGATCTTAGACAGGCCCCTACATTGGCAGTCTTTAGAAAGAACTTGAAGACCTGGCTGTTCCGATGTGCCTTCCCAGAATAGGAAATCTCCAATACCAAGTCCCAGAAGCACTTTATTAGAACTAAGATTGTGGAACGCCCTTCCTGCGGACATTAGGCAGGCACCATCTCTCATGGCATTCCGAAAAAAGTTGAAGACCTGGATGTTTGTGCAGGCGTTCGAGTAATCTAGTGCAATATTGGTAACTGAACATAGGAATGGAACAATGGACGAAGAACCTGGACTACGCTTTGATGATGAGACGATTGGGCTGGTTATTGTAATAACTGTTTAGTGTAATTGCTTGTTGTTTATTAACTGGATAATGTGTTAAGTGGTCAATTGTTATATATGCATTGAATTACTGCTGTTTTTATTGTGCGTAAACCGCTGTGAGTTGCCTTCGGGCTGAGAACAGCGGTATATAAGCAAAGTAAATAAATAAATAAATAAATAAGGTTGCCGCACACTGCACTTACCCTATAATCCTTATATACCACCTGTCACATCAGCACTTTTAATTCTGTACCCATTACTCTGGCCCGGCCCAGTTTTATTGTGTTTTGGTGTATTGTTTATTGTTGTTGCTTTGTTGTCTAATATTGCTTTAATTGTTTTTGTATTGTTTTGGTGTGCATTGAGGCCTTGGCCTTTGTAAGCCGCATCGAGTTCTTCGGGAGATGCTAGCGGGGTACAAATAAAGTTAATAATAATAATAATAATAATGTCTAAAAGAAAAGGGCGGAGAGAGGTAGAGAAAGTAAATTAAAATGGACATAATTAAAAAAAACTTGGAACCAAAAATAAAAGAGATATTCTGGGTTATATGCAGGCGTGGGCAAACTCCGGCCCTCCCTCCAGGTGTTTTGGACTTCAACTGCCACAATTCCTAACAGAGGTTCCGTCCTGGGTCCAGTCCTGTTCAACATCTTTATTAATGACTTAGATGAAGGGCTAGAAGGCAGGATCATCAAGTTTGCAGACGACACCAAATTGGGAGAGATAGCCAATACTCCAGAGGACAGGAGCAGGATTCAAAACGATCTTGACAGATTAGAGAGATGATTGGCCAAAACTAACAAAATGAAGTTTAACAGTGACAAATGCAAGATACTCACTTTGGCAGGAAAAACGAAATGCAAAAATATAGAATGGGGGACAATGCCTGGCTCGAGAGCAGTACGTGTGAAAAAGATCTTGGAGTCCTCGTGGACAACAAGTTAAACATGAGCCAACAATGTGATGTGGCGGCAAAAAAAGCCAATGGGATTTTGGCCTGCATCAATAGGAGCATAGTGTCGAGATCTAGGGAAGTAATGCTACCCCTCTATTCTGCTCTGGTTAGACCACACGTGGAATATTGTGTCCAATTCTGGGCACCACAATTCAAGAGAAATATTGACAAGCTGGAATGTGTCCAGAGGAGGGCGACTAAAATGATCAAGGGTCTGGAGAACGAGCCCTATGAGGAGCGGCTTAAAGAGCTGAGCATGTTTAGCCTGAAGAAGAGAAGGCTGAGAGGAGACATGATAGCCATGTATATATGGAGGGAGGAAGGAGGAGGGAGCAAGCTTGTTTTCTGCTTCCTTGGAGACTAGGACGCGGAACAATGGCTTCAAACTACAAGAGAGGAACATGAGGAAGAACTTCCTGACTGTGAGAGCCGTTCAGCAGTGGAACTCTCTGCCCTGGAGTGTGGTGGAGGCTCCTTCTTTGAAAGCTTTTAAACAGAGGCTGGATGGCCATCTGTCAGGGGTGATTTGAATGCAATATTCCTGCTTCTTGGCAAGGGGTTGGACTGGATGGCCCATGAGGTCTCTTCCAACTCTTTGATTCTATGATTCTATGAGTTGAAGTCTAAAACACCTGGAGGGAAGGCCGGGGTTTGCCCATGCCTGGTTATACTGCTGTGCAGAAGGGCCCTTGGTGCAAGACAACTTTCCCCCCAGAAACACCTCCCTAGCTCCAATTCCCGCACTGGCCTCTAGGTGGCGACGTCGCACAACTGCCTCCCTCGGGGAGAAAGAAGAAGCCGGTATACCTGACGACGGGAAAGGCAGCAGGCCTGGCTTTTGTGAGGGATGGAGGGCTGAAGGGCGGGCCCTACGAGGGGAAACCGACCGAGGCCTGAGCCGTGACTCACCCCAGCCGGCTGTCAGTCGGGCGGGATCCCCCAAAACCGCCACCGCCACCTCCGCCGCTTCTTCCCGGCTTCAGCTCCCTAGCCTGACTGAGCAGCCCGTGGCTCCGCCCCCTCTCCTCACCGAAAATGGCGGCCCCTCCCAGCCCACAATGCACCGCGCGCTGGCCAAGACCATGACGTCAACTCCTCTCTCTCTCTCTCTTGCTCCCTCGCTATAGTAAGGGAAGGCAAGCTGAGTGGCAACGCGCATGCGCCAACGCTGATAGGAGGGTTGCTTTAGAATCATAGAATTATAGAATCAAAGAGTTGGAAGAGACCTCATGGGCCATCCAGTCCAACCCCCTGCCAAGAAGCAGGAATATTGCATTCAAATCACCCCTGAAGCTCTCTTCACTCACAGGCATAAACAGTGATATATGTATATATATACATGCATACAAGCATTGATTAAAGTCTTGAAAGGTGATGCTGTCAAGGGGTGCATGCCATATGCCAGCAAATATGGAAAACACAAGAATGGCCATCAGACTGGAAAAAATCAACTTATACCCCCATACCAAAAAAGAGAAATGCTAAAGAGTGCTCCAACTTCCGTACAGTGGCCCTTATTTCTCATGCCAGTAAGGTAATGCTCAAGATCCTGCAAGGAAGACTCCAGCAATACTTGGAGCGAGAGTTGCCAGACGTTCAAGCTGGGTTTAGAAAAGGTCTGCATAGTTAAAGCAATGCTATTCCCCGTAGTCACCTACGGATGTGAGAGTTGGACCATAAGGAAGACTGAGCGAAGGAAGATAAATGCTTTTGAGCTGTGGTGTTGGAGGAAAGTTCTGAGAGTGCCTTGGACTGCGAGAAGATCCAACCAGTCCATCCTCCAGGAAATAAAGCCCGGCTGCTCATTGGAGGAAATGATAGTAGAGGCAAAGATGAAGCACTTTGGCCACATCATGAGAAGAAAGGAAAGCCTAGAGAAGACAGTGATGATGGGGGAAATGGAAGGAAAAAGGAAGAGGGGCCGACCAAGGGCAAGATGACATCCTTGAAGTGGCTGGATTGACCTTGAAGGAGGTGGGGGTGGTGATGGCCAACAGGGAGCTCTGGCATGGGCTGGTCCATGAAGAGTTGGAAATGACTCAACGAATTAACAACAACAAACACACGCATTGATATATACATGCATACCAACATCGCCCAGATATGCATTTCCCAATGTTGCCCCTCCACACAAAGCCACATGTAACTGAATTATATAGTAGTGTAGACTCAGGGCCCTTCCACATAGCCATATAACCCAGAATATCAAGGCAGAACATCCCACAATATCTGCTGTAAACTGGGGTATCTGAGTCCACACTGCCATATAATCCATTTTCTCCTCTCTGCTCTGGGCTCCAGATGTGTTTAATGTTTTAGTTCAAAGCTGTCCATGATTTTAAGTTGCCCAATGAAGGGAATGTGTGCCAAGTTTGGCCTGCATCCTTCAAACTATCTAGGAGCCTTTGTGGTACAAATTTACAAACATACACTAAGTGGAATCCTATAGTTTTGTGACATTGAGTCATGTTGTTTATAGTGGTGTCAAACTGCATCAATTCTGCAGTATAGATGCACCCTTAATGTGATAAGGATATATATATATTTAATTTAATAAATAAGGGGCTACAATCGATAAGGCTCTCTGCCTAGTAGAGGACAGATGATAAGTCCGGATGATGGGGACTTCAAGCAAATTTTGGTCTTCGGACCGAAGTAATTTCTGGGGTTGGTAGGGGGATAAGCGGGTCCTCAGGTACGCCGGCCCCAGACCATATAAGGCCTTAAGATGCTAGCTCATGATCTCTCACAAACATGCTAGAATGCCAGAATTCGGAAATGCAGCCTCTTTTATACAGAATAATTTCAAATTTCCCACTGTGGCAGCATCAACTGTAGAGAAGCCCATTGGATGACCCTCCCAATTCTGACCAATCACAGAAAGGGGGCTTTGCTGAGCAGTCAGCTTGTGAAGAGACAAAGGGCATTGAGTGGCGATGAATGGGTTTCCCTCTATTCAACAGGAAAAATAATTAAAATGATTGAGGGGTCTTGGCCCTACCCAGGAAAAGTTTATTGTGTGCACGATAGTCATGGCAGAGCCCCATTTTTGGGGGGGGGGGGCGCGACCCAGAGGCTCTGGATCATGGTAGCTCAAAACAGGACATATTGGCACAATCATGCAAATGACAGAGGAGACGGTTCAGGTTTCCTTCCGTGGCAAGAGGTCCCACACAGAAAGGCGCATTTGTGAAAAGTAGCTACTTCCCCCAAAGCGGGTAGGAAGAGGCAATGGGGCCATCTTGTCCTGTGGGTTTATTTTGTGCATTCTTGGAAGGCATGAGATAAACCCACTACTTCTGGTGTTTGGACTGCTCCCTCAAAAGTTCTGGACTTTTGATGGGGCAGTCCAGATAGTAGTCCCACAGCTTTCCAGGCTAAATTAGTCCGGAAAACTGCAAGCCCTCCTCTCCAAAAACTCTGAAAAGCTGTTTACAAAACAAAAGAACTTACCTGACCTCCATTAGAGAGCTGTCAGGAGAAAGGGGGGGGGGGAGGAAAATCCAGGAGAAGGGGGGGGGGAATCGCTCCTGCCCCCCTTCTCCTGGTACTTCATTTCTACACTCCAGGAGAGCCCAGGCAGCTATCTAATGGAGGCCAGGTAAGTTCTTTTGTTTTTTAAGGGGAGGAGGTGCTCCGGGTGCTGTCTTGGAAAGTTCTGTGAGAACATCTGGACACCCATCCCAGAAAGCACATGCTTTCTGGGGTGTGTGTGGATTGGGGCCCAGGAACATTCACATTTTTAAAACACAAATGCTCCTAGGATAAAGGGCTGTGTGGAAGCGCTTGTAGTTTGAACTGCATTAGATGACAGTATAGATTCAGCCTTAGGCCCCTTCTACACTGCCATATAAAATCCAGATTATCTGTTTTGAACTGGAATATGTGCTATTGTAGACTCATAGAATCCAGTTCAAAGCAGATAATGTGGATTTTTGCTTTGATAATCTGGATTATATTGAAGTGTAGAAGGGACCTAAGAAGAGTTCTAAATCCTCCGTGCTGACATTATAGTAATGTCTGGCAGGGTTTCCTCATTTCAATAGGGTTACTAGGATCATCTAGGGCGGCAGTTCCCAAACTGTGTTCCGCAGAAGCCAAGGGTTCCACAAAAGCATTAGTAGGGATTCTGCGAAAAATCTTTGAATTACTTTTTTAAATGCCCATGCCAGAATATGAAGAACTTATTGAAATTCAATGTACATCTGATTTAAAAATGAAATTTGAATCCGTGCCACTGAATGGCTTTTGCGTAAGACTGATAGACGTATAGCTGTCAGTTGCTGCCGATCCAGCTTTTCAGCTTACACCAAATCAATTTTAATTGGATGCCACCCCAAATCTATGTATTCAGCTGTAAGGAATAAAGCCCAACTTCAAAACTATTTTAAGTACAAAAATTAAACAATTTATTTTGTCACTGTAGATGTGAATCCAATATTTTCCTGTACCAAACTAAATGTATATGGTTATAGCCAATATTTTCCAAATAAAAAGGTTTGTGGTTATATTTAAATTTATTTATCTTTATATCCAAACTTACTACATTATACAACACACTTAGGCCCCTTCTACACTGCCATATAATCCAGATTATCAAAACAGATAATCCACGTTATCTGCTTTGAACTGGATTATATGAGTCTACACTGCTATATAATCCAGTTCAAAGCAGATAATATGGATTTTATATGGCAGTGTAGAAGGGGCCTAACTGCATTGGCAGTGTAGAAGGGGCCTAACTGCATTATATGACTCTACACTGACCATATAACCCAGTTCCATCTGCATTATAATGCCAGTGTTGACAGGGGCCAAAGATATTCATATCATGATCTGATCACCATACTCAATATATCCCATATGCATGGGGGTATTGGGGTAACGATACAAAAGGTTTGCTAGGGTAGACCCTCTTTCACTTAGACTCAGCCCCCCCCCCCCGAAACAAACAGCCCCCCCCCCCCGAATCGAAATCCTGGCTACAGGCCTGAGCCCTTTCTTTATAGAATTCATTGTCTTGAGAATTCTACATTTCAGAAAATATTTCAGAGGAACTCAAAGTGCCACCACAAATCATTGCTGTCAACATTGGGCCACAACAGGTAGGCAGCTTGGGTGTCAACACTGCCCTAATCTAGCAGGAATCATAGAAGCCAACCTTGAAAGACCTGTTATATTAGCAACTTGTGGTCTGCAGATCATGATTTAAATGCCATCAGACTCATCCTATTTCCCCAGGCTGGTGTGGTGAAGACTAAAAATGTAATGCTGGAAAATTGCCAGGACTTGCAAGGAGTAAATGTCAGTTTCCTTAAAGGGATGCCAGATGAGCTGTAAGGTGAGCCCTTTTCTTTGGATCCAGCATTGGGGAGGAATTAGTAACTTGCAGTTTGATGAAATTTCTGGAGACAATCAGGGATAGCCAAGAATATCTTTGCTTCTATGAGTCTTATAGGGTTGAATATTAATAAGTCCCTCCATGGAGGTAGAGAAGAACGGGATACAAAAGTTCTAAATAAATGAACAAATCTGGGTAGAGTTGAATTTACCCAAATGTCTTTAGGTGCAAATATAGTTTTATTTATTTATCATGTCAGAAACGAACAGAGAGTACAGTTGTAATGTATTTAAAAAACACAAAGTTTTAAAAACTTGGCATTACATTAATGTCCTTTGACCAGTAGCTGACCACTTGGAGTGCCTCTGGTATTGCAATAAGAAGATCCTCCATTGTGGCAGGGCTGAGACTGCATTGTAATGAAGCAGAGAGTGTTTGAGGACTGGGACATCCGTAGGGATACCAAGGTGCTTGTTTATAAAGCTATTGTCCTTCCAACCCAGCTATATGCCTGCAAAATGTGGACTGTCTACAGACGTCACATGCAACACGCCAGCTGCGCCCGTACCTTGGGAAGTCTGACTTGGCCACGGTAGTCCACGCTCTTGTTACATCCCGTTTAGACTACTGCAACGCTCTCTACGTGGGGTTGCCATTGAAGACGGCTCGGAAGCTTCAATTGGTCCAGCGTATGGCAGCCATGATACTAACAGGGGCGGCACACAGGGAGCATACAACCCCTCTGTTGCGCCAGCTCCATTGGCTACCAATTTGCTACCGGGCCCAATTCAAAGTGCTGGCTTTGGCCTATAAAGCCCTAAACGGTTCTGGCCCAAGTTACCTATCCGATCGCATCTCCACCTACGAACCCACTAGGACTTTGAGATCTTCCGGGGAGGCCCTGCTCTCAATCCCGCCTGCAACACAGGCGCGGCTGGCAGGGACGAGAGACAGGGCCTTCTCGGTGGTGGCCCCTCGGCTGTGGAACGCCCTTCCCATGGACATCAGATTGGCCCCCTCATTGATGGTATTCCGGAGGAAAGTGAAAACCTGGTTATTTGAACAGGCGTTTGAATAAGCAGTGCAATGAATTTCAGGAAATGGAACTACGACTGATGAGTTTCTGATTCTAGTTATGAGACGCCACTGAATGTTTATTACTGTTAAATTGTTTAATTTGTTTCTGTGTTAACTGTTTTTAAGTACCTTGTTGATGCCGCATTGAATTTTTGCTTGTTGTAAACCCCTATGAGTCGCCTTAGGGCTGAGAATGGCGGTATACAAATGAAGTAAATAAATAAATAAATAAACAAACTCCTGGAACGATTCCATCAGCGCTGCCTTCAGAAAATTCTGCAAATCTCTCAGGAAGACAAGCGGACAAACGTCAGCACTGAAGCGATGGTCTTCCGCCATCAACTCAGCTGGACCGGCCACGTTGTCCGGATACCTGACCACTGTCTCCCAAAGCAGTTGCTCTGCTCTGAACTCGAAAATGTAAAACGGAATGTTGGTGGACAGGAAAAGAGATTTAAAGTTGGGCTCAAAGTCAACCTTAAAAACTCTGGCATAGACACTGAGAATTGGGAAGCCCTGGCCCTTGAGAGCTCCAGCTGGATGTCAGCTGTGACCAGCAGTGTTGCAGAATTTGAAGAGGCACGAATGGAGGACGAAAGAGAGAAACGTGCTAAGAGGAAGGTATGTCAAGCCAACCCCGACCGGGATCGCCTTCCACCTGGAAACGAATGCCCTCACTGCGAGAGATGATGCAGATCAAGGATAGGGCTCCATAATCACCCTGGAGGATTATCCTACTCGGACAATGAGGGATCGTCTAAGTAAGTAAGTAAGTAAGTAAGTAAGTAAGTAAGATGGTCTTCTCCACACTCGCATGCCGTGGACTCCACTTTGTAACCCCATTTCTTAAGGTTAGCTCTGCATTTTATGTTACCAGAGCACAGCTTGTTCAGTGCCTTCCAAGTCGCCCAGTCTTCTGTGTACCCAGGAGCGAGTCTTTCATTCGTTATCAGCCATGAATTGAGGTTTCCAGGTTTTAGCCCGCTGTAGTGCACACCCAGGAAATACAGGCAGAAGTCTTCAGCATTTGAACTGAACTGAAACAATGTTTATTTGGAGATTTCTCGGGTTCACAATGCTTGACCATTACAAGTATCTTCTTATTATCATTACACTTAACTCTTGATTCTTCTAAAAACATATAACTGTTACTGTTACACTTTTCCCATCATATTTTCTTCTGTCTCTTTAGTATCTGCAGTTTCCTTTCCCTTTAGACTTATAAACTACTAGCTGTCCCCTGTGGCCCAGTCTGTATATGTCTTTTGTGTGTTTGTATGTGTGTGTATATATTTGTGTATATGTGTATATTGTGTATATTGTGTATATTTGTGTATATGTGTGTTTGTGTGTGTGTATGTATGTATATGTATATGTATATATATATATTGCCCCACCCCAGTCATTCCACAGAGATATAAAACCATTTTCCTACTTCCAACAGACCTCACTACCTCTGAGGATGCTTGTCATAGATGCAGGCGAAACGTCAGGAGAAATGCCTCTAGAACATGGCCCTATAGCCCGAAAAAAACCTACAAGAACCTATTTATATATAGTTTTGCGCATACGTTGTAATGTAATTTTTCTTGGCCAAGTCTGACTTCCCAAGGCATGGGTGCAGCTGGCACATAAGTTTTAATTGTGTGAAGGCTCCCCTGGCCACTGCCGAAACCTGGGGTTCCAGGCTCAGCAATGAGTCCAGGACAACTCCCAAGCTGCAAACCTGTGTCTTAAGGGGTGTGTAACCTCATTCAACGCAGGCTGTAACCTTATACCCTATTCGGCCTTACGACTGACCAGGAGCGCCTTTGTCTTGTCTACATTCAATTTCAATTTGTTCGCCCTCTTCCAGACCATCACAGCTGTCAAGCACTGGTTCAGGACTTGAACAGCCTGCTTAGTAGCTGGTGCCTCACCAAACTACAACTTTCAGGATTTGATAGCATTGAACCATGGCAGTTAAAACTGCATTAATTCTACAGAGTAGATACACACTTGGTTTGAAAGGGGTGGTCCTGGTTAATCCTGTGTCAGGCCCGTAGCCAGGATTTTGATTCGGGGGAGGGGGGGTACTGAGTTTGATTCGGGGATATATTGAGCATGGTGATCAGATCATGATATGAATAAACATAACAGTTTAAATAATATACCAGTAAGGCCTTCTTGCGGACCACCCTGAGAATTTTGGGGGGGGGGGGTGAAGCCCCTCATGCCCCCCCTCCCCGCCCGGCTACATGCCTGTCCTGTGTCATTCCATATTCACAGCTGCTCTGAAAATGTTCAAGTGTTTCTGTCCTGCTAGTTTCTCCTTCATCCTCTGTTCTCTTTAAGTACTGGAAACTGAGTTCAAAGTGCAAATGTAGAACAGAGGAAGAGTGAAGTTTTGCCCTTCCCTGTAGCTCAGGCAAAAGCAAACTGCTGCAGAATTTCCTAGCAATGTCACAGAACATCCTGTGCTGTGCAACTTCAAATTGCTTCTTGAGGGAAACAAAAGGTATTAAAAACAGACGGCAAACGCACTGCCCATTTTATTTATTTATTTATTTATTTATTTATTTATTTATTCCTATATTTTTACCCCGACCTTCTCAACCAGGGGTTGGGGGGGGGGGGGTAACTCAGTGTGGCCTCACAGAAGCACCATACAATGCCAGCATCATAAAACATTCAACAATACATTGAAAATATTAAAACAATAATTAAGTAGGATTTTACTTGAAATCTGCTTTGGAACTGTGCCTCAGTGCTCTCTCCATCTTTCTTTCTTTGAAGAACATAGATTCACCCCCTCTGATTTCCTTGGCCGCTGTGTCGGACTGGATGAGGGCGAAAAAATTGAAATTGAATCCAGACAAGACAGAGGCACTCCTGGTCAGTCGTAAGGCCGAACAGGGTATAGGGTTACAGCCTGTGTTAGACGGGGTTACACTCCCCCTGAAGACACAGGTTCGTAGCTTGGGTGTGATCCTGGACTCTTCGCTAAGCTTGGAGCCCCAGGTTTCGGCGGTGTCCAGGGGAGCATTTGCACAACTAAAACTTGTGCGCCAGTTGCGCCCGTACCTCGGGAAGTCTGACTTGGCCACGGTAGTCCATGCTCTGGTCACATCCCGTATTGATTACTGCAACGCGCTCTACGTGGGGTTGCCCTTGAAGACTGCCCGGAAGCTTCAGATGGTCCAGCGCTCGGCAGCCAGGTTGCTAACGGGAGTGGCACTCAGGGAGCATACCACTCCTCTGTTGAGCCAACTCCACTGGCTGCCAATCTGCTACCGGGCACAATTCAAGGTGCTGGCTTTAGCCTATAAAGCCCTAAACGGTTCTGGCCCCACTTACCTCTCCGAACGCATCTCCACCTATGAACCGACTAGAACATTAAGATCGTCTGGGGAGGCCCTGCTCTCGGTCCCGCCTGCATCGCAGCGCGTTTGGCGGGGACGAGAGACAGGGCCTTCTCAGTGGTGGCCCCTCGGCTATGGAATGCCTTGCCAGCAGACATCAGACAGGCACCTTCGTTGCTGGCGTTTCGGAGAAAGGTCAAGACTTGGCTTTATGAACAAGCATTTGGTTAAACAGTGCAACCGAACATAAGAAGACGGTAAATGGAACATAAGATTATGAGATTATGAGAACGGATCTGATTTCACGGAGGCGATGTTTGATTTGTTAATTGTTGTTGACTGATGCTATTGATTTTGTTGTTATATGTGTTGTGTTTTAATTGCACTGACATTGTTGTGATAACCTGTACCATGTAAACCGCATTGAGTCGCCTGTATAGGCTGAAAAATGCGGTATACAAATAAAGCAAATAAATAAATAAATAATAAAAATAAAACATTAATAATATTGCACAGAAACAAAACTGATTTAATTTTTCATTCTAATTTGTCAATTCTGATTTTAATTCATTTCTGATATTTGCCAAAACATATAGTTTTACTGCTTTCATCCTCCCCTACCTTTTCATTTACTGATCTGTATATGTCAGGGCTCCCTAGCACCACAGAAAAGAGATTCAGGCACTGAAATTGGGATTGATTTACAGTCGATCTTTTTTCAGAGGGTTTTTCCCCCCTTCAGGGCAATGTACTATCTAAATTACCAACACAATTGCACATATATTTATTAAAAACTAATTAAATTACTGGCACTTACTCATAGGTAACTGTCCACGATTGCAGTTTGAGACATTATGTATGTATTTCTTTATGATAACAATACCATATATATCTTTCTTATATATTGCATGTGAATACAAGTCGGTTTTCCCCATTCCGTGGCCTCATTTCTGTTTTAATAACAATCCCACAAACTAATTAGGCTGAGAAGATATAATTGGCTGAAAGTGGCAGAACAACAACAACAACAATTATCATTATTATCTATCATGGCTCAAGGTGGGGGATAACACAGCCAAAACGTATACCAAATTGAATAGTACAAAGATTAAAACATGTTAACAATAGAATGGAAATTTAAAATTTGCAGTTCGAAATTGACTGGGTGGGCCTGCTGGAAGACATCGGTTTTTATTGCATCTTAAATTTTGACAGCTCATTTAGCTGTCAGATCTTTTTGCTCTAACTATTATGTTATGGGGAAGCTGGGATTTGGTCTGATCTGTAGTCTGTAAGGCATTGGAAGTGAGTATGAACTGAGAGTTCATACAGTACATCTGAGAAAACCTTGTAATTCTGATTTAACAATATTATATGTCTTGCTACACATGCTGTGTGCATGCCTGCACACCCACAGAGTATTGCTTTTATTTATTTCTTTTCTTTTCTTTCTTTTTTAAGGCCTATACTCAACACATATAGTCCACTGTTTCTTTGCTTTGTGTTTCTTCCTCATTAATAGCATTTGCCCTCTTAAAATTGATGCTACTTTGCTACAAATGTACTGTGTTTAATTAGGAAAGCAATGGCTCCCAAAGTAACCAATTTAAGGTGGTATCGGGTGTCAAACAGGGATGTGTTATTGCCCCAACCTTATTTTCCATCTTCATCGCTATGGTACTTCATCTTGTTGATGGGAAGCTTCCCACCAGAGTGGAAATAATCTTTCGGACAGATGGCAAGCTATTTAACCTCAGTTGACTGAAAGCCAAGTCCAAGGTTACAACAACATCTGTAAATAGAACTCCAATATGCTGATGACAACGTCATTTGTGCAAATTCAGAAGAGGATCTACAAGCCACTCTAAATACCTTTGCAGCAATTCTGTTGTTGGTGCCATCACCACCAGTCACAGCTAATCACAGAGCTCTTTTCAAACTCCTGACTGTCACAGGAGTGCTCAAATAACCAGGAAGGAGAGAGCTGATCTCCTCACTTTCTTCCTGTTAGTTCAGGTGTGTCTACTGATGTCGGAACAGCAACAGACACACAATTCATCCCCTTTTTCCTAAAATCACCCCCCCCCTCCCGCCGGGTATCACTGTTAAGGAGGATCTGACCTGGGACACTAATACGACAGTGCTGGTTGAAAGGGCTCAATGGAGACTGTACTACCTGAGACTTCAAAGGAATCAACAACTGAATGAGAAACCGCTGGTGACTTTCTATCTCTGTGAATATCAAGCAAAAAGTTGGTGCTAGAAACAACATTGTAGGAAAGCTGACTGGCACAACCTGTGGATCACAACCAGTTACAGTGAAGACATCGGCCCTTGCACTTTGTTACGCTGCTGCTGAATACACATGCTCAGTGTGGAACACATTTCACCACGTTAAAATAGTGGATGTGGCTCTTAATGAGATGTGCTACATTATCACAGGATGTCTGCGCTCTACACAACTGGAGAAATTATACTGTTTAGCAGGTATCGCACGACCTGACATCTGCCAGGAAGTAGCAGCCAATAATGAAAGGACCAAGGCAGTGACATCTCTGGCTCATCCCCTGTTCGGATATCAACCAGCACACCAACTCCTTAAGTCAATAAATATTTTTCTAACATCTACATAAATACTTGCAGGAACACCTTAGAAAGCGAGAGTCCAAAAGTGGCAGGCTAAAACCCGGAACCACAACCCATGGATCATACCGGATGAGAGACTTCCCCTTGGGCACACAGAAGAGTGACTTGGAACGCACTGAACAGACTGCGCTCTGGCACCATGAGACACAGAGCCACCCTTATGAAAAGGGGCCACAAAATGGAGTCCACAACATGCGAGTGTGGTGAAGAACAAACCACAGATCACCTACTACAGCACAGTCACATGCACTATGGAGGACCTTCTTATAGCAATACCAGAGTCACTCCAAGTAGCCAGCTACTGGTCAAAGATCATTTAGTATAATGCCAAGTTTTTAAACTTTGTTTGTGTTCTAAAATACATGGCAACTGTACCCTCGGCTTATGATACGATAAATAAAAACCTGCCATATTCTTTTTTTTTTAATTATTACCATCTGGCAGACGGTCCAGGGTGACAAAGGCAAGGACAAACAGACTGAGACAGCTTTTATCTCAGATCTGTAACTATATTGAACTTTGTGGTTTCGCATTGATGTGGCATTGGGGACTATGCAGTGGCGGTTGGAGTGTGGAGGGATGGGTGTGTTGTTTTTGTGATGTGTGCTGGGGAAAGCATTTAATTTCATTGTACAATGTACAATGACAATAAAGTTAGTCTGCTCAAGATCTGGATATGGTGGGGCCACATTAACCAATCCTACTTTGAAAACTGATGCTTGAGATATTTGTATAATTTAAGCTGGAGAATCAATATAACATAGAGTCAAGAAACCACATGCAGCCTCTATAACTGCCCACCCACAGCATGAAATGTTATATACTCATATATTATTTTATTTTAAAAATGCCCTTATTGCAAACACACCTGGGGATGGTACTATGGAGGGGACAGAGAGGAAACCGGGGGTTGTAGCGGCCATTTGCCCTCCCTTCATTTTAGGGCACTAGTCTAGAGAATGAATACAGTAGACACATCTGATCAGGGATGCTTAGCCACACTGGCTCTCTGAAAGCGAAATGCAGCTGCCTCCTCCGTTTTTTGTGTGTGACTAGATGCTAAACAGGCAACTTTTCGTGTTCCCATCAACAGTATTGACTGTTTTTTCTTGCCAACCATGAAAGTTATTAGTATTCCACAGAGAGGGCCAGAGATAGAAACCTAGAAGTTTGGATGTTTGCTATTCGATACAAACGTTCCCTCTGCTGTCATAACAGTCTCTTATATTTTTTAAGATTTATTTTTTTAAAATCTCATCCTCAGTCAGCTGTGTTGATTCTACTGAAGTCATGACCCTGCAAACAGGAAAACAACATTACAAAAGAACTATTGAGACTGGTTTGGGCAAGGATGCATTTTACAGTGGTAGTAGGCTGTCACAGGAAATTGGGTCTCTTTAATTTGGCACCACAGCTACAATCATGTGTGATAACATAATTTGTTCATAGATAATGCATTTATTTGCATTTATAATCTCTTCCATTGCTAGTGTGGTTAATGTGTCCTTTATTGTACCATGTCCTTGGTCACCAAAAGCTATTAGAACAAAATAATATTTTATTTCTTTCCAGGAGACACATAGGTACTTTGGTGATACTGCAGTGGTTCTCAACCTGTGGGTCCCCAGGTGTTTTGGCCAACAAGTCCCAGAAATCCCAGCCAGTTTACCCGCTGTTAGGATTTCTGGTAGCTGAAAGCCAAAACATCTGGGGACTCACAGGCTGAGAACCACTGCTCTACAAAATGAAAGGTGAAGGGGAACCACTGATGGCATTTATGTGCGCTCTGTTATAGGCCTAACCAGACACATATTTGGCAGAATTGGGGGGAACCTCAAAGACATCCACTGTACATCTACGCTGTAAAACTAATGCAGTTTGACACAATTTTAACTGCTATGGCTCAATGCTATAGAATCCTGGGTGCTGCAGTTTTGTGAGGCACCAGCATTTGTTTGGCAGAGAAGGCTAAGGACTATAAAAAAAATTGTTTTGGGCCATGGGAATTAAAGTGCTGTTGAACTTCATTGTGTTACTAGTATAACTGCATCCCTGGTCCACCCCCCTGCCATGCAGGTCTACACAGTTAAAGCACCCACAAGAGACAGCCATCCAACCTCTGTCTAAAGTCCAGTGAGGTTAATTCCATTGTTTAACTGTTCTGATTGACAGAACTGAAAGTTCTAATCTTTCGGTAAAATCTCTTTTCTTGTAATTAAAATCGATTATAGCAGCACTTCTCAACCTAGGGGTTGGGACAAGGGGTGTGTGTGTGGAAAGACAGTATCAGATGGGTTGCCAAAGACCATCAGAAAACACAATATTTTCTGTTGGTCATGGGGATTCTGTGTGGGAAGTTTGGCCCAATTCTATCATTGGTGGGGTTTAGAAGGCTCTTTGATTGTTGGTGAACTATAAATCCCAGTAACTAAAACTCCCAAATGTCAAGGTCTATTTCCCCCAAACTCCACCAGTGTTCACATTTGGGCATATTGAAGATTTGTGCCAAGTTTGGTCCAGATCCAGCATTGTTTGAGTCCACAGCGCTCTCTGCATTTAGGTGAACTATAACTCCAAAACTCAAGGTCAATGCCCACCAAACCTTTCCAGTATTTTCTGTTGGTCATGGAAGTTCTATGTGCCAAGTTTGGTCCAGTTCCATCATTGGTGGGGTTAGAATGCTCTTCTCACAAATGACAAAATCAATCGCCACACCCAACCCCTGCCATTATTCAAATGTGAGTGTATCGGGTATTTCTGCCAAATTGGGTCCAGTGAATGAAAATACATCCTGTATATCAGATATTTACATTATGATTCACAACAGTAGCAAAATTACAGTTATGAAGTAGCAACAAAAATAATTTTATGGTTGGGGGGTCACCACAACAGGAGGAACAGCATTAAGGGGTCGTGGCATTAGGAAGGTTGAGAATAATTGCATTAGACCATGTCATGGAGCTCCATCTCTACATGACATCCTTTTAGAAATTTAATTATAACTATTACATCAGTCATCTCACATCAGTTTTTCAGTCTTCTTCACGGAAAGCATACCAAAATCTCTTAGCCATTTGTCATAGGGCTTGGTTTCCAGACCTTTTATTGTCTTGGTCATCATCCTCTTGACATATTATAGCTTGTCAATATCCCTTTTGAATTGTAGTGCCCAAAACTGGATAAGCATTCCTGATGAAATCTGACCCTAGGAAAATAGAACACAATAGTACTATTATTTCTCATTTCCTTGGTCTGGGTGTTATTCCCTGTAGCTATAAACTAGAATTGCATTGACCTTTCCCCCAAATGCTGTCTCTTATTGTTGTGGCCTACTGTTACTGATTAAGTAACAAACACAACGGATTTGAGATTACCACAAATAGGAAAGACATAAAAGAACAGATATGTACTAATGTCCAAAATTAACTGCATTGTTTATTCTTTTTCGATTTCCAGAAAAAGGCAGTATGTGTTTTTATGGGGGTCAGTATGGTATAGCATTTTGAATGTTGGATTATATTTCTGGAGACTAGTGTTCAAATCCCTGCTCAGCCATGAAACCCACTGGGTAACCTTGTAAAAATCATACTCTCTCAGAGGAAGGCAATGCCAAACCCCTTCTGCGAAAATATCACCATGAAAACTGTGCGCTGTGATGTCCCAGGTTGAAAACAACTAAAAGGCACCAACCAACAACAAATGTCTTTTTTATAAGAACATAGTCCCTCTTTTCTTTAATAATAAAAAAGGTTTTAAAACTGAAACTATGGACACAGGATATGATTCAGCAGGCAATGTGGCTTACGTTTGCAAACAGCTAATGCAGCCAAACCACTCTGGAGGCTAAATTTCTGACACAGAAGAAAGGGCTCCTTGCAAGCTTTATTCCAAAATTGGGCGGAGAGGAAGGACAGCACACATGAAAGGAAGGATTCACATTTGCTTGCATGAGCACACCTCAAGTGTCCTTCACCGGCCTTTGAACAGACACTTGCTCCGACCCGCATTGCTTATCTTTCGCCGCCGTTGCTCGTTACACAGACTCGTTCGTCAGCAATCCTGCAGGGAAGCCTTGCTGACTCATTTCGGATTATGTGCAGGCAAAGCACGTGAAGCCTCCGCCTTCTGGGATGTTGGCAAAGACGGCAGGTGCATATGCCACCTCTGTTGAAGGAGATGTTTTTATTTCAATAGCGCTATCTGGTGCAGAATTACAAGACAGGTACATTATCATGTAAATTTAGAAGAAGCCCTTTGCACATCTTTTCTGTGTGGCTGAGTGTTTGGCTAATCTCCCTTTTGTCCTTCAGTCTCTGTGATGCCAGTCTTATGTTTTCACATGACCGCAGCTGATAGGCTAGAAGGTCATTATCAGCTGGGTACAACTATATACCACGGTTGAGTAAACACAACCTTACTCATGAGCTGACATTATGATCCAGCACCATCTTTATGCGTAGAAAGCAGAGGTACTGAAACATTTCCAGGCACAACTTGGGTGCAGATATTCACATATGAATGCAATATATACGTGTCACTGGATAACCTCCTTAGGATGCACCTTCGCTGTAGAATTACTGCAGCTTGACACTACTTTAATTTCCATGGCCCATTGCTTTGGAATTCTGGGATTTGTAGTTTCATGAGGCACCAGCACTCTTTGGCAGAGAAAGCTAAAGACCTTATAAAACTATAACTTCCATATTTTTCCAGTCATTTTCACAAAGATAAGATTGTACTTTCCACTGAGTAAATGTACAGATGATAAGCAATCATGCTTTAACTGTGGCAAAGGATAATTTGGTTTTTCACCATACATGAGATCACAGGTTTGTGAAGGGATCCTTTAATGTTAGCACTATGCTTTAGTTACAGCTATATTCTAAAAAAAAAAAAACCCAAAAAACCTGGGTGTTTTAGTTTGGTGAAGTGCTGGAGCTCTCTGGCCAAAAGTTCTAATTGTTGTTGTTAACTGCAATCAAGTCAGCTTTGATGTCAGATGACTCTATGAATGAGAAACTTCCAAGCCTCCCTATCTGCAACAACCCCGCTCAGCATTTGAGGAGTGAGGGATGTCACTTCCTCAGTCTATCCATCTGGAATGCCTCTTCTCCTTTTGCCTCCCTCTCTTCCTACTGCCTTCTACATTATCAAGCAGTACAGTATGACCTCTGTATCCCCAAAACTGGCAACTGCAGTTTAATTTCTCCACATCCCACAAAATACATCACTCTGTAGGCTTTTTCTAGGTCCTCTAATGCAATTCTAGGGCATTCTTGGGTCAGAAGTCCTTCATTTTCCTAGGGTTCACCATTATCTGCAGTTCTGCATATCCATGCGAAGTCTGGAAATGTATCACCTGTGGATACAGGGGTTGTGCTATGCTGTATTTTCTCGTGAGTCATGACTCGGGTTTCCATAGGATTGAACTTAGTCACTGAAGTGCTTCAACTGTGTAGTGTGAAGCATCTTGGTCCTTTGATAGCAGGTAACATTTGGACGAGTTTTAATGTATTTCTGTCCTGGATTGGCTGGAAACTATAGGATAATACACAAAATAGGGGTAGACAAATGCCACCAGTGACCCTCAAAATCAACTGCCAGATGCCTCAACTTATGATTAAGATTTCTGGGAGCTAAAGTCCCAAACATCTGGAAGAGCAGAGTTTGGGAAACACTAATATACATATGATGAGTTGCTGCCCCTGAAACAAGAACCATTTATTTATTTGATGAGTTCTCAAAAGTATTACAATCAAAAGCTGCCAACCCCCACCTCTTCTGATGTGCCTTTGGCGAATGAATATATTTTCCACTTCTGGTCTGTCCCAACTATAACCCTGACCTCAGGATGCATTCTTCTCCTGCCCCTAATGAAGATTTTAACCCCCCTCTGTTTGACCCACTTAAGTTCCCCCCTCAGAAATACATTCTCCCTCAGAACATATTCTACCTATCTCATCCAGGGTTTTATCAATTTTACCATTTTATTGCTAGTCCATTTGGCCCACCCACTGTGTTTCATTTCATCTAATTTCTTCTTAATGTTATTTTTGAACTGTTTATTTTATTTCATTATGTTATGTATTTATTTTGATGGTATTCTGCTTCTTTGGATTTTATTTTGCTGTATCTGTATTTTATTTTGTTGTAATTTTGGGCCTGGCCTCGTGTTAGCCGCTCCAAGTCCCCTTTGGAGGGATGGTGGTGAGGTATAAATAAAGTTTTTGTATTAATAATAATAAATATCTTCTCATCTCATATAGGGAAATATGGGATTCCAGGTCTGGTCTCACAAAGGCAGAATAGAGCATGGGTAGCATGACAGAATAGAGGGGTAGCTTAATGCTATGGAATCCTGCGAGTTGGAGTAATGTCTTTAATCTTCTCTGTCAAATAGTGCTGGTACCTCAACAAATTCCAAATCCCAAGATTCCATAGCACTGAGCCATGGCGGTTAAAGTGGTGTCAAACTGTATTCTTTCTACAGTGTAGATGCACCCCAAGGCAACTTCCAATTCACTGGGGAAGATGACTGGGTAGATAATTGCAGAGGGGAAATCCTCTTGGATAAAAGTGGAAGACTTTGGTTTTCTTCATATTTGTTGACCTTGTTTAGTCCAACATTGAAGCCACTGCATCAAGCTGACCATCTTATAATTTCTCATATAGGTAAGTATTTACTTGAGCTCTGATGAGGAAACCCTTTAACATACTCTCAAAACCAGGAAAAGAAAAATGATTTAAATGCTTTGGCCAGCTCTAGATATATATATTTAGCCTAGAGGAAAACCTTGGAGTCAAGTAAGATGTGCTTACGGACCATAAGTAAGTAAGCTTACGGACCATACAGTATTAGTCAAACTTTAATTTTTGTTGCATGACACTATGGATAACACATTTAATCATGTTTCCCGATACTACTATTCCAATTTGGATGGAATGGTTGAGCTCCAACAAAGCACAGTGCAGCTGAAGCTGGCGCTCGGAATATAAATGAATAACAAATGAACTGCAGAGGTCCAGCTAGCTGTTGGCCATCGGCTATAATCGGCATGAACTCATTCTTATAGAAATAATGTTTTGTGACTGTCGAGACAATATAGTCCTCCTGGGCTTTATCTGCCTTAGTCCTACTCAGCATGCAGGTTTATGCAAGGAAATATCCTCTTTTGTTATCTTGAAACTACACTGGCTATTTTTATATCTGCTATTAGGCTAGGCTAAGGTTGGCAAGAAGGGGCAGGAATGAGGATATTCTTCCTTTTAAAAATTCATAACCAACTGCATTCACAGTGGCACACATGTGCACAGTAGATATGGATTTTTCTCCTTTGATCCTATTGCTTTTTAGCAGTAAGAAAATACAGCTCACAGACCAACACTGACTCTATTTAAAGCAATCCTTTATCTAAATGCCAGTAAAGTTAAATAATTTTTATTAATATTTCCCACTTTACTGTATGAACAATAGCCCCGTCCTTCTACCTTACTCTCTCTCTCTCTTGCATTTAACCTAACATCATACAAGATAAAGTAGCAAGTCAAATTATTAAGTGGATGTTGTTGCTCATGACAATATGTTTTGCGATATCAGCATCCATATGAAGCAAATTTATGGCAAGAGACAGATCCCAGCACATAAAGCATAGTGTATTATTGGACATAGGCCAAAGAGAATGTGCGATTACTCAAGACCTAATAAAAACTGGAACAAGGCCAATTCATAGCATCCAGAGCAACCATACTGAATAATTCATTTGAACATGTAATACCAAGAATATAGAAAGGGCTCATGAAACCTTCCAGGTGTTTGTGAACCGTAACCAGGCATGTAGCCGGGGGGGGGGGGCTCGGGGGGCTTCAGCCCCCCCCGAAATTCTCATGGTGGTTCGCGAAAAGGCCTTACTGGTGCATTATTTAAACTGTTATGTTTATTAATATCATGATTTGATCACCATTCTCAATATATCCCATATGTATGGGGGTATTGGGGTAATGATACAAAAGGTTTGCTAGGTTAGACCCTCTTTCACTCAGACTCAGCCCCCCCCGAAACTCAGCCCCCCCCCGAAACCCCCCCTGAAAATTTTTTAGCCCCCCCCGAAACGAAATCCTGGCTACGGGCCTGACCGTAACGCCCCTCATTTCTCAGCACTAGCGATTGCAGCTAGAGATTTGCAACCCCATGTCTGGAAGATCACATGCGCTGAAGTTGGACCTTCAATCTGTTGCCCTTTCAGTGTTTTGGACTTTAATATTCATCATTCCAAGTATATTAAAGATTGTGGGACCTATGGTACAAATTAACAAGAAACAAACAGATTTCGTGTTCCTGAAGATGTAAAGGATAGCATATTATATGAAAACAAGTATCAATAATGTTTCACATATATCTTATACACATAGCCTGAAGGTAATTTTATCCAGTTCAGAGTTGCCCGGGGTTGCATTTAGTTTGTGGCTCTTTTCTTCCTCCCTTATGTATTTACAGTATTTATATTCCACCTTTCTCACCCCAAAGGGGACTCAGGGCGGATCACAGAACACATATACGGCAAACATTCAGTGTCAATTATACAATAGCAAGACAGCAACAGATAGAGGATCACAGAACACTTATACGGCAAACATTCAGTGCCGATTATACAATGGCAAGACAGACAACAGATAGAGGTATATACATAGGCTTTCCCATCTTTTGGCATTTTTGGAGACTGTGCTCAGTACTGGCCACAGGGGTTGCTGTCGCTCCATTTCCTTGCCAAACAGCTTTCTTTGTTTGTTAGCTTCCTCCTTTTTTCTGATCGAAATGCTGTGCCTAAAATACCTCGCCACTTAATGCGATTCCTATTTATCTACTCACATTTGTTTTTGAACTGCTAGGTAGGCAGAAGCTGGACTAAGGGTCAGGTGTTCACCCTGACCCCAGGCTTCAAACTATCAACCTTCCAGTTGTCAAGATTGGTGATTAACACACTGTGCTAAAGCCCGGCCCTCCTTTTCCCTCAAACACCTTCTCCTTCTTTTCTTTCTTTCCTTCTACCTTGCTTTCCCTCACAAATCTTCTCCCCATTTTTTTCTTTCCTCTTACTTTCTTTCTTGGTCTTCTTCCCTTGGTCTTCCTTCCTCTCTATTTATTTCATACCTATTCTCCCTTCCTTTCTCTTCCCTTCTTTCTTTCCTTCCTTCTTTCTCTCCATACACATCACCTAGATGCACCCAGTCATCTTCCTTGTTCCTTTTCTTTCCCTTAGCTCTAAGCCCAAAAGTGTGGGGTTTTATAGTCCAAAGTTAATTCTTTTCAGTTGGATAATGGGCAACGTGGAAGTCCCTGAACAGACTCAGAAGTGGAGTGGGCAGATCAAAAGACAAGAATCCTCCACCTTGTGCGACTGTGGAGCAGAACAAACAACTTCGTATCTCTATGCTTGCCCACAGCGCCCTGCCTCATGCACAGAGGACCATTTAAAGCTACAATGTGCTCACTGTTACCCATTTTTGGTATAAAATTATTTAGCCACTTGTGCTCCCTCTGTTTATCAGTTTTATAACTAATGATTTTAACACAAAATAAATAAAAAGTTGGATAATGAAGGTCATGTGTGCCATGTTTGGTCGAGATCCATAAGGCCCATCAAGCTATGTTGAATAAATAAACCAACAAACATATATACATTTGGGTTGTTGTAGGTTCTCCGAGCTATATGGCCATGTTCTAGAGGCATTTTCTCCTGACGTTTTGCCTGCATCTATGGCAAGCATCCTCAGAGGTAGTGAGGCTGCTTGCCATAGATGCAGGCAAAACGTCAGGAGAAAATGCCTCTAGAACATGGCCATATAGCCTGGAAAACCTACAACAACCCAGTGATTCCGGCCATGAAAGCCTTCGACAATATATATACATTGTACAGAGTACATACTTTCTCTTTTATGTATATAGATTTTTTAATAATTTTGTGCATGAAACAATTTTTTTGTTCACTGAATTATCTCAGCCACCCATGTGGACAATTTCAGCTTATTTAGAATTTTGGGTAAAGAACGCTAAACTTGCAATTATAACCAAAACATAGAAGTACAAACATTTTTGGCCTTACTAAAAAAAGTTTCATTATATCTTCAACAAAACCTTACATTCTAATTGAAATTCCCTGGAGAAATAATTATGTAGTCTTACTTTGAACTGATGTATTTTAAAATGCTACAAAGAAGCAAATTTGTACTTTTTGTTATTCCTGTAGATAGTCGATACCAGTGTGGCGGTCCTCATTTAGTTGAGACAAGCAGGCTATTGCAGCTTAGAAGCAGGTGCAAAATTATATGAAAAATCCAGAGGGAAGGTCATGCCTCTGAACACTTTGATGTATGATTCATAAGCAGCAATTATGATGCAGAAGCCATTGATTTAAAAGTGGGCTATGTTGATTATAATACTGAAGCCAAAAGATTGTGGTTTTTTTAACTTCGCAGAAAAGAATTATTTTATACATCATAAGGATTACTATTAGGAATATTTTTATGACATTTCCCCTACACGTTTTGATTCAAAAAGTCATACACTAAATTATTTAATGCAAAATTTTAAAATAGGTATTAGGTGGTACTGCATAATAAGGTGCACTTATGCACAAAATATATAAGCAGTCAATATATACCCAATCTCTTCACAATCCAATAAAACAGATTTAAAAGCTAATTTCCAAACTGGGAGTTTAAGAATGCTGTTAAGCACAGATAGTATAATCAGGTGGTCAGGTGTAAAACCATCCTAATGTTAATAATCTAAAGTAAATTTTAGCACAAAAGAAAAGGAATAGGTGAGATCTGAAGCACAGCATTCAACAGTACACATCTAGTTGCTACGCTATTACTAGTGTATATTTACTACGGAATGATGTATATCAGCTCTCCTCCCATAATGGTGCCCTTGGGAAATACTCCACCACTTTTCCAGAGAAAGAGAAATCTTCCAGATATGAATGAGCACTTTTAGTGCAAATAGGCAGAGTATATTTGGATGCCAATTTGGTTAGCTTCAAATGTAGATTGATTGAATGGAGAATAGATGCTACATAGACTCATATGTAGTTGGCGTTGGGAAGGGGACGTGTGGATGAAGACAGAGCAGAAGGATGGTTTGTGTGTTGAAAAATGAGATTATGTCAGGGTTGTTTGCATGTTGTACTAAAATTAGTCTATTTATTTATTTATTTACAGTATTTATATTCTGCCCTTCTCACCCTGAAGGGAACTCAGGTTGGATCACAGAACATACATATGGGGCAAACATTCAATGCTGTTTTATACACAACTAGACAGACAATTATACATAGATAAGAGGCGCTCCATGCAGTCATGCTGGCCACATGACCTTGGAGGTGTCTACGGACAACGCCGGCTCTTCGGCTTAGAAATGGAGATGAGCACCACACCCCAGAGTCAGACATGACTGGACTTAATGTCAGGGGACTACCTTTTTACCTAAGAGGTATATATATCAGCTTTCCCCATTTTTCTGACATCTTGGAAGGTGTTGTGCTTGATTCCGGCCACGAGGGGGGCCGGCGGTGTTGTCGCTCCATCTCCCTGCCGAAGAGGTAGTTCGTAACTTCCTCCTTTTGGGTTGAATCATCGGCATTCCTTCTGGACACCTCTGAATACCTCTCTTGCTTTTTCAACGAGTGGTACCTATTTATCTAATCACATTTTTGCTTTCGAACAGCTAGGTGGGCAGAAGCTGGGCTAACGCCAGGAGCTCACCCTGACCCAGCTTCGAACTGGCAGCCTTTCAATTGTCAAGATTGACTACAGCTGGTGTTTAAACTGCTGTGCTAAAGCCGGCCCTATAGTTATTAAAATAAATATTCTATAAACACATAACACTGTGTGCACTGATATCATATTATATATATATCAGTCAAAAGTCTGTCTATCTGTCTGCCCAACAAAGGCTGTTGTTAGATGAGGTGGCCCTAGGTGATGTCACTGGATTGGCTGTTACTAGGTGAAGTAGTCCTCTATGATGTCATTGGAAAAGAAAGGTGATGTGTATGAGAGAAAGGAAGAAAACAGCCACAAGAAAGGGCTATGCTGCCATGGAGATATTGTGAGGTAGGCTGGAGAAGGGAAGGAAAGAAAAAAAGAAAAGAAGGGAGGGAGGATGAAGGAAGAGAAAGGAAAGGAGAAAAGGTACGAAGATGGAAAGGGAAAGGGAAGGCAGAGGGGCAGTAGCCACTCCAACACCTGTCCAATGACATGTATATATATACTAGTGGTCATATATTAGTGTTTTGATAGTCTTCGAGTCTAAAAGCAAAACATACAGCAAATGTTCAAAGAAGAGCTTATACAGATTTTAGAGCAAGTTTTCCAGATGTTTTAGCATCACATCTCTCAGCCCACACTGCCAAAGGAGAGCAACTGAGATGTGGACTTCAAAAACTTTGGAAAAATAAAGAATTTCTACTATGTTGTCATTGTTGTAAGGCTTGCAAACCCTTATATTCTGGTCCCAAAGGTTAGCTCTGGAGCCACCTTGGTTGTAAAGTTCAGCAGGATTAGAGAGAATATCCCAGGTTCCTAACCTTTACAAGTCTATTGAAAACTTACACTGAAGTCAATAATAATGTTTATTCACGTACAAAATCTGAAGCAGAAAAAAATAATATGCTTTGACCAGTTTGATTTCTTATGAATCTCTATGCCATTTGCTAACTTTCTCTTGCCAAATTTTAAATTTATTGACGACTAAATTATTCTCTATATGTACAAAGTACTGAACTATGTCAGTAATTCTCTCATGTCAACTTGGGGTACTGAAATAACTTCAAATGAACTGCATAAAATAAGGTACACTTACAAACCAATTTTGAATTTTTGATATATAGAAAAATTTGTTTATGCAAATCTTGAGACAATATTATTTATACAATATTAAAAAGAAAAGAGGCTGAAAAACACCTGAAATGAATAGTTCTGGTTCCAACATGCACAAAGAATTTAGCAAACAAACAGAAAAAAATACAGACATGTATTTAAAATAAACAATTTTATTAGCAGCAGGATTTTTTCACAATTGCTCTGTTGTAATTGAGAAGTTTCTCAACTGAGAGTTACATGAAAACACCATATATGTTTATTTCCATTATTATTCATCGTTTGTACTGACTAATCATTGGATAATCTGAAGTTTGCTCATTTCATAATCATCAGGTTCTGTAATTTTTTTATTTACCCTTAGTCCATAAAATACTATCCTGAAGTCTGCCGTACTGTTGAAAATGTATGTAATGTCCCTGTGGCATGACTGAACAGAAACTATACAATGTTTTTTCACTGAAGTAGAATGTTTTCATCTAGCAACTAGTCTGGATGATATTGGAATATGTTGTATTTCTGTGCTTTCTGATGCATGGATTTTATGTATTCTATACTAATCAAAATTGAAAAAAAAAATTAGCAGAGCAAAGCAGTATTAGGTTTCACCTTTAATAAAAAATCAAGGAAAAATAACTTGGAGACACAGATTCACTGTTAAGTTCTTGGTTTTATATAAATAAAGTAAACAGATACACTCAAAAATAATGCAGCAGTATTTGACATACAGTTAACCCTTCACATTTGCTGGTGTCAGGGGCATAGGTCCCCCACAAATGTGGAAAAAAGTAAATAATAACCACTTTTTTAAACCTGAGAGAACAAGGAATCTCTATATTCCATGGCTTAGAGGACCTAGAGATTCCTAGAGGTAATCTCTCTAGAAATCTCAAGCTCTTGAAGTACAATTCTATGGTCAACTTTTGGTGGAAGTTGACCACAGAGTTGTACTGGAAGACTAAGAGAATCCTAGAGAGTAACCAAATCTGGGAAGAATAAAATCAACTAAAGTTAAACCCTCAAATCTAGAGGACTATCTGCATACCTGGCATACATGTTTTCCTAATACAGTTAAAAAATGTAACCAGATTCTGCCCAGAAAGAAAATGAGTGCATTTCCTATGCCATGTTATCCATCTTGTCTTCAATAATGATATTAAATTCATACCAAGACCTAGTCCATGCCCTTCTACAGAAAACCCTGAAGGCCGACATGTTTACTTATACCTAATCTCAGGACCTGGTACATAATGTGAAGGTCTTTAAAACATCAGATACAGCAGTTTAGTATGAGAAAGGCAGCTATGTGAGACTACAATGCACAATGAGCCAAACTCGTAAAAAAAGTGTGTTCTAAAAAAATAAAGTATCTCTTTTTATCTTTATGTTTTAAGGTGTTAACACCAACCTGCTGACATTTTCTATTGGACGGAGAACACTGTGAGGTCTTCACTTGGTACACAAGCACATCTATCTGCTAATCATTATCACTATCACCATCTGCTTGCAGGTCAAGATGGCAATTAACACACTGCAGCTTGTATTAAGTACAGCCTTATCCCAATGTTAGCTTGCAATTAGTAGAATGCTGCCACCTAAAGCTAATCCTTAATCACAAACAGAATAATGTGAGTTGCACCAATGTCACAGGCATACTCCAACTGGGACCAACTTTCAGCCTTTAAAGGGAAATAGCATCAATTGACTTTACAGAGGAAGACCCAATTGGATTTGGTATCATCTAGCTTCATATTTAAGAAACGTAGAAACAGGGCTGTAATGCAGATACCGGGAAAGGCGAAATTCTTTTACCACATATCACCAATGCTGTGACTGGATAGTTTTCTACTTTAGTCTTTTTTCAGCCAAAGCCTCTTCCAAGCTTTCACAAATGCCACTCGTCCCATCAGAAACGTGATGGTAAAATTCCGTTTGTACCAATCCCTACATACAAAAAGAGAAGCAATAACATTTAATGAGCTATTTTGAAATCCTTACTGGCAATAAAAAAATATCCAAAAGTGTTGATCAAAGCTCCTTTTTACACAACTGCAGATGAAAGTTAATTAAGACCATAGATACTTCTAGTTTTTCAAGTACCAAAAAGGCCCCACTGTGTAATCTATGCATGTATAATGCATAGCCTCAGGCAAATAGCTACATATTTCAGAAACAGGCATTAAAGGACAAGTGATTACTAATTATATCAGCAATTATATAAGCCGAAGTAATGAAATGCTATACCAATACAGGGAAGAAAGAATTAGATTAGAGCACACCTAAGCGGTGTTTTATGATGCAGGAAAAACTAAACAAATGAAGTCAAAACATTTGATCCAGCATATCAAACCATTTTGTCTATGAAATATGTTTATCTAGGGCAGATTTTTTTTGTACTTTCTTCAAGGTTTTATAACACTTCTATTTCAAGGGCACTTTCAATGGCAGAGGAGCAGTAAGCAGTTTTGTCAACTCCTTTTCCCTCCTTTGTGCCTTCTGAAAATGCTATAGAATCTTGAAACTTGTAGTTTGGTGAGGCACTAGCACTCTCTGGCAGAGGAAGCTAAAGATCTTGTAAACCTACAACTCTCAGGATTCCATAGCATTAATCTATGGCAATCAAAGTGGTGGGAAATTTGCATTCATTCATAGAAGCATCACAGATTGAAGATGATTATTTCACTTATCAACTGAGTGATCCTTAAAATTTGGATCACACCAAAGAGACCAAACCAAGATTTTTTTAAAAAGAGCTAATTTACTAACCAGCCTTGAACTTACACAAAAATGTCTGGAATGTCAGTCTAACACTAAATACCAAAGTGGTAAAGACAGATTCATAAATGTGAATTCTTTAGAGAGAAAAATCAGAATGTAAAGTTTGAAGACAAGTTCTGAACATTATTACAGTCATTAAGTTGATCCCATTAGCTAAACAGAAAGTTGGGTGATCATGTCATCAATTGGGGACCCCTCCCCCCAGCACCAACTGCTGCTCTGGGCCAGAGTGAAGGGGGGGGGGGGGAGGGAGAAGATAGTTCCACCTTGTCTCCTGTGCTGTAATAATAATATAATATATTGTATATACTGTACATATACTACTTATAACATTATACTGTAATACAGTAAAACACTATTACTAATAATATGATATTATAATTATATAGTTTATATTACATTTATTTACAGCATTTATATACCGCTTTTCTCACCCCGAGGGGGATTCAAAGCGATTTTTATTACTAATAATATTACAATATAATGGTATAGTACAATATAGTAATGTATAATACTGATATTGTACTATGTTAATAATATAATATATTGTATGTATATATATATATCTTGGAAGCCACTTTGAGTCCCCTTCGGGGTGAGAAGGGCGGCGGATAAATGTTGTAAATAAATAAATAAATAAATAAAATGTGATCAAGCATAGCAACTGTGTAGCATAACAGACAACACTGTAAAATACAGTATAGATATTGTAGTATTATTAACACGACTATACTGCAGTATTCATTTTTAAAATCTCAAAGCTGCTTTTAATTGATGCAATAAAACCAGTGATTCAAATTAAAAATCCACCCAAAACAAACCAAGGATAAAAGCAGGTATGAACATATACTGACAAATTCAACTAAACGTCTGCCACAATTTCCCACCTCTGGAAGGTACTTTATCAATCCTAGGTTCTTAATTCATAGAAACATAGAGTTGGAAGAGACCTTGGGGGCCATTCAGCCCAACCCCCTGCCAAGAAGCAGGAAAATCGCATTCAAATCACCCCTGACAGATGGCCATCCAGCCTCTTCTTTAAAACCTCCAAAGGAGAAGCCTCCACCACACTCCGGGGCAGAGAGTTCCACTGCTGAACAGTTCTCACCATTAGGAAGTTCTTCCTAATGTTCAGGTGGAATCTCCTTTCCTGTCGTTTGAAGCCATTGTTTCACATCCTTGTCTTTTGGGCAGCAGAAAACAAGTCTGCCTTCCCCTCACATATTTATACATGGCCCTCATCATGTCTCCTCTCAGCCTTCTCTTCTGCAGGCTAAACATGCCCAGCTCTTTAAGCCACTCCTCGTAGGGCATGTTTTCCAGACTCTTGACCGTTTTAGTTGCCCTTCTCTGGACACATTCCAGCTAGTCAACATCTCCCTTCAATTGCGGTGCCCAGTACTGGACATAGTGTGATTTCACGTGTGGTTTGACCAAGGCAGAACAGAGGGGTCACATGACTTCCCTGGACCAGCTGACTTCCCTGTCAGCATCTTATTATTAGTTAACTTTGCCACACCCTAGGTTTTTCTCCTATTGTACATGTTATGTTTGCCCTTAATCTTTAAAAGATAAATATGAAGAAGCAATGTTTTGAAAGTGTTCATTTCCAGGAATTCTCTTCCCAGATTAAAATAGCTATTTTATGGAAAAGCCATAATAGATCATACCAAGTATATTCAGTGGTTTTCTAATCTACCCTAAATAAGATCCCACTTACTGGATCAGAAAAAGTGGCATTGTTCAGATTCTAGCTTCTATTAGGATTCTGTCATTATCTAAGCCATAAACATCACAAAACATATCATAAAGGTTTATTCTGGAGAAACAAGCAATCCAACCAGTATTCCATTCCACTGAGAGCAGTTCCCCAGGAAATACTTGCTAAATGGGGTTGCTATAAGGTTGAATCAAAATTCTAACTTCGTTAGTCATGCTTCATGTCCTACTGAAATTAACTCATTTAATGACCTTGAGTTAGTTCATAGAAATGTGAGATACAAACATCTACCAGTAAAGAATGACTAAGCAAGTCTGGATTTAGCCCACTGTAATAATGAGACACAACAATTGCTATCATACGCCAGAGTACTTGTGTTTCCTTGGAGTCTGATGCTTTTCAACAACAAAACCCTTTTTGGAATCACAATGAACAGCCTACATTTAAAGATATTTTCATGATACAACCTTGGGTTTTTCTATAATTAAGAGCAAGTCTTTCAATGCTATTATCAAATCAAATCCAGTCTTGAAAGGGTAGGTATGTACACATTTTTTGTATCAATGCACACACATATATTGAAGATTAATATTGAATCTGTGTCCTTTTAATCTTCTGCAATGAAATAATCATATTTTACTACTTTTAGATCACCTTTTACTCTATTTGGTATTGTGTAAATGTTTGAGTGTTGTTTCATTATTATTTTACCTTCTCCTTTTTCAAAACTCCTTAGACAGGATGTAATTTAAAGATATGATAAAATGCCTAAAACGACGCTATATATGTGGCTATGCTGAAAGCCATATCAAGCTCAATATGATTCACTTCAAGGTGCATACAGGTCTGCAGCCAAAGTAAATAAATGCTGTGCTAGTATGTACAAGGGAGTTGCTCTATTTCCTGATTAACAATTAATGCTGCCTTCCCATCTCTCTTGCCTTGCGAGTCTGTGGAGATGGTTAAGCCTTTTAAATTTCTGATTGGCAGGCAGTATAACAGGCTATTAATAATAGATGGCAAAGCAAAGATTCTTATTATTAATGGAGTAATGATTTTGCAAAACACATGCAGAATGGTGTTCGATTTGGATGTATATGCAAACGCAGCATATAGCTTTACAATTAGTTAGACCAGGTTGGTCACATTATAACTCCTATCAGACTGCAAAGCCTATCAGTTGTATCTTAGCATAGCCAATGATAGGGAATACTTGAGCAATGCAGTTCAATAGCATTTGAAGGTCTACATTTTAGACGAAATGTTGACTATACTCCTAAATGAGCAAAAGAAGTTATGGTGCCATGGAAGATCTCAGGGAAACTTGGAAGCCCATACTCCTGTCAAAGAAGAATTTTATCTCAAATGCTCCTTTTTAATATATTCTAGGGAGTATGGAGGACAAATCTGTGTCATCTTGGGGCCCTTTCACATAGCCCTATATCCCAGAATATCAAGGCAGAAAACCCCACAATATCTGCTTTGAACTGGGTTATCTGAGTCCACAATGCCATATGTTCCCGTTTAAAGCATATGTGGGGCCTCGGTCCTCTCTGGACTATTTTAAGCCTAGATGAATTTTTCTTTTTCAACAGGACTAGAATATAACCTCTTACTGTTGGAAAAAAAGGCTTTTCTTGGGATTAAATGGTCCCGAGAGGAAATGTGACAAAGCTTACCCAATACTAACCCTTAGGGGTCTGAGGGACAAAAAAAAAAATGGCACTAGGGTTACAAAAATGGTGCTGGGTGGGCTGTATGAGGCCAGGGAGGGACACATTCCTCTCCTAAAAACTCTTATGATACAACCTAGGGCCCTTCCAGACAGGCCCTATATTCCAGAATCTGATACCAGGTTTTCTGCTTTAAACTGGATTATATGAGTCCACACTGCCAGATAATCTGGGATAAGCAGGAAACCTGCGATCACATTCTGGGGCATAGGGCCTGTCTGGAAAGGCCCCTATATATATCAACAGAGATTCAACTGGGTTTTGTGGGCTTGTTCCTATATACGACTATAGTCTCTCTAATGAGAAAGACCTGTTACATGCTGTGTGGAACTTCTTTTCAGGAAATATGCAAATATTTATGAGACACATATATCAATAAACAAAAACAAATATAAGCTATGTTTTGTGATCGAAAATGATATATTCAACATAATGTATCACTTAAAATAGCATGACAAAAATGATTCAATTTCTAAATGGGTCTATTATGTGAAAAAATGTATACAAAAGGTAAAATAAATTGCTTAAAACCTTTTTAAAACCTTCCTTTTGAATTTGTTGAATCACTACTGAAAGGATCAAAAAGCAAAGGACTGCTGTCACCTTTATTCCCATAAAAGCCATCTGGCATGCTGGTACACAACAATGTGCCAAATGCAATGTGCCTTAAGGCCTTATAATCTCTGCCTCCAGGGCTCCCAGTCTGTACTGGACACAGCAAGACACAGAAGCAGGGGTGGATGAGGGATAAACAAAGAATGATGGGAACAGACCAATGAGGACTCGTGCGCCAACTGCGACCGTACCTTGGGAAGTCTGACTTGGCCACGGTAGTCCACGCTCTGGTTACATCCCGCCTTGACTACTGCAACGCTCTCTACGTGGGGTTGCCTTTGAAGACGGCCCGGAAGCTCCAACTAGTCCAACGGGCGGCAGCCATGGTATTAACAGGAGCAGGGCGCAGGGAGCATACAACTCCTCTGCTGTACCAGCTCCACTGGCTACCGATTAGCTACCGGGCCCAATTCAAAGTGCTGGCTTTGGCCTTTAAAGCCCTAAACGGTTCTGGCCCTACATATCTATCCGAACGTATCTCGGCCTATCAGCCCACCAGGACCCTAAGATCTTCGGGAGAGGCCCTTCTCTCCATCCCGCCTGCTTCACAGGTGCGGCTCGCGGGAACGAGAGACAGGGCCTTTTCTGTGGTGGCCCCGCGGCTTTGGAATGCCCTCCCTATAGAGATAAGATCAGCCACCTCGCTGATGGCATTTCGGAAAAAACTGAAAACATGGATGTTTGAGCAAGCATTCGGCTAATCCGATGCGATGAAGTTTTTGATCAAGGACTGGCAATCATAGACAACGAAATTGGATTATGATTTTAATTAAGAGATGCATTGGTCTGTATTGGTGGCCCAATACTCTGTATTGTATATGTATGTGTTTTATATTTTTAATCGGAATTATTGTTGTTTTTAAATGTTGTAAACCGCAATGAGTCGCCGTTCTAGGCTGAGATATTAGCGGTATACAAGTGTACTAAATAAATAAATAAATAAATAAATAAATAAATCTGGCAGCTGAAAATGAGCAAAGACCATAAATAAGATCTAAGAATGGTCCATGAACAGTTTTGTTAAAGGGACGACTTGATATAAAGAAAACTGATTTGATAAACAAAGAAGTACATTTCAGGTACAAAGCCATATGCTCACCTGTTGTAGCATATATGTTTTTTAAAGTTTTTACTCAGAAAAATTCTGTAAAATTCTGCCATTTCTTCAACACCCAAGGTAGCTTTTTGGCCTAAAAAAATCAAAATTATCATTATAATCATTGTCTCTAAACCAGAATGCCTCTTACTTATGCTAGAACATACATTTAAAGACAAATGTTGCATGATCTATCATGGCAAAGTTCATATAGATTTAAATATGAATCTGCGAGATAAGGATTTTGTTGTGGGTCTTTTGCTTAGTCAAGTTTGAGCAAGTAACTATCTTTCAGCCTTTATCTTAAATACAACAGGAATGATACTGTTATGTAAATAATAAGCAGTTGCACTGTTAACACCTGTGTGGAATAATCTCTTCTCTGGAAACTGAAGGTTCGAAGTACAATAAGAAAAGGGCTACATGCAATCACTCTTGCTATAGATTTTTAAGTTGCTATAGATTTAAAAAAATACTTTTACTCTTTAATAAACATTTCCTGCCAGGGAATTTACAAAATTTTCTGAGAAAACGGGTATTTACAAGCAGCAGCAAAAGGAATATGAGGGTAAGAGACTCTGGGAATATATGATATTAGTAAGTTAATATTAAATACTTCTGGTAAATACATTAAAAAAAATACTCCTTCATTGCTCATTTACTCTAAAAGTACTGTGTCTATAGTATTTTATAAGGCTTAAAATCCATAACTAACCTGAATTTTTCTTTTAAGAAAGTGTAGGAACAATAATCTAACCTTTTTCATCTCTGAGCTGTAGACCTTTGGCTTTCAACCTGGAGTAAATAAATTCTTCTTTTTCCTGAAATGAGATTGGAAAAAAGGATACTGTACAGGTTGTCAGTATATCAGTTGACTCCATTTTAATCTACCCATAAATGTTACTGGATGTGGGACTTACAAAACAAACTGGATCACTAAATGCTCTTCAGTAAATAATTTATCTGAAATCCCACAAATGTAATATAACTTTGCACAGTTAAAACGTGTGTGCCAGCTGCACCTGTACCTTGAGACACCTGATTTGGCCATGGTAGTCCATGTCTTAGTCACACCCCATTTGGACTACTGCAACGCTGTCTATGTGGGGCTGCCTTTGAAGATAGTTCAGAAGCTACAGTTAGTTCAGAGATCGGCATCCAGGTTATTAACTGGGGCTCCATACTGGGAGAGAACCACTCACATGCTACAGCAGCTCCACTGGCTGCCGGTCTGCTTCTGGGCTAAATACAAAGTGTTGGTCGTTACCTATAAAGCCCTACTCAAATTGGGTCCAGATTATTTATCCAACTGCATCTCCCTGTATAGACCATCTCATGCATTGCGGTCAGCAGAGGAGGCTCTGCTCTTGGTCCCACCCCCGTCACAAGCATGGTTGGTGGGAGAGAGGGGGCCTTCTCCGCGATTACTTCCTGTCTCTGGAACTCCCTAAAGAAATAAAAATGGCCCCCACCCTCCTTTCCTTCAAAAACTTTATGAAAATAAACTTATGCACCTTAGCGTATGGAGAGGCCTATCACACCTTAAATCAATTCCACCGGAACACTGGCTATTTTATTAATATTTTATGGCTGTACGGTACATTTTAAAGCCCAAGTGATAGGCACTTTTAATGTGTTTTAATCATCTAACCTTCCAGGGTACATGCAATTAGGTTATTTGTGTAATTATGCTTATTTTGAGTATTTGTATACTTTCTTTCTTATGTTATAAATTTACTCGTCATTTTATATTATTGTGATGTGTTTGAATTTGATTATGGCATTGAATGTTCATCTTTTTGTATGGAAAGCACACCGAGTCCCCTCAAGGTGAGAGGGTGGTCTATAAATAAAATTATTATTATATTTATTATTATTCACTGAGGTACATTCCTGTTAGGATTGAAAGGAGGAAAAATGCTACGAGCTTAGGAGAAGAACATAATTAAGACAAACAAATCATATCTACTATGGCAAGCGGTTAGACTGGATGGCCACTGTAGTGCCCTTCAACTCTGATTCTAAGTAAGATTTGTGCAGCAGTGCTTTACTCAGCGAAAGAAAAGTGCATTAGGCCTGTTTGTCATAAATAGATACAAGGGTTTTTTTAACAAGACATCATAAAGCACATTATTCTGAAGATTTATGAAGCAAATTGTTAAGAATGAATGACGCACTATATAGACTAGGCATTAAAAATTAAAAATAGATGAAAACAGCAGAAAATTCCTGTAAGATTCCACTTGATAATATTCCCTTCAAGCTGTTAAAAGGGTCCTAGCGCCACCAAGTGGCTTTGTACTTCCTCTGCAAGCTCACCTTTCTAAATGATATATTCTGGCTTGCCCAGAACCGTTGATTCCAAATCTGAGTTTCTTGTCTAAGCTCTCTTAGTCTTCGTTCCAAAGGGGATTCATGCTTAGGAATATAAAATATTACTGGTCGGAGGTTTGAACATCGATCAGGAGGACCAATCCAATCATTGCAAGAATGTGAAGGAGGGCAAAAATCTGAAGTCTTAAAAAAAAAAAGAAAAGAAAAACAATCAATTTTTGAAATACGGAACGATTAAAACACATTTCTATCTTAAATTATATGAAAATTAATTAGATGTCAGTATACATTAACAACACTGAAGTCTTTGAATCTCATATGTTTCATTCATTGCAAAAAAAAGATCCCACCAATTATATAATTTAAAAGTTGGGAGCATTTTAAACGAAATAAATTAGATTTAGATTCACCATGATTGGGTCTGCTGCACATTTAACAAAATTTGGACTTAACCTATGTTAGATTAGTGATGTAAATACATCCCTAATAAAATGTTAAATTGCTAATGTAAGTTTTTAAATAAAATTCATTTCCTTTCTACTTTTCACTGCACTCTTCCAGTGCAGTTTACTATATAAAACATGAAGTCATTTATACAGCAAAATTATATCATACATAAAAATATACAGTCATATTTACACCAATTTAAACAGTGATCGTTTTTGAATTCACTAATTAACCAACAAGTTTCCCACTATTAATGAAAGGGTTTCTCTGTTGTTGACATTCTATGACAATTTCAACCATTCATGTGTGTTAGAATATGTGTTGTTGGAGGCTTTCATGGCCGGAATCACTGGGTTGCTGTGATTTTTTCTGGGCTGCATGGCCATGTTCCAGAAGCAGTCTCTTCTAACGTTTCACCCACATCTATGGCAGGCATCCTCAAAGGTTGTGAGGTCTGAGCCACCCTGTGTTAGAATAGTTTATTTAGTAGTAAATTCCATTTAAATCAAGACATGTTTTAATAATATGGTACAGTAAGTCCCCTTACAATATTCCCCATACAGTAAGTCCCCTTACAAGATTGCAAGCATCTGCAATCTTTCATGATTACACAAATTATATGCAAACGGTTAATAATATGAACCAGTAACAAATATGACAAATTTGCCTGTCCCACCATCATCTATTTGGTATGTGACCTTCAGGGACTGGAAATTCTTGCTCAAACATGAAATGCCATGATATAAGTGTGTTTTTTTAAAATGTCAATTTCTCTGGGTTGTTGTAGGTTTTTGGGGGCTGTATAGCCAAGTTCTAGAAGCATTCTCTCCTGACGTTTCACCTGCATCTGTGGCAAGCAACCTCAAAACCTTTGAGGATGCTTGCACAGATACAGGCAAAACATTAGGAGAGGATGCTTCGAGAACATGGCCATACAGCCCAAAAAAACTACAACAACTCAGTGATTTCGGCCATGAAACCCTTCGAAAATACATTGTCAATGTCTCTCTCACACACCATGGGGACCTAAAACCTGTTGACAATGGAATTTCACAATCCTCCAAAGTATTGTTTTACAAATAAAGAAAATGATGTATTTCTCTTCATTTGCACCTGCCTTTTCAATTTTATCTTCAACTATTTTGCACTTATAAATATTAACAATACTGAATGACTTCATTGGAAATGTTCATTTCAAATCCGAACTTGATAATGATTAGCCATTTCACAATCGGTTTCTCTAGAAGCTCACAGGCATCTCACAGTTTTTATGTATAGTGCAAGTCTTCATACAGAAAACTTCATATGTAGACCTTCTTTCTCTACCACTGTCAACATAGGAGATTTGTATATGCACAGCAGGCTCTGAATTTAACTGGCAGATATCAGTGCTCTTACTATAACTGGGAAGCCACTGTTGTCCTCCTATTGATCAAGCTGCTCTTGTGATGTGACACAAATATTCTAACTATTCTGAGTAGGAAAGAAGCTCACAGAATACTATGAAATGTAGTGACTTTTGTGAGAAAACCGAAAGGTATCAATGGCTGTGAAAATATTAACAGCTGCTCTTGTGATGTGACACAAATATTCTAACTATTCTGAGTAGGAAAGAAGCTCACAGAATACTATGAAATGTAGTGACTTTTGTGAGAAAACCGAAAGGTATCAATGGCTGTGAAAATATTAAAGAAGATCCTAAGGGCAGGAGGAACAGCATTCTAAGGCCAGAGACTTCACTGGCAACTTTTTGCTCTCTAACATTTTCAGTTATAGCTCCCAGAATCCTAACAATTGACAATGGTGGCTTCTTGGAGTTGAATCCCAAAACAAAGATCTCCCCATATGGGTTAGAAAGCACTGTACTGGAACCTATAACAACATTTTATGCTAGGAAGTTGTGTAAAAAGTGCACACTGGGAGGAGAGGAATAGGCCTCTAAGCAGAGTTGCAGGAGAAAAGGTCATTGGAATGGACTGACATGAGAAAGATTAGCTGAATGGAAAGAAAGATCAAAATCAGAGAAATGAGTTATAAACACACACAAATTGTAAGAAAACTTCAATTAAGACCCAGTGACAAGAGCAAACATAAAGTGAATATTATATTTTGATCAGACTCTTGTGTATGCTAACAAGTAGTGTAGTCAACCATTTACCAGGATCCCATCATAAGTATTCTCAATTTGCACAGAAACTCCCAAGAACACCTAAAATTGCGTATTACACCCAATGACTGTTACAAGTTCTGGACCTCACTGCTCAAGGGTCTCTAAAATTTTAGAGTCATCAATGGCAGGTTCCTATGCATGGCATGAGCATGCATGCCAGTGGATGTAAACTATGGATAGTTTACATCCATAGTTTTTAAATTACATGAATAAAAATTATTACCTATTACCTATTAATTTATTTACGGCATTTATATGCCGCCCTTTTCACCCCGAAAGGGACTCAGAGCGGCTTACAATATATATTTTCATACAATATATTATATTATTAGCATAGTACAATATCAGTATTATATATTACTATATTGCGCTATACCATTATATTGTAATGTTATTAGTAATATTACATGTAATGTAAATATATGATTTACATATAATACATATAGTTTGAACTATGGTTCATTTTTCCCAATCAGCATTTTTATTGGGTGAATTTGTTCAAATTACAGTATCTTACCTTAATAAAAAAAGGCACATGATTTATAAGCAAAAGATTGAGAGAGTATCTAGCCAGTGTTAAAGGTTGCTGGAGTTACAGTCCAGCATCATCTGAAGGACCATACATTGCTCACCAGAAGTACAGAAACAAAACATTATTCTTTGTTTAAATATCTTATATGCATAGAAATCACATCTTCCCACAAATATAATTAAGACATTAAGCCTCAGATGTAGAAATATCTTTGTATAGGCATGAAAGCTGACAGGAAGAACATCAACTCATTTAAAATGTGATGTGATGAGATGTTGTGATTCACTGGAAAAGATCACAATGCTTGGTAAAGTGGAAGGCAGTAGATAAAGAGGAAAACTGCTTTCAAGTGAATTAACTCAATTAAGGAAGTCACAGTCCTGAGTTTGCAAGACGTAATTATGACTGTTGATAATGGTGATTTGAAAATATTTTATTCATTTATGTGTATATGCTTTCGATTTATTTGAGTTTTTACCCCACCTTCCTCCCGCACCAAGGCAGGACTCAAAGTGGCTAACAAAACATTTAAGAACATACAAAGTAAAAATTAAAACCCAATAAGTTCCTTATAGCAACCTGATGATCTAAAACTGTCAGCAATACAACCCTATTTACAAATATAACATATTTTAAACCTTTAATTGTCCCCATTTCAAGTCACCTATGGACTTATGACAATCTCATGAAATTCGTTGGTTATTCTTCGTCAAGGAATATTCAGATGTACTTTTGCCAGTTCCTTCTTCCGAAATACAACCTACTGCATCTGGCATTCATTAGCGGTTTCCCTTCCGAGTACTAATCAGGTATGACCCTGCTTAATTTCCAAGTTCAGATGTGAACTGGTGCCTCTAGCATATTTACACATAAATCAGAGGTGACTTGTGGACCAACAACATTAAGGCTGAGAAATTCTACTCCCAACTTTTGTGGTCTTCTTGTTATTGAGTGGAGATAAGATGAGGCAGTTTCTGCTGGACTTAATTGTATCCTTTTCCTTTTGTGTCATTTCTTAAATTAGATTGTAAACCAGAGGGCAGGAAGCTGTTTTGTTGTTGTTTTGCTTGTAAAGTGGAACGTACAGTGATGTATTTGCTTTCAAGTCACCCGTTGACTCACGGTGACCCCATGAATTTCACAGGAATTTCTTAGGCAAGGAACACTTAGAGGTAGTTTGGTCAGTTCATTCTCCTGAAATACAGCCTACAGCAATCAATATTCCTTGGCAGTCCTTCTGGGCTTTTCAGACTGTCACTCCACAAAGAAAAAAAAGGAACCAAGGTCAGATCTTGTGTGTGTGAAGTCTTCTGTCAACTTATGGCAATCCCTCCAAAAATCATAGGGTTTTTGTAAGCAAGGAATATTCAGAGCTCATTTTGCCAGTTCCTTCCTCTGATGGCACTATATGAGCAGGACATGAGTCAGTGTGATTCTAGGCTGCATCAACAGTATAATGTCTAGACCAGGCACAGGCAAACTTGGGCCCTCCAGGTGTTTTGGACTTCAACTCCCACAATTAAATTAAATTGTGGGAGTTGAAGTCCAAAACACCTGGAGGGCTCAAGTTTGCCTGTGCCTGGTCTAGATTGAGAGAAGTCAGTCTCACTCTATTCTGCTTTGGTCAGACCTCACTTGGATTAACAGTGTCCAGTTCTGGTCACCAGGATTCAAGAAGGATACTGACAAGTTGGAACGTATTCAGAGCAAGGTGAGCACACGATGAGAGGTTTGGAAGCCAAGACCTATGCGGAACGGCTGAGGGAGCCGGGTATATTTAGTTTGGAGAAGAGACGACTGAGAAGGGGATATGATAGACATATCTGAAAGGATGTCACATTGAGGAAGGGGCAAGTTTATTTTCTGCTGCTCTGGAGACTCAGGCTGGATCCACACTGTCATATAATATTTTAATAACTATTTTAAAGGAACTTTAAGTGTGGTTTTATATAATTTATGCTTAATGTTTTTATGCAAGATGTAAATTGATTAATAGGTTATGTCATTATTTATGTATATTATAATTTCGTTGTAGATGTTGTTTCTTTTTGGGATCCGAGTGGTACGTCTTTGTATCTTTGAATGAATTCGGCATTGAATGTTTGTCATTTTTCGTTGTAATCCTCCCTGAGTCCCCTTGAGGAGAGAGGGCAGAATACAAATAAAGATTATTATTATTATGGCACACTCAGTTTGCTTTTGATACGATAAATAAATATGGCACCCATATAATCCAGGATAAATTCAATACAGTTAATCTACATTCTGAGGCCCCTTCCACACAGCTGAATGAAATCCCACATTATTGAATTGGAATATATGGCAGTGTGGACTCAGAGAACTCAGTTCAAAGCAGATATTGTGGGATTTTCTGCCTTGATATTCTAAGTTATATGGCTATGTGGAAGGGCCCTGAAACTAGATTATTGTATATACTCGAGTATAAGCCTAGTTTTTCAGCCCCTTTTTTAGGCTGAAAAAGCCCCCATTGACTTATACTCGAGTCAAGGTTACTTATTATTTTGCTCTGTTGTTAGTGTTATTTACTATTTAATCTTTTACTTTATTTATTATTATTATTACATTTATTATTTACTCTATTTATTATTATTACATTTATTTTTCTCAATTTATTATAGTTTTATTACATTTTTATTGTACTCTATTATTATTACATGTATTATTTTACTCTATTGTGTTCTATTGATATTGTTGTTATCTGAATCTGGCATTGAATTGTTGCTATAGTTGGTAAGCCGCCCTGAGTCCCCTTCGGGGTGAGAAGGGTGGGGTATAAGTACAGTAAATAAATAAATAAATAAAAATTATTATATTTACATTATATTGCTCCACTATTATTTTATTATTTTATTCTATTATTATTATTACTATTATTATTATTACATTTGTTATTTTACTCTATTATTACTGTTATTCTTACATTTATTTATTTAAAAGTTTTGTTTATTGACCTTCTCACCTCTCTTGAGGGACTCAGACCGGTTTCCAACCATAATATCACATACAGTCAATAAAACATAATTCATATTACAATAAAACATTAAAACAGCAATTACATTCAATAAATACAATGGTCGGTCGTCCCACTAAAATCGGTGTTCATCATCCTCCATCCATATCTCAGGGTGTTGGCTCGCTCGTTGAATGCCTTTCCATTATTTTACTCTATTATTATTTTTATGACATTTAGTATTTTACTCTCTTTATTATTATTGGAAGGATACACAAGCACATTTACACTGAAGAAGGTTAGAATAATGGTTAATCAGAGTTTGACATAAATTAGTTTTATGTAAAAATTCAGAAACATTTTACCTCCTGATGCCTCAATTAATTTAATTTCATTGGTATCCATTTTTTTTTTGAAATTTACCCATAGCTGCTGCATTTCCCACCCTCGGCTTATATTCGAGTTAATATGATTTCCCAGTATATTGTGGTAAAATTAGGCACCTTGGCTTATATTCGGGTCGGCTTATACTTGAGTATATACGGTATATGGCAGCGTGGATTCAGCCTGGAGGGGACGTGGTTTTAAAAAGGGAATTTTCAGATATTTCCCCAATGCCCATATGTCATGATTTACTGCCATATTGGCCTATTTCTGCAGTAGGCCTATGTTCACAGAAAATGGTGATTGCTTGAGAAATCAGTGCTCCAAAGAAGAAGTTACTATTCAAGAATAACAGTATATCCGGAGAAAACCAGCTAGCTGATGGCTAGTTAGAACCCCCAAATTTCCAAGTTGCTCTGGAGTCATGTTTGCAACAGACTAACAGATAAGATACAGTCATGGTCAGAGAACAATGGACTATAGTCATGTTATAGTTGTGCCATTGTTAGGATCCCACGTGTGTTATAATGTCAATAAAAATCATAAACAACTAATGAACAACTGTATAACTAACTTAGACCAATGAAATGATTTGTCTTTGGGAACCAATGAAAATGTATATTCCATTTACTATAACTGCTCTGCAGCCCCATTGGGGGTTGCGACAAACCCTTTGATTGCATCCCTGTATGCTTGTTTGTCGTTATTGCTATGGCCACGCAATAAATAGTTTTTGCAGTTTAAAAGGTTCAACTTTCGTGGTGTCCATCCTTGCCCTCCCTATTAGAAAGGGGGCTTCTGCCTTTTGGGGAAATATTCTGGTTTCGTTGCCCCTACAAGCCTAGGACACAAAGCAATGGATTTAAACTGTAGGGGAAAAGATGCCACCAAAACATTAGGTAGAACTTCCTGACTGCAAGAGCTGCTCGGCAGTGGACTGTGCTGCTTTGGAGTGTGATTGAGTCTTCTTCTCTAGAGGTTTTTAAAGAGAGGCAGGATGGCCATCTGTCAGGAGTGTTTCATAGTGTGTTCCTGCCTGGCAGGGGGTTGGACTGGATGGCACTTGTGGCCTCTCCCAACTCTAGGATGCTATGAAATAAAGTATAAATGACAACTATAAGCGTTACAACCAGTTTGTTCTCCAGAAACCTTAAACTCAAGCCGTGTTCGCCATTTTGTATCCTCATCACAACAACCCTGTGAGGTAGGCCGAGGCGGGGCCCAAACAAAGCGAAGCCTTGCCACAGGCACTCTCTGCCCTGCCATTACCCGGCTTTCTGAGGGAGGGGGTCCGCCACTTTTCCCCGGCCCTCCGGTGCCCGAGAAGCCCCCAGGAGACGAAGAGGAGGCAAAGCCGCCGGGCAACGGGGCCAGCGCCACGCAACTTCGGAAGCTTTTGAGGAAAACGCGATTCCCTCCCACCTTGGAAGCCGCCATGATGGTTTGTGACAGCTCACGCATGCGCAAAGGATAGGAAGAGGAGGAGCGTCGGGCTGAAGCTGCTGACGCATGCGTAAAGGAAAGGAGGGCTTGGAGAGCCGCTTTCTCGGCAGCTGACGCATGTGCAAAGGAAATGGTGTTGCTAGTGGGGGGGGGGGGGGGCGAGGTCCTCGGCAACTCACGCATGCGCAGTGAAAAAAAGGGATGTTTATCAGAAGTCCTGTGTCTGGTTGTGATCCCCAGGTTGTGCCAGTCAGCTTTCGTATGATGTTGTTTCTAGTGCCCACTTTTTGCTTGATGTTCAGGCAGTGCTTCTTGTAGGTCAGAGCATGGTCCAAAGCGACTCCCAGGTATTTGGGTGTGCTGCAATGCTCCAGTGGGATTCCTTCCCAGGTAATCTTCAGAGCTTCTTAAGGTGAAAGGCGCATGTCTGTGTTTTAGATGGATTAGGGATCAGTTGGTTTTCCCTGTAATAGGCAGTAAGAGCACCTAGAGCTTTGGTGAGCTTCTTTTCAACCATCTCAAAGCTCCCTGCTTGAGTGGTAATGGCATGATCATCAGCATAGATTTATTTATTTATTTACCTTACTTATATACTGCTGTTCTCAGCCCGAAGGCGACTCACAGCGGTTCACAACAAATACGAACAGCAAAAATTCAGTGCTACAGTATAGAAACAGTTAACAACCTAACACATTACACAATTAATAAACAGTTACTACAATACCCATTCACTGTCGTCTTGTCATCAAAAACATGTTCCGGATTCGTCATCCATTGTTCCATTCCAGTGTTCATTAACCAATCATTGCACTAATTATTCGAACGCCTGCTCAAACAGCCAGGTCTTCACCTTTTTGCGGAATACCATTAGAGATGGTGCTAGTCTAATATCCGCAGGAAGGGCGTTCCACAGCCGAGGAGCCACCACCGAGAAGGCCCTATCTCTCGTCCCCACCAGCCGAGCTTGAGAAGCAGGCGGGATCGAGAGCAGGGTCTCCCCGGAAGATCTCAAAGTCCTGGTAGGTTCATAGGCAGAGATGCGATCAGATAGGTAGCTTGGGCCGGAACCGTTTAGGGGTTTAAAGGCCAACGCCAGCACTTTGAATTCAGCCCGGTAGCAGATCGGTAGCCAGTGGAGTTGGCGCAACAGGGGGGTTGTATGCTTCCAGCGCTCCGCTCCTGTTAAAATCATGGCTGCCGAGCGTTGGACTAGTTGGAGCTTCCGAGCTGTCTTCAAAGGCAACCCCACGTAGAGAGCGTTGCAGTAGTCTAAACGGGATGTAACCAGAAACTCTCTGTCCCTTCTGGCAGTGGCTGGTCATTTGTGTAGATGTTGAACATGGATGGAGCAAGCACGCTCCCCTGAAGCAGGCCGTTCTTCTTTCATACGAAAGCTGACTGGCACAACCTGGGGATCACAACCAGACACAGTGAAGACATCTACCCTTGCGCTATGCTACTCTGCTGCTGAGTACGCATGCCCAGTGTGGAACACATCTCACCACACTAAAACAGTAGATGTGGCTCTGAATGAGACATGCCGCATTATCACGGGGTGTCTGCGCCCTACACCACTGGAGAAATTACACTGCTTAGCCGGTATTGCACCACCTGACATCCGCCGGGAAGTAGCAGCCAATAGTGAAAGGACCAAGGCAGAGACATCTCCAGCTCATCCCGTTTGGGTATCAGCCAGCACGTCAATGACTTAAATCTAGAAATAGTTTTCTAAGATCTACAGAGACACTTGCTGGAACACCTCAGCAAGCGAGAGTCCAAAGTGGCAGGCTCAAACCCAGAACCTCAACCAATGGCTGATACCAAATGAGAGACCCCCCCTGGGCACACAGAGGACTGGGCGACTTGGAAGGCGCTGAACAGACTGCGTTCTGGCACCACGAGATGCAGAGCCAACCTTAAGAAATGGGGATACAAAGTGGAATCCATGACATGCGAGAGGAGGAAACCACTGACCACCTGCTGCAATGCAACCTGAGCCCTGCCACATGCACAATGGAGGACCTTCTTGCAGCAACACCAGAGGCACTCCCAAGTGGCCAGATACTGGTCAAAGGATATTTAAGCAACTACCAAACTGACAAGTTTTGTATTTTGTCTGTTTGTTTGCTTTGTTCTGTTAGAAATGTAATATAATGGACTGGTTGCTCTGACACGACAAATAAATAAATAGTACAGATATGCTGCATTCTCACAAGACACTGAATTAGAAGTCACCATAAGATTTATATCTGTGGTTCCCAATTTAACTAATTTTACACACACCAGCTGCTATATAAATATACTGCATTCCTTTTCTACACCAAGAAATCTAGACTATACTGGTCAAAGGACATTTAATCAACTACCAAACTCACAAATTGTGTATTTTGTCTGTTTGTTAGAAATGTAATATAATTTGACTGGTTGTCCTGACACGACAGATAAATAAATAGCCATTCACTCATGCGCAAAGACAAATCTGGCCTATCCCTGGAGTTGTTTGGCGATTTACGCGTGCGCAGAAACCAAAGAGTAATCCCTCGGCCATTCACGCATGCGTGAAGCAAAAAAAAAAGTAGACGAAGGGCCGTTAATAAGTCAACGCCGGTTTCTCGCAACTCGCGCATGCGCAGAGAAAAGTGGGCGGGCTCACGAGGCCGAACCCGATTTCCTTGGCAACAGGCTTTCAAAAAAGGATCCCCCAAACAAGCGAGGGCGGGTGTTGGTGTTGCTTTACGGCACTGTCGCGCGAGAGAAGGAGTGTTCGTCTCCTCCGCCTGGAAAGTGCCTGTCAGGGAAAGAGGGCGAGTGCGCATGCGTGTTGGGAGCCAGACTGCTTGGGTCGGGATAAAAGTAGAAGCAGGAGCCGGAGGAGGATCTCATCTCCCTGGGGCGCCGGAGGAGAGCCCTGGGATGGCGGCTGCGGTGGGAGGGGCTCTGAGGAGCCCGTCTGCCTGCTTTTGGGGCCCGTGCTGACAGGAGAGAGCGTGGGGACGGCGGGGAAGGTAAGAGGGAAAGCCCCGGCTGACGTACTTTGTGAGAACTGCATGCATTTGAAGGGGATTTAGTCTCACAGTGTTTTCTGTTGGTCATGGGAGTTCTGTGTGGCAAGTCTGGCCCAATTCTGTCGTTTGTGGGACTCCAAATGCTCTGATTGTGGGTGAACTATAAATCCCAGCAAACTACAACTCCCAAATGTCAAGCTCTATTTTTCCCAAACTCCACCAGTCTTCACATTTGGGCGTGCTGAGTATCCATGCCAAGTTTGGTCCAGATCCATCATTGTTTGACTCCACAGTGCTCTCTGGATGTAGGGGAACTACAACTCCAAAACTCAAGGACAATGTCCACCAAACCCTTCCAGTATTTTCTGTTGGTCATGGGAGTTCCGTGTGGGAAGTTTGGCCCAATTCTGTCGTTTGTGGGACTCCGAATGCTCTGATTTTGGGTGAACTATAAATCCCAGAAAACTACAACTCCCAAATGTCAAGGTCTGATTTCCCCAAACTCCACCAGTGTATACATTTGAGTATACATGCCAAGTTTGGTCCAGATCCACCATTGTTTGAGTCCACAGTGCTCTCTGGATGTAGGTGAACTACAACTCCAAAAGTCAAGGTCAATGTCCACCAAACCCTTCCAGTATTTTCTGTTTGGGAGTTCTGTGTGCCAAGTTTGGTTCAATTCCATCATTGGTGGAGTTCAGAATGCTCTTTGATTATAGGTGAACTATAAATCCTAGCCCCAGTGGCGCAGTGGGTTAAACCACTGAGCTGCTAAGCTTGTTGACCGAAAGGTAGCAGGTTCGAATCCAGGGAGCGGCGTGAGTTTCCGCTGTCAGCCCTAGCTTCTGCCAACCTAGAACTTTGAAAACATGCAAATGTGAGTAGATCAATAGGCACTGCTCCAGCGGGAAGGTAACGGTGCTACATGCAGTCATGCTGGCCACATGACCTAGGAGGTGTCTATGGACAACGCCGGCTCTTCGGCTTAGAAATGGAGCTGAGCACCACCACCCCAGAGTCAGACATGACTGGACTTAATGTCAGGGGACAACCTTTACTTTACTTATAAATCCTAGCAACTACAACTCCCAATTGGCAAAATCTATTTTCCCCAAACTCCACCAGTGTTCACATTTGGGCATATTGAGTATTTGTGCCAGAGTTTGGTCCAGATCCATCATTGTTTGAGTCCACAGTAGGTGAACTACAACTCCAAAACTCAAGGTCAATGCCCACGAAACCCTTCCAGTATTTTCTGTTTGGGAGTTCTGTGTGTCAAGTTTGGTTCAATTCCATCATTTGTGGAGTTCAGAATGCTATTTGATTGTAGGTGAACTATAAATCCCAGCAACTACAACTCCCAAATGACGAAATCAAACCCCCCCCAACCCCACCAGTATTCAGATTTGGGCATATCAGGTATTTGTGCCAAATTTGGTCTGGAGAAGGAAAATACATCCCGCATATCAGATATTTACATTACGATTCATAACAGTAGCAAAATTACAGTTACGAAGTAGCAATGAAAATAATTTTATGGTTGGTGGGGTCACCACAACATGAGGAACTATATTAAGGGGTCACGGTATCACGAAGGTTGAGAACCACTGGTATAAAGGGAAATGAGGGGTTTGCCTCATTTAATGGAAAATAAAGGGGGGGGTTCATCTATAAGTAAGTGTAAAGGGAAATAAAGAGGGGCTGCATCTACTCCTGCACTAGGAAGGAAAATAAGGGGTGGTCATCTAGTATGAAGGGAAATAAAGTGTTAATCTATTAGTGTAAAGGGAAATAAAAAGGGGGTTCATCTAATATAAAGGAAAATAAAGAAAGGGTTGTTGTCGAAGACTTTCATGGCCGGGATCAATGGGTTGCTGTGAATTTTCCAGGCTGTTGGGCCATGCTCCAGAAGCATTCTCTCCTGACGTTTTGCCCACATCTATGGCATGCATCCTCAGAGGTTGAAGAATCTGTTGGAAGCTAGGCAAATGAAGTTTATATATCTGTGGAATGTCCAGGGCGGGAGAAAAAACTCTTGCCTGCTTGAGGCAGGTGTGAATGCTGCAATTGTCACCTTGATTAATGGTCTTGCAGCTTCAAAGCTTGGCTGATTGCTTCCAGAGGGGGGATCCTTTGTTGGGAGGTGTTAGCTGGCCCTGATTGTTTCCTGTCTGGAATTCCCCTGCTTTTTGAATGTTGGTTCTTTATTTACTAAAATCTAAAATCAGGACAGTAAATTTTTTATTTATTTATTTGTCGTGTCAGGGCAACCAGTCAATTATATTACATTATTACATTACATTATTACATTATTATTATTATTATTATTATTATTATTATTATTACAGTAAATAAAGACCAGCACTCAATGCTCAAAAAGCATATATTTGTATAAAGGGAGTGCACCTATTAGTATTATTTATTTTTATTTATAAAGTATTTCTACCCCGTCTCTTCTCTACTCAGGACGGCTTACAAAGTGTTCATCTATTAGTATAAAGGGGCTGCATTTATTAGTATAAAGGGGGTGCATGCATTAGTATAAAGGGGTCCATCTGTTAGTATAAAGTGTTAATCTATTAGTATAAAGGGGGAGGGGCATCCATTAGCATAAAGAGGGTTCAACTATCAGTATAAAGGGTGCATCCATTAGTATAAAGGAAGCATTATATTGTCGAAGGCTTTCATGGCCGGAATCACTGGGTTGTTGTAGGTTTTGTAGGTACCTCTGAGGATGCTTGCCATAGATGCAGGTGAAACGTCAGGAGAGAATGCCTCTAGAACATGGCCATATAGCCTGAAAAAAACCTACAACAACCCAATAAAGGAAGTTCATATATTAGTATAAAGGAGTGCATCTGTTAATCAAAAGGGGGTGCATCCATTATTATTTATTTTTATTTATTTCTGGTATTTCTACCCGGTCTCTTCTCTACCCCCGAAGGGGGAGTTGGGATGGCTTACAAAGTATTCATCTATTAATATAAAGGGGTGCATCTATTAGTATAAAGCAGGGGTCCTCAAACTAAGGCCCGGGGTCCGGATATGGCCCTCCAAGGTCATTTACCCTGCCCTCGCTCAGGGTTATCCTAAGTTTGAAATGACTTGAAAGCACACAACAACAACAACAACAATCCTATCTCATCAGGCCTACACTTCCCATTGAAATACTAACAAGTTTATATATGTTAAAATTGTTCTTCATTTTACTTTTTGTATTGTTTTAAAGTGGTTTTTGCACTACAGATACGATATCTGCAGTGTGCATACGAATTTATTCTTTTTTATTATTATTATAATCCGGCCCTCCAACAGTTTGAGGGACTGTGACCTGGCCCTCTGTTTAAAAAGTTTGAGGACCCCTGGTAGAAAGGGAGTTCATCTGTTAGTATAAAGGAGTGCATCCATTAGTCTAAAGGAGGTGCATCTATTGTAAGATCGGCTTCATCCCTCCTGGCTTTTAGGAAGAAATTGAAGTCATGGTTCTGGAATCAGGCTTTTGAACAGCAGGTATAAATAGCACTTTGGATATGGAATTTGACTGGAATGGTTAATACTGATTTTTTTTACTGTTTTTATTGTTTTAATTAATGTTCTATTGTTTTAATAGTTATTATATTGCTTTGTTATGTGTAATGGCATTGAATTGTTACTAAATGTAAGCCGTCCTGAGTCCCTCTTCGGGGGTAGAAATACTGGAAATAAATAAATACATAAATAAGGGGAATAAAGAGGGTGCATCTGGGGTGCATCTATTAGTATAAAGGGCGTTCATCTATTATTATAATAGAGGAAGAACTTCCTGACTGTGAGAGCCGTTCAGCAGTGGAACTCTCTGCCCCGGAGTGTGGTGGAGGCTCCTTCTTTGGAAGCTTTTCAACAGAGGCTGGATGGCCATCTGTCAGGGGTGATTTAAATGCAATATTCCTGCTTCTTGGCAGAGGGTTGGACTGGATGACCCATGAGGTTTCTTCCAGCTCTTTGATTCTATGATTCTATAAAGGGCGTTCATCTATTGGTATAAAGGGGGATCATCTTGGTTCTCAACCTGGGATCCCCAGATGTTTTTGGCCTGCAACTCCCAGAAATCCTAACAGCTGGTAAACTGGCTGGGATTTCTGGGAGTTGTAGGCCCAAAACATCTGGGGACTCTAGGTTGAGAACCACTAAGGGGGAATCATCTATTAATAAATATTTCCCATTTATAAAGGGAAATAAAGGGGGTGCATCTACTAGTATCAAAGACAAATGGGGAATTAATCTAGTATAAAGAAAAACAAAGGGGGCACATCCATGAATATAAAGGGTGTTCATCTACGAATATAGGAATACGAATATAGGAACCCCCAGTGGCGCAGTAGGTTAAACCCCTGTGCCGGCAGGACGGAAGACAGACAGGTCGCTGGTTCGAATCCGGGGAGAGCGCGGAGGAGCTCCCTCTATTAGCTCCAGCTCCTCATGTGGGGACATGAGAGAAGCCTCCCACAAGGATGATAAAACATCAAAACATCCAGGCATCCCCTGGGCAATGTCCTTGCAGACAGCCAATTCCCTCACACCAGAAGCGACTTGCAGTTTCTCAAGTTGCTCCTGACACAACAAAAAATAAACAAATCTACGAATATAAAAGAAAATAAAGAGGGGGGTTTATCTCTTAATATAAAGGGAAATAAAGAGGTGTTCATCTAATACAGGTGTCCACTAACTTTTTAAACAGAGGGCCAGATCACAGTCCCTCAAACAGTTGGAGGGCCGGATTATAATTTGAAAAAAAAACCCCATGAATTCCTTTGAATACTGCACATATCTTATTTGTCATGCAAAAAACTTTAAAATAATACAGTAATTAAAATGAAGAACAATTTTAACAAATATAAACTTATTAGTATTTCAGTGGGAAGTGTGGGCCTGCTTTTGGCTGATGTTATAGGGTTGTTATTGTTGTGTGCTTTCAAGTTGTTTCAGATTTAGGTGACTCTGAGCAAGGGCCGGGCAAATGACCTTGGAGGGCCGTATCTGGCCCCTAATCTAATATAAAAGAAAATAGAGTTTGCCTACTAGTAAAAAGGAATTTTTATTTATTGTCGAAGGCTTTCATGGCCGGAATCACTGGGTTGTTGTAGGTTTTTTCGGGCTATATGGCCATGTTCTGGAGGCATTCTCTTCTGACGTTTCGCCTGCATCTATGGCAAGTATCCTCACTACCTCTGAGGATGCTTGCCAGAGATGCAGGCGAAATGTCAGGAGCGAATGCTTCTAGAACATGACCATATAGCCCGAAAAAACCTACAACAACCCAGAAATTTTATTTATATATACCCCGCCTTTCCCTACCCAGAAGGGGACTCAAGGCGGCTTAACAACAAACCCATAAAATTCCAAAACTAAGGATTAAGTTAAAAGTACACATATTATTTAAAAACATTACACTCCATATTAAAACCACACCTAAAATGGGTTCACTTAGTATCAATAAATAAATAGTATTGAGCATGCATGGGCACACTTCGGCCCTCCCTCCAGGTGTTTTGGACTTCAACTCCCACAATTCCTAGCAGCCTACCGGCTGCTAGGAATTGTGGGAGTTGAAGTCCAAAACACCTGGAGGGAGGGCCCAAGTTTGCCCATGCCTAGCATTGAGCCATGGTGGTTGCACCTGGGAAAGGGTTAGGGTTGCTCCCCATTCTCCGTCCCGCTTTGCTCCCTCCCTGCCTCCCTCGGAACCGGATCGCCCTGCATTGTGAAGTCACGGGTGGGAGGGAGAGAGAGAGAGTGGGGACACCCACCGCTCGCTGCGCCTGGCTCCGCAGTGGGAAGCGGCCCGGGCTGGGGGCAGATCCCCGGTTTCCTTCCTTCCCTTCCTTTGCTGCAGGATGTAGAGCTGCTGGAGAGGGCGGGGGTCGGGCTCTGCGCGCGGGGGCTCGCTGCCCCCAAGGGGCTTCTTTCTCGCTGGGGTAAGCCAGGAGCCAAGGCTCAGTCGGGGGGCCAAGGGAGGGCATGGCAAGAGGTAGTGGCCTGCCCCAGTTTCCTAAACCCATTCACACTCCCTGGTTCCCAACGTGGGGCACAGTTTAGTTTTTAAGTTTTTTTTGGGGGGGGGGGCAACTCAAGAATGAGGGAGGTGTTTGCATTACTTATGGTTCTAGGGCAGGCCCTCCAGGTGTTTTGGACTGCCAGTAGGCTGTTAGGAATTGTGGGAGTTGTAGTCCAAATAATAATAATAATAATAATAATGTAATAAAACTTTATTTATACCCCGCTACCATCTCCCCAAGGGACTCGGTGCGGCTTACATGAGGCCGAGCCCAAAGTACATCAACAGTAAAAGCAATAAGAAAACAAGCAATACAGTGATATATTGTCGAAGGCTTTCATGGCCGGAATCACTCAGTTCTTGTGGGTTTTTCGGGCTATATGGCCATGTTCTAGAGGCATTTCTCCTGACGTTTCGCCTGCATCTATGGCAGGCATCCTCAGAGGTGAGGTCTGCTGGAGCTGGGAAAAAGGGGTTTATATATCTGTGGAATGACCAGGGTGAGACAAAGGGCTTTTGTAAGTTGGGCGAGGTGTGGATCTTTCAACTGACCACCTTGATTAGCATACAATGGGCTGACTGTGCCTGGGGCAAACTCTTCTTGAAAGGTGATTAGATGTCCCTGCCTGTTTTTCTCTCTGCTGTTTTTGCTGTTGCAATTTTAGAATTTTTTAATATTGGTAGCCAGGTTTTGTTCATTTTCATGGTTTCTTCCTTTCTGTTGAAATTGTCCACATGTTTGTGGATTTCAGTGGCTTCTCTGTGTAACCTGACATGGTGGTTGTGAGAGTGGTCCAGCATTTTTGTGTTCTCAAATAAAATGCTGTGTCTGGGTTGGTTCATCAGGTGCTCTGCTATGGCTGATTTCTCTGGTTGGAGTAGTCTGCAGTGCCTTTCATGTTCCTGGATTCTTGTTTGGGCGCTGCGTTTGGTGGTCCAACAGAAAGAAGAGTTTGCCCCAGGCACAGCCCATTGTATGCTAATCAAGGTGGGCAGTTGAAAGATCCACACCTAGCCCAACTTACAAAAGCCCTTTGTCTCACCCTGGTCATTCCACAGATATATAAACCCCTTTTTCCCAGCTCCAGCAGACCTCACCTCTGAGGATGCCTGCCATAGATGCAGGCGAAACGTCAGTAGAAATGCCTCTAGAACATGGCCATATAGCCCGAAAAAACCCACAAGAACTGAATACAGTGATAGAACAGCACAACAACAGAGAGGAAACAAACAAGGACATCTAATCACCTCTCAACAAAAGATTGCTCCAGGCACCGCCAGGCAATCAATTCTAATCAAGGTGGTCAGTTGAAACATTCACACCTAGCTCCAGCAGACAAGAGTCCTTTGTCTCACCCTGGTCATTCCACAGATATCTAAACCCTTTTTCCTAGTTCCAACAGACCTCGCTACCTCTGAGGATACTTATTTATTATTTTGCGTATTTCTACCCCGCCCTTCTCAACCCCCGAGGGGGGACTCAGGGCGGCTTACAAAGGCACAATTCAATGCCAGCATAAACATAACAATGGATAAAACATGTAAACAGCAATTATAACAATTAAGACAGTCAGTTTATACATCGAAATCAATAAAAACAATCTAATAGCGTTCGCCACCTCAGAGTCCGTAATTCATTCCACATTGCTGTATCCGGCCCCCGGGCCTTAGTTTGAGGGCCCCTGATCTAAAACATTGTACATCAACAATAAATCAAAATACATATAGATTAAAATACATAAAAGCCAGTTCATCAAGATAAAATCATGTCCCACTCAGTCTGCATATGTGGTCGATAACTTTAGTCAGTTGCCAGTCTCTGCTATCATTCTGGGAATACCTCGTTCCACAGCCAGGATTTCACTAGCTTCCTGAAGGTCAGGAGGGAGGGGGCAGATCTGATCTCAATCGGGAGAGAGTTCCATAGCCGGGGGGCCACCACAGAAAAGGCTCTGTCTCTCATCCCCACCAGACGCAATTGGGAGGGTGGTGGGACCGAGAGCAGGGTCCCTCCAGAAAATCTTAACAGCCTTGATGTTTCATACAACAAAATAACATCACAATAAAATAAATAAACCAATCAAGTAAAATAAACAGTACAAAATAACGTAATTGAAAATAAAACACACCTGGAGGGCCAAAGTTTGCCCAGGCCTGTTCTAGGGGGTTCCACATTCAGCACTGTTAAAACTCATACAGACTGCAAAACTCATAGCGACCCAGCTGGTAGGCTGTTAGGAATTGTGGGAGTTGTAATTCAAAACACCTGGAGGGCCGAAGTTTGCCTGTGCCTGTTCTAGGGGGTTCCACATTCAGCACTGTTAAAACTCATACAGACTGCAAAACTCATAGCGACCCAGCTGGTAGGCTGTTAGGAATTGTGGGAGTTGTAGTCCAAAACACCTGGAGGGCCGAAGTTTGCCTGTGCCTGTTCTAGGGGGTTTCACATTCAGCACTGTTAGTCTCAGAGTTACAAATATCCGACTTATAGTTAAGAACAGGGGTGAAACAACAGGAAGTGAGAAATATATAATAATAATAATAATAGTAATAATAGTAATAATAGTAATAATAGTAATAATAGGGAAGTGTCTGATGTGTGATTCAGTAGAACAGCCAGCAGAATGATCTTGTTTGCTGTGGACTCATCTTGTTGTGTTTCAAATAATAGTAGTAATAATAAAACTTAGTTTCCCATATACTTCACAACCTCTGAGGATGACTGCCATAGATGCGGGCGAAACGCCAGTAGAGAATGCTTCTGGAGCATGGCCATATAGCCTGGAAAACTCATAGCAGCCCAGCCAGTAGGCTGTTAGGAATTGGTGGGAATTGTAGTCCAATATATCTGGAGGGCTGAAGTTTGCCCATCCCTGTTCTAGAGTTTTCACAGGCAGCACTGTTAGTCTCTGAGTTACAAACATCTGACTTATAGTTAAGAACGGGGGTGAAACAACACAACAGGAAGTGAGAAATATCTAATAGTAATAAAAGTAATAGTAATAAAACTTAGTTTCCAATGTACCTCACAACCTCTGAGGATGCCTGCTATAGATCTGGGCAAAATGTCAGGAGAGAATGCTTCTGGAACATGGCCATACAGCCTGGAAAACTCACAACAACCCAATAATAAAACTTTAATTTTAACCTGCTCTCTCTCTCCAAGGGGACTCAGGAAATAAGCCTTGCCGTACTGTAGGGTTGAAAGGCTGGTTACTTTTGTTTAAAGTGATGGCTCTGCAAAAACTACTTTTTAGCTGGAGGCATTAGGAGAGAGGAAAGTGGAGGCAGAGACTGACAGTATTGGTTGTATTGTCATGTATCTTATTGCTGCTGTGAGCAGGGCAAGAGTATGGGGGATGAAAACTACTCTTTTTTTTTTTACTTGCTCAGCTATTGTGTTGTCCTAGCATTTGGAGAGTGGAGCCCCAGTGGCATAGTAGGTTAAACCCCTGTGCCGGCAGGATTGAAGATTGTCAGGTCACAGGTTCAAATCCGGGGAGAGCGTGAATGAGCTCCCTCTGTTAGGTTGCAGGTTCAAATCTGGTGAGAGCACGGATGAGCTCCCTCTGTCAGCTCCAGCTCCTTACGCAGGGACAAGAGAGAAAGCCTCCCACAAGGATGGTAAAAACATCAAAACATCTTAGTGTCCCCTGGCCAATGTCCTTGCAGACAGCCAATTCTCTCACACCAGAAGCGACTTGTAGCTTCTCAAGTCGCTCCTGACACGAAAAAAAAAATTTGGGAGAGTAGTGGTTTGGGAAGCAGATGGCAGTATATCATCTTTACTTTTCTTCATCAGTGCATTGGTTACTACCTTTTTCTTCACTGTGGTTTTTAAAGACAGCAAAGGGGAAACATTTTCTCATGATATAAGTCAGTCAAAGCTATTGCCTAACCTGGGAGAAAAAGCACTACACCTTGCTTTTTTAGTTGGTCTGAATAACAGTAGGATGTTAGTGTACAAAATAAAATAAGAACTCTTATTAGACAAGAAAATGCTATCTTAGAAAGACTGGAGAAGCCACAGCCATATGAACCCTGTTGCTAAAGCCAACAGATGTGGCTGCAGATTGGTATTTCCAAGATGATGCCAAACAAAAAAGTAAACATTTGAAAGAAAAACTGGGATGCTAGAGAGGCATTTCTTGGCTGTATCAACCTAATTGTGAATGTTCTTCCATTGGAGACCCAACTGTGCTGACATTGCTCTTCCTGTTGCCCAGTTTATTCACCCAAGTATTTGAGACCTAGTAAGATCTTGGAATTTTTACTATCAGATTGCAATATTTCTTCTGATTGTGATGTTCAAATATGTTAAGGTGATTTTACTTAACTGTATCACTTTCCTGAGAGCTGCTAATACAGAACAGATTGCAAGCATTTAAATTTTAAAACCCCAGAAAATATAAACTTTATGAATATTTCCTAGCAATTCAGATATCAATTAAATGTAACTGTGTTTTTATTTCTAGCTCTGTTGAAACTGGATGAAGAAAAATAATGGATATGGGTAATCAACATCCTGCCATCAAAAGGCTGCAAGAAATACAGAAAGAAGTGAAAGAATTGGAACCACAAGTAGCAACCTTCAGTGGTCTGTCCAGCGACAGAGCATATAAGAAACTAGAGAGAGCTTTGACTAAGCAGCTTTTTGAAATAGATTCTGTAGATGCTGAAGGCAGGGGTGATGTTCAACAAGCCAGAAAGAGGGCTGCCCAGGAAACTGAGAGACTGCTTAAAGAACTGGAGCAGATTGCCAACCACCCCCAAAGACTGGAGATAGAGGCTATATTTTACGAAGCTCAAATGTTAGTGGAGCAAGAAATTGCAGCTTTTCACAAAGGAGGCAACTGTGTGACCGAGGAATTTGAAGAAGGTATTCAGGATATCATTTTTAGACTCACTCAGGTGAAAACGGGAGGGAAAATCGCTTTGCGGAAAGCCAGGTATCGCACTTTGACCAAAGTATGTGCCGTTCAGGAGATCTTGGACACTTGTACAAAACAGCAGCCCTCCCTGCCATTGTCCAGCGATGCACATCCTTCTGTTGCCAAGATTAATTCTGTCATGGTTGAAGTGAACAAAGCAAAAGGGACCCTGATTGGTGTTTTGATGGGAGTAAATAACAACGAGACCTGCAGACATTTATCTTGTGTGCTCACAGGCTTGATTGCTGATCTGGATGCCTTAGATGTCTGTGGCCGACCAGAAATAAGAAACTATCGTAAGGAAGTTGTGGAAGAGATTAACAGGTTGCAGAAATATTTGGACCTGGACGAAGAAGCTGATAGCACTTACGCTTATGATTTGGCACAAAACAGGTGCATTATAAAAATAGAAGAAATCCGCAAGAAGATGAAAGAGATTCATGCTTCCCTTTTAAAGGGCGAGAGAGCTTCAGATTTGTACCTGAGGTCAAAGACAGAGCTACAGGGGTTAATTGCTCAGTTGGATGAAGTGAGTCCTGGCAAAAATCCATGCATCCGAGAAGCCAGAAGGCGAGCAGTGATAGAAGTACAAACCCTCATTACGTATATTGACTTAAAGGAGGCACTTGTCAAACGGCAAGCTTTTGTGGAACAAACAGAGGCTGAGCCACCAGCACACAAAGCTGTTTGGCATATTCTTGGAAACGTGGCCCAAATCCAGCAAGAGGTGCTGTCATTCGATGGGAACAGAACTGATAAGAACTACATGAGACTGGAGGAACTTCTTACAAAACAGCTTCTATCGCTGGATGCTATAGACCCTCAAGGAGACGAGCGCCCCAAAGTAGCCAGGAAACAGGCAGTGAAGCTTGCACAGAATATTCTTTACTACTTGGACATGAAAACAGATGAATGGGAGTACTAAAACAAGACACTGTGTGCTAGTCCTTGCTTTGAGTTTTGCAGTCTTTGCCAACCAGTCTCCCACAAACACAACACAACACAACATCAAAGTTGTTTCATTTACTAATCTCTTTGAGGTCAAGTAAATGTCGGACTAGGGCATGCAGCAGCTTCTTTATGCTGTTGTATTCTGGCAGCGATAGCAGTCCACAAGGCATTTGTGTTACACTTTTTGTCACAGCCACTGCTTTCTCACCCAGAAAACTTTACATTATAATATTTGTGATCATTTGGCCAAAGCACCCTGCGTATGGTACTTCTACACTAAGAGAATGTAATCTCTCAGAGGTATTTTCTCAAATCAGACAGGGTGAAATAACTGAAGAGAAGACCCGGAGCTACTGTCTGTTAGCCATAAACCAACTTATATGTTGGAGTTGTGTGAAACAACACAATCGCAGTCCAAAGGATTAAATACAAATTACTCATTGCTTTTTTGTGTGTTTGATTTAATTTTGCTGATATTTCACCTAAGGTCTGATTTGATTACATTCAACTTGTAGTCATTTCAGCCTATTATTATGGGGTAGTGGGTAATAAAAGTGTTAGCATATAGAAATTTGTTGCAAGCTATGTGCTCTGAAGCAGTCTGCTAATTTCACAGGGTTGCTTCTGAGTCAGTCTGCAGTTACAGTGATTCAGATTAAGGAGAAAGTAATTATCTTTAAAATTACAACAGAACAAAGGAATTTTAGACATTGAAAACAGAAGTAATAAAATAGCTTGAAAAAAATACTATAGAATCCCCAATTGGACCCTTGATAGCCTGCGAGGCAATCTTGTCAAATTTTGTATGCACAAAATCATTAGCTTTTTGATAAGCGTTAGATCACTTGTCAATTGTTTCATTGCATTTTTCTGAACCCAGTGAAAAATTGTTGCTTGCTTTGTTAATGGAAAATCAAGCAAATGCTTTTATAGCTGGGTTTGGTCTGGAAATGCTAGTGCTTGTTAAAATGTCATCTGTTATTCATATTTTCCCAAACCTTTGGCTTAGTTTCTTCAGGCTACGTCCTTTACTGATAAGTGATGACAACAAGCGTTATATGTGCTTCATCTGCTCTTGCCCAGTTTTTAAATCTCTTGAACAATTAGAATAACAAACTCTTTATAGTGTTTCTATTTTAATTGTGGAATGGCTGTCTGTGTTAGGTGTCTAGAATAGGCTGCATGTAAGAAAGCTTCTTGTAGTTTTTCTCTTTCCCTCCTTTGTTGAGACTGACAATTTAATAACTGTGTCTGACTATATGCCTAAATGCTCTAGGCTTGAATTCAGTTTAGGATTATTCTGCTCTTTTGCTTGTTGATTCAGGAAGATAGACACCAATATCAATTATAGTTTTTCAGCTGCATTGATAATGGCTTGCAGAAATCTTGAGTAGAAAATAAAATAATAAAAGTGAAATTGGCATTTTTTCCACACAGCTTTTATAATCTAAATTGCTGGCTTGTTGAGGAGTATTTCTTTGAAATTCCTCTGTCAATGTATCAGTTCTATATAAAGCATTTTTGTCTATAAGTAGGGTTTTAATGTACAGTTAAAAGAAGCCAAATTGATCATAGGAACCAAGTGCCTTTTTAAGTGACACTTGAATAGCACCTTGTAGCTTTGACTGTTTTTAGTTGGCTTCATGGTGCTTCCCAGTGAAATGTCTTCTGTACCCTTTAAGCTATGATAGGGATTTCAAATAGTCTTGTATTTTCTGGAACACAACCTCGGCATGTTACATACAACAGAGGTCAACATGATTGAGTTTATGACCTAGATTGAGGAGGTTGAGGTTAGGATTTTGCTATGTTTCCCTATCCTAATTATCTGTTCTGTGCCTCCCTTTTGCTGCTTTGAAGGAGTTATAGTGGCTCTTTCTGCACTTACTGAAAATGTTCTCTTTTTGGTTTTGGTTACCTGCTTAGAAAATCTTTTGCCAAGAAAAATGATGGCTTCATTCAGCTTCTATAGGCTTAATAGAATTGTATACTATATAATATACCATTAATTTCTTTACTGCTTTCTTTCCTGAAAATATTATTTCTGTCTGCTAGTTTTCCCCATTTTATTTCTTCATTAATTGGCTAGAATCGATGATTAAAATAATTTCACTTTCACTAGGCTTTTATTTTAGTCATAAAGGCTTTGCTCCAGAAGCTTGTGAACATGTAGGTAGAGCTGCATGTCTTGAAATTCCTACTGGTTTAATTTTCAGGACTGCTCTCCATGTTACCTTTACACCGACCTCCTTTTTGCTTACTGTTTTACCTAAATTCAGTGATATTTTACCTAATTTTTTTAAAACCTAAATTCTGTGATAAAGCCAACAGTCATATACAAGTTTCATACATTTTAGAGCACTTGTTTCAGGTAAGGACCTGCTGGATCAGACTGCAGATTTAACGTATATATTATTAAATATTGAACTAAGTAGTCCTAATTCAGCCCCGCCAATCTCAAAATGCTTTCTGATCCACACTAGCCTTCTGTGAATGAAGGGTGGAGGAGGTGATTTTCACAGATTTTTCCTGCATAATATCTACTTCAGAGCATGAGGATCCATTCAGAACAGTTTGGGCAGTATAGCAGGATACTGTAGGATAAAGAGGAAATCTGGAAAAATTGACAGAAGCAAAGACCCTTCTGGATAAGATAATGTTAGTAATGTCTCAGCAATAGATTCAAAGGTTTCATTCTTAACTGATGGAAATATCCTCTCTGATGAAGTCTGTTCAAGAGATGCTCTTTCTGGTGGAAAAATGAGGAGATGCTAAGATCTATGAGATGCCATGGTACTTTAATCTTTATCAGTTATTGTAGCTTTTAGTTTTTGTAACTGTTTAAATACTCATATTTTATATGCCTTGAGGATACTGCTGCTCTAAAGTTATAAATGTCGACTTCCATTCTTTGGAGGCAAGTTTGAAAGTTGCAGTTATAGTGAAGGGAATACATATAAAGATATAGTTAAGAATAGGTACTGCAACAGCAACTTGTTATAGGATTAAAATCCTCATTTGTCTTTAAAAAAGAAGACTTTCTAGGTCCTGAATTTAAATGTGCTGTGCTTTATACTATGTTGAGATCTTTAGTATGGCAGTATAAATTAGTAAATATATTTTTTTGCATGAGAAAGAGTAGTGAATTTAATAAGCTAAACCAAAAAGGAGTCTGGTATGTGGGTTGATAAGAGATCATTGTTTTGTCCTTTTCAGAATGTACCTTTTGTATTTAATATGCAAACAGGCTATAAGAAAAAATGCTTCTTTCCATTTCAGTGGGATAAAAATGTTTTATGCTGGTGAATTACTCAATATTGGACCAATGGAGTCTGCATTTTGTTAAAGGCTTTCCTGTGTGCAGTGACTGTAGCACAAGAAACAAATGGATGTAATTTTGTTGAACTTTTAAGCATCATGCTGTTTATATTTTTCTGAATTATGATTGTATTGCTTTAAGAGCAGGGTTGACCCAGTCAGTCATGTTCTGATATCTTTACCAGCAAACCATGAAAGAACTGTATTTTCTTCAGTCAGTTTGGATGTAACTATTTTTTACTATGATCAGCAAACTGTTGAAAGGATCCCCAGCACTTCCGCTTCTTTCAAGTACAATCACTGAAAGCATTAGAAATTGGTTGTGTTGTTTCTTCCGCTTTCCTTTATTTTCAGTATTTGACAATATGTTAGAACTTTATTTTCAGAATATATGTATCTATTTATTTGTATGTATAACATTGCTTTGAGCTGTACAAATTCAAAAATCAAATATTCTTAATAAAGCATTTTGAAGCTTTCTTTTTATCATTCATTTCAAGACTAAGGTTTCTACTTTTTATGTGTAGCATGGAATTAGTCAACAGGGTAAAATTATCTTTTTTCATGTACTGGGAGTTTTAAAACTTGATGTGTGTGTGCTTGAATGCCATGTTTTTAAAAAGGTTATAGTGAGTAGGTGCAACATCAATAATTAGCAACTACAATTTAATACCCAACTCAGTGCAAGCATTTGAGCAGCTGGACTTTCTGATTAGTAGACATTTAAGAGCATCTTGGAAATTAGCTTCTAGTTTGTAATCTATTTATGGTATTAACTTTATGAAGTGTTTAAACAACTCTTCTGTATTTTTTACTGACTACAAATAATGTAACTCCCATGTCTTTTTTGCCTAGTAGAAAAAAATTCTAGTAAACCATGGAAGTCAATATAATGTGTGAGGATGTATTAAGGAAGTGCATCTGAAGAGATGGATTCATAGAATCATAGAGTTGGAAAAGACCTTATGGCCATCCAGTCCAACCCCCTGCCAAGAAACAGGAAAATTGCATTCAAAGCACCCCCGACAGATGGCCATCCAGTCTCTGTTTAAAAGCCTCCAAAGAAGGAGCCTCCACCACATTCCAGGGCAGAGAGTTCCACTGCTGAACAGCTCTCACAGTCAGGAAGTTCTTCTTAATATTCAGGTGGAATCTCCTTTCCTGGAGTTTGAATCCATTGTTCTGTGTCCTGGTCTCTGGGGCAGCAGAAAACAAACTTTCTCCCTCTTCCCTATGACTTCCCCTCACATATTTATACATGGCCATCATGTCTCCTCTCAGCCTTCCCTTCTGCTAAACATGCCCAGCTCTTTAAGCTGCTCCTCATAGGGCTTGTTCTTCAGACCCTTGATCATTTTGAGTCGCCCTCGTTTGGACACATTCCAGCTTGTCAACATCACCCTTGCATTATGGTGCCCAGGATTTGACACAGTATTCCAGGTGTGGTCTGACCAAAGGAGAATAGAGGGGTAGCATGATTTCCCTGGATCTAGACACTATACTATTGATGCAGGCTAAAATCCCATTGGCTTTTAAAGCCATTGCATGACATTATTGGCTCATGTTTAACTTGTTGTCCATGAGGACTCCAAGATCTTTTTCACACGTATTGCTGTTGAGCCAGGTGTCCCACAATCTGTATCTTTGTATTTCATTTTTTCCCTGCCTAAGTGGAGTATCTTGCATTTGTCCTTGTTGAGTTTTAATTTGTTAGCTTTGGCCCATCTCTAATCTGTTAATATTGTTTTGAATTCTGCTCTTATCTTCGGAGTATTGGCTATCCCTCCCAATTTGGTGTCGTCTGCAAACTTGTTAATCATGAAATCCACAAAAGTTCATGTTAAACTATAAATTAGTTGATCTCAGTGGTGTTGCTAGGTTGTGTCTCAACCTCTTTTCATGCTACAACCAAATGCTATAACTGTGAAAGGAAGGAGAAGGTCATCCTTTCCTTATCTGCCACGTTGCAAAAGACATCCGTCCCCAAGTGACTATCAGGAAAAACAGCTGGACCCAAAGAGTTGGACCAGATGATTCTGATGATTCTTCTGACTCTGTTTCTGTGAAATAAAAGATAGGGGAAAGATAAAAGTATCACATCTTCTTCCAGTTTTTGCCACAGCTAACCTCATCAGAAGACCTTCAGGATTCAGGTGTGTATTAACTTTGAACATCTCTGAGACCCTTTGTCTTTGTTTTATAGCACCAATGTCTGTTGTCTCTCTTAAGAATGGCACGTGTCAACTGCTTATGTACTGGTTTTGTTGCTGCATTCAAGGATAGGGTTTGTTTTTTCAGGTTCAGATGCCAAAACACTTCAGGGCAGTCTCATATACATTCTGAAAAGCAGATTCCTGCCTAAAGACTGGTATGTCCGCAAAGACACCTGTGATTATTTTAGCAGGGAGGAAATAGAGATAAGCTTACCTTCTGAGGAGTCAGTCAGTAATCATCTGATGTGTTTCGTGGGAGTGTTTCCCCAGGAGCAAGTTTTCATATCACATAATGAGAAGACAGGAACGCTTAGAGAAGACAATGATGCTGGGGAAAAAGGAAGAGGGGCCGACCAAGGGCAAGATGGATGGATAGCATCCCTGAAGTGACTGGCTTGACTCTGAAGGAGCTAGGAGATCTGGCGTGGGCTGGTCCATGAGGTAACGAAGAGTCAGAAGTGACTGAATGAATAAGTTTTCATATATTGTTAGTATTGTTGCATTAGGAAGCGCTTATTAAGTCCCAATCTGAAATAATAATAATAATAATAATAATAATAATAATAATTTTATTTTTATACCATACCTCCATCTCCCCAAAGGGACTCAAGCGGCTTACAGTGGGACATGCCCAACAAATATAGGTTATTTATTTATTTATTTATCATGTCAGGAGCAACCAGACATTTGTATTACATTTTTAACAAAACAAACAAACAGACAAAACACAAAGTTTGCAAGCTTGGTAGTTGATTAAATGTCCTTTGACCAGTAGCTGGCCACTTGGAGTGCCTCTGGTGTTGCCGCAAGAAGGTCCTCCATTGTGCATGTAGCAGAGCTCAGGTTGCATTGCAACAGGTGGTCAGTGGTTTGCTCTTCTCCACACTCGCATGTCATGGATTCCACGTTGTAGGCCCATTAAGATTGGCTCTGCATCTCGTGGTGCCAGAGTGCAGTCTGTTCAGCGCCTTCCAAGTCGCCCAGTTTTCTGTGTGCCCAGGGGGGAGTCTCTCATTTGGTATCAGCCATTGATTGAGGTTCTGGGTTTGAGCCTGCCACTTTTGGATTCTCGCTTGCTGGGGTGTTCCAGTGAGTGTCTCTGTCGATCTTAGAAAACTATTACAAATATAGGTTAAAAACAAGCACAGAAAATACAGGTTAAAACAAGCACAATAGAAACCAATAAAACATCATAATCAGACAACATCATAAAAGGAATATCATGGCTGAACAACAAATGATGGTTTCGGGAGCAGTACGTGTGAAAAAGATCTTGGAGTCCTCGTGGACAACAAGTTAAACATGAGCCAACAATGTGATGTGGCGGCAAAAAAAGCCAATGGGATTTTGGCCTGCATCAATAGGAGCATAGTGTCTAGATCTAAGGAAGTAATGCTACCCCTCTATTCTGCTTTAGTTAGACCACATCTGGAATATTGTGTCCAATTCTGGGCACCACAGTTCAAGAGAGATATTGACAAGCTGGAATGTGTCCAGAGGAGGGCGACTAAAATGATCAAGGGTCTGGAGAACAAGCCCTATGAGGAGCGGCTTGGGGAACTGGGCATGTTTAGCCTGAAGAAGAGAAGGCTGAGAGGAGATATGATAGCCATGTATAAATATGTGAGAGGAAGCCACAAGGAGGAGGGAGCAAGCTTGTTTTCTGCTTCCTTGGAGACTAGGACGCGGAACAATGGCTTTAAACTACAAGAGAGGAGATTCCATCTGAACATGAGGAAGAACTTCCTGACTGTGAGAGCCGTTCAGCAGTGGAACTCTCTGCCCCGGAGTGTGGTGGAGGCTCCCTCTTTGGAAGCTTTTAAGCAGAGGCTGGATGGCCATCTGTCAGGGGTGATTTGAATGCAATATTCCTGCTTCTTGGCAGGGGGTTGGACTGGATGGCCCATGAGGCCTCTTCCAACTCTTTGATTCTATGATTCTATGATTCTATGATTCCTAAGTGTGATGATTCCTACGTACAGCCGAGGGAAAGTGTGTAATGTATGAAGGCTAAGCTGCGATGCAATGTGATAAATACCCTTTCAGAATGATCAAATATAAATGTAGAACTGTTTAGCATGAATGCTACTGTTACTGCCTGTTCATATATGCCCTCATAGCCTTTTTATTTAATTTAAAATATATACCAACTTTATTCCTGTACAGGACCCATGGTGACTTGCAAGTCAAAACAAAGTGAGATTTATAATGGCCTTAATGATCTCATTTTCTGTGTTCTTGTTCTGGCAGGCAACCTTTGTCTCGATGGAACTCCTGAAGTAAACTTGCCTTTCAAGAAACGTGTTGGAAAAACTTTACGAGGGAGCAAGGCATAACTCCCAGCTGTGTCTTTATTACAGTTTGTCCTGCATCCATCATTCACAGCCTCATCTGCCAAGTACAAACCCTAACAAAGAAAATTGCTAGGTTCTGTATACTAGCATTTCTTCACCAGGAAAGAAGTATAGTTGGTGTAGTAGTACGGTGGAAGGAATCACATGACCCTCGAGGTGTTGGACTGAAACTACCAGCAGCCCTAGGCAGCATAGTCAATAATAAAGCATCTTGGGAATTGTCGTCTCAACAGCATTTGGTAGCCACATGATTTCTGTCCCACTGATGTGGAGAGTGACACTGGGAAGGGCCGGAAGCCATAGGAGTGGAATTAAAACAAGTTTGCATGCTGAAGCACAATGACTAATATTACAGGCAGTGAAAAAAAGAAAAGAAAAATAGATTCGCTAGAAAAATATATTTCTTTTGCTAACCTAAAGCCAAATAGGTAGTCACTGAAACATTCCCTATATGCCCTTTTACTGAGAGCATTCAAAAGAAATTACTGGGATGGTATTTTTGACAAATATAATGGATGACAGCAGTACACAGGGAATAAAGAACCTGCCAAATAGTGTTAACAATTAAAAATACAAACACACACCCAGGAATTGTACTTAAGCAGCACTGAAGATCTCCTGCATTTGTTAAATTACTGACTTTGGGCTCCACAGCCATATAACCTAGAATATCAAGACAGAAAATCCTACGGTATCTGAGTCCACACTGCCATGTATCCCAGTCCAAATCAGATAATGTGGGATTTTATTCAGCTGTGTGGAAAGGGGCTCTGGACCCTTCCACACCGTCCTATATCCCAGAATACCAAGGCATAAAATCTCACATTATTTATTTATTTACTGTATTTGTATGCCGCCTTTCTCAGCCTGCAGGCGACTCAAGGCGGTGGACTCAGATAACCCAGTTCAAAGCAGATATTGTGGGAATTTCTGCCTTGATATTCTGGGATATAGGGCTTTGTGGAAGGGCCCTTTGTGGTCTTTGATGGCTGCAGAATATCTCCTAAATTTTGCCCCTTTAAACCAGAAGATGAGTTTCCAAGGGTGACATTGCCACCTCACCTTAATGTTTACCTGCTGTCACCACTTACTCTTGATGGGTGTGTCTCTTGTAATAATGTCTAAACCACATAAAGGGCTCATTTGTTGAATGAAGAACTACCTTCCTGATTTATGAGAAGATTTCATCCCTTGCCACTACTGACAGTAATTTCTTCATATCATAGAATTAAGCAGGCACGGGCAAACTCTGACCATCTGCGTGTTTTGTACTTCAACTCCCACAATTCCTTACAGCCAGTAGGCTGTTAGGAATTGTGGGAGTTAGAATCCAAAACGACTGGAGGGCCAGCGTTTGCCCATGTCTGGCATAAAGGGTGCAGACCCATTGATCATCTTAATTAGTAAATGTTTGTTTTGGTCTCTTATTTTATATTCTAAAGGTAGAGCCTTTAACTTCTCCCAGCTTGAATCCAGCAGAAATTGTTCACATTAGCTACAAGGCTAGAACAGCAAATCTTGAACTGGGTGTAGTTACAGAAGCAGAGGTGGTTTAGCTATGCCTTTGTGTGTTTTGTCTAACACACTATGCATTTTATTTGTTCTGCAAATAAAGATCTGAAAAGAGCCAAAATTATACAGCTTCATTTTTACCATGACCCCCTAGGAATCATGCCATACATGGCTGTTGTGGGCTATAGAGTGATATATGAAGCTTTGTGTGTAGACTATTTTCCCAGACATTTATTATGAGAGTTAGAATTCTGCAGTGTGAGAAAAACAGTACATGGACTAGGAGTTGGACATTTGGGAGGGATAAAAGACACAGGGATGGGAACCAAGTCAGTTTCCAAAGAAAAGGTATATCGTAGGTGATGCCTCTTGGCCGAATACAATTGTCTTCCAAGGATAGAGTCTTGGAGGTGGATCTTTAAGTGACTGTAGAGACTAATTCTGGATCAGCATGGACTATCACAGTGGTTCCCAACCTTTTTTTGACCAGGGATCACTCTGACCAGGAACCACTCTTCAACATTAGTACCAAAAGGGTTACGAATCAGTTTTTGGTCAACTTTAGATTCAGTTTGGTTATTTGGAGTGCTGATTCAGAAAATTGCATTGGATAGACCACATCAGCTCTAGTTTCTGATACAGAACATATGCCATCCAGTAGTTGCTATCTGCTCGCCTACAGAAAACTATATTTAATAATCCTCGGCACTATAAGAGGGTTTTGTGAGGCCAGTCACTCTTGTTGCAACGGTATATTAACATTGAGGCTGTGGACCATATTTTATTTCTTGTGGACCACAGATTGGGAACCATTGTTCTATCACAATGAGGACATCTATTTCAAATGGAAGACTTTATTTGCCCTCCTCTTAGTTTGTTTCTCCCTCTTGCCCTCCATTTGTGCCTTGTCAAAATCAATAGCACTGTTGATAACAGCTAACCTCCACTTAAGACACTCGAGGGCAAGGGATTCCCAGTTCTCTGTGTTTATGCCACATTTTCATAGGTTAGCTTTAAGCCTATCTTTAAACCTCTTGCTCTCCACCGATTATTTTCCCAGACATTTAATAAATGGGAGTTGGAGTGCTGCTGCAGTGTGAGAAAATCAGTACATGGACAGATAAGAGTTGGAAATTTGGGAAGAGTAAGATACACAGGGATGCGAACCAGGTCCGTTTTCACAGAAAAGGCGTGAGAATCCAGTGATGTAATGTTTTGATTAGACCACCAATGAACACTCAAACATGACAAATTCACAAGGATTTTCCTTCCCTGGGCACATCTTACGGTAGTTTACAGTGATATAGAAAAGTTTCATCTGCAAGTATCTACAAGCTGTAGGAGTTCAAAGAAAGACATGTTGCTGCTCAGGCATTTATAATTTCCATCCCAGTCAGCCGGTGTTACTAGCAAGCTATGAAGAAGTAAAGCTCCCTCAGGGATTGTGACTGGTCCCTCACTGTTTCTCTTTGTCTAACTCACTCTACTGTTATTCCATTACTGGCACAGGGATAAATTGGCAATGCTTGAAAGAAATACAAAGGAATCCAGTAGTACCTCTGAGATTGAGAAAAATGGAGTTATAGCATGAGCCAGTGGTTCTCAACCTGTAGATCCCCAGATGTTTTGGCCTTCAGCTCCCAGAAATCCTAACAGCTGGTAAACTGGATGGCATTTCTGGAAGTTGTAGGCAAAAAAAAAAAAAAACAAACTTGGGAATCCACAGGTTGAGAATCACTGGCATAACCCTTTGTAAACTCAAGCTACTTGGTCAGATAGAGTTTATAATTCTGGCATCCCCACTCCTACTATCACCGGCCCCAAAAGCATTTTAACAAAGAACAAACAATAACCCATCTGAAAAAAAATAACAAAATGCGGTAGAGAACCTATTCTGAATTTTAGTATGAACTTTAAGGGAATTGTGTTGTGCCCCCCCCACCCCAAACATCTTTAGTATCTTGGACAACACCTTTAAAATCAAGACTAAAACCCTATGAAGGTTTACTACCCACCAACCACTGTGAAAGTAAAATAGGAGCACCTTTCCAACCCCTTTTGATGTAAGACAACCCTTCTTCCTGCTTTATGAGGCAGAAATGGGATACTGTCAAAAGCAAACTCTACTGAAATGAATGACTCTACCAGAAGTTACCAGAGTTGCCCTGAAAGATGTAGTAAATTTGTTAGATCGTTTAAATTTTCTGGTGGAAATTTATAATAATTTCTACCAGAAGCATACTTATAGACTTTCCTGGAAGACCTAGAAAATTCCTAGAAAGGGATTTACTAGTATTTTGTTAGATATTGGTAAGTGAAACCACAAGTACCAATCTTGCAGGTTGTATTAGTTTACATCCGTAATTACAATGACCTTAGCTTAACAACACAAGCAAAAGACTTTGAAACAGTCGAAAACCAGCTTACTAATGCCCTGAAAGATCTCTCCAGCTACTACAAAGATAACCACCTGAAGCCCAACCCTTCAAGACACAAGTGTGTGCTTTCCACCTACATAACGGTGAAGCCAACAGGAAATTGAAAGTTACTTGGGAAGGCCAAGAGCTTGAACACTGTTCCGATCCTAAATATCTCAGTGTCATCTTAGATCGAACACTAACATTTAGAAAACACTGCATGCAGAGGTGGCCCTAGGTAATTTTCAACATTAAGCAAACAGTATTTGCCCCCCCCCCCCCCAACCAATCACTGATATATATTTTCTGTTCATCGTGGGAGTTCTGTGTGCCATATTTGGTTCAGTTCCATCATTGGTGAAGTTCCGAATGCTCTTTGAATGTAGATGAACTATACATCCCAGTAACTACAACTCACATATGTCAAGGTCTATTTTCCCCCAAGAGCGCCTCAAGAGTGCCCCTGGGCAAAATCAACTATACTGCAAATGCTTACTTTGCGTAATGGGTTGAGCTGCCCCTGACTGCATGAATACCAAGCATAAATTCGCTGTACACAACAACATCCTGTGGAAATTTACTGGTAGCACATGGAGTGTAGACCTAAACTTAATAAGAACTTCAGCCTTGGCCTTGTCTTATTCAACTCCTGAATATGCTTGCCCTGTTTGGCACAAGTCTGCCCACACAAAGCAGGTGAATATAGCACTGAATGAAACATGTAGAAATAATCACGGGATGTCTCAAACCTACACGTATTGATAGACTTTATAAGCTAACTGGCATTGCCCACCCAATGTGCGGCGGGAAGTTGCTGTGAGAGAAATAAGGTTGAATACTGTGAAAGCCATCCACTGCCTGGCTATCAACCACCTCCCAGTAGACTCAAATCAAGGAAAGGTTTCATGAGAACTACCACTCCTCTTAATGTTCTTCCAGCAACAGCAAGAGTAGCTAAACCAGGAAATCGCAAATGGATTCCCACAAGGGTCTGCCAAGAATGGGCAATTTGTAAGTCCCTGAACAAACTTAGAAGTGGAGTGGACAGATCAAAAGACAACCTGGCTAAATGACACTACCTAGAAGAATCCTCCACCTTGTGCGAATGTGGAGCAAAACAAACAATGCAGCATCTGTATGCTTGCTTACAATGCCTTGCCTCATGCACTGAGGAAGAACTGTTTAAAGCTACAGATAATGTGGTCGCTGTTGCCCGTTTTTGGTCTAAAATTATTTATCTACTTGTGTTCTATTTTATCAGTTTTATACCAATTTATTTATTCAATGCTTTCAACACGAGATAAAATAAAGTAATTACAATCCCAAATTCAATTGTGAAGACCAAGACAGTGGATTTGCTTTATTATCTAGCATTTGACATTCTCTTGTTACCAGAAGCCATGTCAATAAAGATATTTTTGTTCAGACTGAGTCCTTGTGAGAAGATTTATCCTTGTGAGAAGAAGGGACTGCTACCACTACAGCAACTGAGCTTGCCTTATATTGATGGCCTGTCCCACTTTCTTTTTCCGCACCCTCACCTCTCCTGGGAAATGCTCTATTTATAGAGCTCACAGTTCTCTTCCTACAGACCGCATCAGTTGTTGTCTTCTGTTAACAGTGACAGGTCTGTCAGAAGCAATCATTTGTTTGCCAGCCATGCCTGGAAAAAGGGCAAGATCTATGCCACAAACATGTATTTTGCAGAGTTGTGTTGAACTGAGTTAATCAAATGATAATGGGGGTTTTAAAAAATCTCAAATCCTTTTAATAACATTCCAAATATACTTATGGGTAGAAGTGCCAGATGTGTATGACTAGCTTTAGCATTCTCCAGTTGAGGCTAATTATAAAGAGTGCCAGTAGCTATTGCCCTGAAATGCCATTGAAGCATAGCTCTGTCTTTCCTACAATCACAAAATACTGCACTGTAGTTCTTGCTGCATCATTCTCATTTCTTATGATATCCTCAACATCTTACTATATGTTTTTATATACACAGATTCTCATATGTATCTCCAGTTCCATTGAGTTCATATATTGAGAAAAAGGTGGGAGATTATATATATATATATGTATGTATGCCAGAGATACAGCTTAATGGTGTAACATTAGAAATTGTTGACCATTTCCGCTACCTTGGCAGCCACCTCTCCACCAAAGTGTCAACATCGACACCGAAATACAACACCGCCTGAGCTCTGGGAGTGCAGCCTTTTTCCAAATGAAGCAGAGAGTGTTTGAGGACCAGGACATCCATAGGGATACCAAGGTGCTTGTTTATAAAGCTATTGTCCTCCCAACCCTGCTATATGCGTGTGAAACGTGGACTGTCTACAGACGTCACATGCAACTCCTGGAACGATTCCATCAGCGCTGCCTCCGGAAAATCCTGCAAATCTCTTGGGAAGACAGGCAGACAAACGGCAGCATGCTGGAAGAAGCAAAGACTACCATCATTGAAGTGATGGTCCTCCGCCATCAACTCCGCTGTGCTGCAGAATTTGAAGAGGCACAAATGGAGGTCGAAAGAGAGAAACGTGCCAAGAGGAAGGCGCGTCAAGCCAACCCCGACCGAGACTGCCTTCCACCTGGAAACCAATGCCCTCACTGCGGAAGAAGATGCAGATCAAGAATAGGGCTCCACAGTCACCTACAGACTCACAAGAGTTCTGATCCTGGAAGATTATCCTACTCGGCCAATGAGGGATCGCCTAAGTAAGTAATATATGAATGATATGCTTTATTAATAATTCTGTGGTGGAGATTTTACGTTGGAGGCATGTAATGTAAATCTCTGCATGTGGAGTTACACATTGATTGTATTAAATCAGTGGTTCCCAACCTTTTTTTTTATTTTTTTTACCAGGGATCACTTTGATCAGGGACCATTTTGACTTGGGACCACTCTCCAACATTAGTACCAAAAGGGTTATGAATCAGCTTTTGATCAACTTTAGATTAGGTTTGGTTATTTGGTGTGCTGATTTGGAAAATTACATTGGATAGACCACATCAGCTCTAGTTTCTGATACAAAACATGTGCCATCCAGTAGTCACCATCTGCTTGCCCACAGAAAACCATTTTTAATAATCTAGAGCCGCAGACATTATTTTATGGACTTGCAACCCACCAGCGGGCCTCGGCCCACAGGTTAGGGACCACTGCATTAAATGATCCTTATTTTGAATGAGGATATTGCACAATGGAATGTGCAACCAAATACATAACTAAATTTGTAAGTGTTGTAATGTTTTCCCTGGTAATTTACAGCCTATACATGTGTTCCTTTTCAAATGCCTTATAAAAAGTGCTCCCAACAGTTATTTTCATGGAGACAGTCAAATTTTATCATAAGAAGGAAAGTATGGAGGTGGATAAGGACATCCATCTCCAGCAGCTCCTTTTAAGACTGATATATTTTAGCATAAGGTTTCATGAAGTGGGCTGGAAGCTTGTGAAAGCTGACAATGAAATCTGCCAGTTAGTTACAAAGGTGCTGCTAGATTTCATCCTTCCTCACATCTTTCCTTCTTTCGCCAGTTCTTCTGGCACTGTATTTCTGTCACTGTTGTGATAACTGAATCACCCACTAATTAATTACATTGGCTGACCTATATTATGAAATAGAATATGCCTGCCAACATTTCACAGATAAAAACAAGAATATTTTGGTTAAGTAACATCAGTGTGTGGCAAAAGATAGCATAAGGTATTAATGAGGACGAACACACAAGCTGAACAGACTGCGCTCTGGCACCACAAGATGCAGAGCCAACCTGAAGAAATAGGGCTACAAAGTGGAGTCCACAACATGCGAGCGTGGATGACAGCAAACCACAGACCACCTATGACAATGCAGTCTGAGCCCTGCCACATGCACAATAGAGGAACTTCTTATAGAGGCACTGCAAGTGGCCAGCTACTGGTCAAAGGATATTTAGCATACTGCCAAGTTTTTGACTTTGTGTTTTAAATACATTTTAACTGTACTCTCAATTTGCTTCTGACATGATAAATACCAGTAAATAAATAACATACAAGTGAGGAGAGAAAGCAGCAGTTTGCTTTTGCTTGAGCCAACTCAGAAGGACAAGATTCCCACTTCTCTTCCCACCTACAAAGGGCCCCAGATAACCCAGAATATCAAGGCAAATAATCCACAATATCTGCTTTAAACTGAATTATCTAAATCCACACTGCCATATAATCTAGGTCGGTGTGGATTTTATACAACTGTGCAGAAGAGGCTTGAGTGCAAACTACTTTTGACCTTGAATCCTGTTTGCAATAACTGAAGTAAAATGAGGACAAAGAGGAAACATAGAAGGAGGAGAGCAAAACTGGGTCACTTTAAAAGCAGCTCGAATGAATAAGAGACAGAGGATTAATGGGGACCGTCCCTTCCAAACCAGGACAGTTCAATATGGATTGACACCATATTGTGCCCATTAGATATAATTTTTGTTGTTCTTGGAAACTAATAATAATAATAATATTTTAGTTATACTCTGCCACCGTCTCCCTGAAGGGATTCGGGGTGGCTCACAAAAGCACTCAATTGTGCAAACACACAAAATACAACAAGTGCATAAACAATGGCACAAGAGCAATAACAAATGGCATAGCATCATAAAACTCCATTAGTTAAAAATTCAATGAAATGCAACAATAGCTGCAGATATAAACAACTGCAATCAATATCAGTCCCATAAAGTGCAAGGTGAAATAATCATTAAGTCATTGAGTATAATAATTAAGGATTCCTAAACAAGGTCAAAAGCCTGTTTTCATGTTTGCAAATTTGTTAGAAAACTTGGAGAGCGGGGGCTAATCTAATCTCTTTTAGGGAGAGCATTCCAAAGCCGGAGGGGCAACAACTGAGAAGGCCTTCTCTCTCGTTGCCACCAACTACGCAACCGAGACCGAGAGGAGGGCCTTCCTGGCTGATCTCAGAGCCTATGCTGGTTCATAGGAGATGCAGTCTCAAAGTCAGGTTGAACGTGAACTGATAGGGCTTTATAGGTGATAACCTGAACTTTGAATTGAATCCAGAAAGTTTTTGGCTGCTAGTGAAGCTGCTTTAATAGGGGCATCATATGCTCCCTATAATTCACCCCAGTTAGTAATCTTGCTGCTGATCTTTGCACTAATTGCAGTTTCTGAGCTGTCTTCAAAGGCAGCCCCATGTAGAGTGTGTTGCAGTAGTCAATTCTAGATGTAACTAAGGAGCACCATGGTTACATCAGGCTTTTCAAGGTACGGTTGCAGCTGGTACACAGGTTTTAACCGTGGGAAGGCCCTCCCAGCCACCACTGACACCTGAGCCTCAAGCATCAGCGCTGAATCCAAGAGGACCCCTACACTGCAGACCTTTGTCCTCAGGCGAAGTATAAACCTGTTAAGCACAGGTTGCCATCCTATACCTTGTCCGGCCTCATGACTGACCAGGAGGACCTCTGTTTTGTCAGGTTTATACTTCAGCTTGTTGGCACTCATCTAGTCCATCACAGCTGCCAGGCACCAGTCCAGGATTTGGGGAGCTTCCTTGGATCGTGGTGGAAAAGAGTAGTAGAGTTGTGTGTCATCTGCATAGAGATGGCACTCAACTCCAAAACTCCGGATGACTGGCTGTCAATGATCGGCACCAGTGTAGAAATCTCAGTTTTTAATAATACTATATTGAAATAAATGTTCATGTTGATTAGCGTGAGATCTTCTGGCCATCAAATGTGAGAGAATAAGTCTTTTTGCAGCAGTAAAAGCACATGGGATCCAGCCTTGTTGGATTCCAAGCTGCAGATACATTTAAAGAAATCACACTTTAAAAACCCTTCTGAGTTTCTTCCAGGTGCGTTATGGATGCATGACATAGACCATGGAAGGTCCAATCTGTAGTAGAATATGGCCACTAGAATCCTCCAAAGTAGTCCTTCTCTGCTGAAATATGACTCAGTAGCAGATTGGCAGCCAGTATAGAACGTTTACCCATTTCTTAGAGTTTGTCATGTGAACCAACTGCCACAGGATGGAGCTTGATCTTTATGCCTGAAGACACATGTTGGCTAAAATAATGTGCGTTTCCTTTTTCCAGAGTTAGACTCCCTGGCACCCATCCATGGACCATCAGGTCCAGACAGGTTTGCCTTGGTCTTTCATCCTCCACAGCAAAATAACGCCAGCAGTTATTTATGCTATCCTGGGCTATAATTGTGCTCCGTAGATTCGCAAGGTCAAAACCAGTTAGGATACTATTGTCCCTGCATCACAAGGCAGGAAACAACTGGGACAGATATAAAAGGTGGCCTTTATTTTAAGAATTCTAAATAGATTTAGGTTGGGGTTTTCCTAATATGTTTATTATACTGAATTAGTCATCTAATGAAGCCAATAGCAAAACCCACATGGCTGGTAAAACACACAAATAATAAACATACATTTCTTAGGAACAATCGATATTTTTAACATGATAACAGACAGAATAAGTCAATGTATCTTCAATCAATAGAGTTCAGTCTGTTCAGCAGTGGACTATATATTGATTTAACACACAGGGGAAATTGCTCCTAGCTATAGAGACCATTAAGAGGTAAAAGGGATGCGGGTGCATGACTCAGCTATCTCCATCTCAAACAAAGATTGGTCAAAATTACGGAAATCATCACCATTGACATCAATTGTAAATAAATCAGTGTAAATAAATCAGTGTAAATAAATCACTCTGAACATTTGATATTAAATATCATAATGAAATTTAAGATTATGTCTAATTTTGGTAAGTCTTGTGATACAACAACTGAGTGAGAGTTTTCATAGCTTTCTAAAATTATTATGCTGACATGTAATAATAAAAGCACACAGTAACTTGTCTGTGTACACTAGTGATTATATAGAACAAGCTCTACCTGTGAGAAGCTTACAGCTTAATTGTAGTGGCTGGTGGCTAATGCAAATAAGAAAGGATAACCATGAGATTGCTGTTGGTGGATTTGTTGTCATGTGCTGTCAAGTCAGCTTTGACCTCTGGTAACCCTAAGAATGGGAGATATCCAATAAATCCTGTTATTAACAGCCATGCTTAGGTCAAGCAATCTAGAAGTGTGACTTAGGGTTTATCTACATTATTGAGAGAGATGATCCATGTTTTGCAGGTGTGCAATAGGATTGGAAGGACAATAGCTTTATAAACAAGTATCTTGGTGTCCCTATGAATGTCCCAGATTTCTGAAAATATTCCATTAGCGTTAACTCCAAAAATCCTGCAAATCTCTTGGGAAGACAGGTGGACAAATATCCATGTTCTGGAAGAAGCAAAGACCACCAGCACTGAAGCGATAATCCCCCAGCATCAGCTTCGCTGGATCAGCCACGTTGTCCGAACGCCCAATCTCCATCTCCAAAAGCAATTAAAGATGGACTTAAAGCTAATCTTAAAAAATGTGGAATAAACACCAAAAACTGGGAAACCCTAGTACTTGAGCATTGTGACTGGAGGTCAGCTGTTATCAATGGTGCTTTGGATTTTGAAGAATCACATATAGAGGGTGAAAGGCAGAAACATGCCAAGATGAAGGCATGACAAGCAAACCTTTGTTGAGACCGACTTCTATCTGGAAATGCATGTCCTCAAGATGAAAGACCACGCGGACCCAGAATAGGTCTTTACAGTCACTTACGGACCCACCGTCAAGACTCTACCCTTGGAAGATTATCATACTCGGCCACATAAATAGGGTAAATAAATAAATGCTATGGTATCAGTGATGTTCACAAGGGAGTTTTTAGCCTTCTATACCAAATAATGCTGGTGCATTACCAAATTATAACTCCCATGATTCCACAGCAATGAGTTGTGGCAGTTAAAGTCTTGCAGTGCAGATGGACCCTCAGAATTGTAGAATCCTAAAGTTGAAAGAGACCACAAAGGTCATAAAGTTCAATTTCCTGTTGCGAAGGAATCAAACTACTCCCAACAGATTGCTATCCAGACTCTTATTTTAAAACTTCCAAAGAAGGCAGTTCCACCACACTTTGCGGCAGCGTATTCCACTATCAAGCAGCTCTCATTGTCAGGATGTTTTTTTCCTATTGTTTGAGTGGCATTTCTTTTGCTGGAGTTTGAATCTGTTGCTTAGTGTCTGAGGGTGCATCTACTCTGTAGAATTAATGAAGTTTGACAGCACTGCCATTGCTCAGTGCTGGGATTTGTAGTTTGGTGAGGAACCAGCTCTCTTTGGAAGATAAAGCTATAAAGCTTTTAAAATTACAGCTCCAATGATTCCGTAGCATTGAGCCATGACAGTTAAAGTGGTGTCAAAACTACATTTATTCTACTGAGTAGGTGCACCCATAGTTTACTCAGCCCACTGTTTTTTCCCCCTCTCTTGGTCAATTTGGCACCATCTAGTGTTGGGTCTGTCATTTTGCAGATAAAGTCGCTCAAATACGCCTTGAGCTTGACTCCAATTCCATCGCAGTGCCAGAAGAGGTGACGGAGGCATCTGCTTGTCCAATTTTGTGGGATTCTTTTAGGCTTGTTCTTCCTGAAACCGTAGAGGAGATTCTTGGGGCTGTGAGGGCGACCACCTCACCTCTAGACCCATGCCCATCTTGGCTCATTAAATCAGCCAGGGAGGGGTTGCTTGATTGGTTTGTATTGATTATCAATGCATCGTTGGAGCAAAGGTTTTTTCCATCCAATCTGAAACAGGCTGTGGTTCGGCCACTCCTCAAAAAAGCCTCCCTTGACTCCACGGTGCTGAGTAACTACAGGCCAATCTCCAACCTCCCTTTTTTGGGTAAGGTGCTGGAGCGGGTGGTCGCCTCCCAGCTCCAGAGTTTCTTAAACAATACCAACTACCTAGATCAGTCACAGTCTGGTTTCAGGCCTGGTCATGGCACCGAGACAGCCTTGGTCGCCTTGGTGGATGACCTCCGTAGAGAGCTAGACAAAGGGAGTGTGACTCTGCTGGTTCTCCTGGATATCTCAGCGGCTTTCGATACCATCGATCATGGTATCCTTCTGGGTCGTCTCTCTGGGATGGGCCTTGGGGGCGCGGTTCTGTCGTGGCTCCGGTCCTTCCTGGAGGGTCGAACCCAGATGGTGAAGCTGGGAGACGCCTGCTCTGACCCCTGGCCTTTGACCTGTGAGGTCCCGCAAGGCTCTATTCTGTCGCCCATGCTTTTCAACATCTACATGAAACCGCTGGGAGAGGTCATCCGGAGTTTTGGAGTTGGGTGCCATCTTTATGCGGATGACACACAACTCTACTACTCCTTTCCACCTAATTCCAAGGAGGCTCCTCAGGTGCTAGACGAGTGCCTAGCCGCTGTGTCGATCTGGATGAGGAAGAACAAGCTGAAGATCAATCCCGACAAGACAGAGGTCCTCCTGGTCGATCGTAAACCGGATCGGGGTATAGGGTGGTTACCTGTGCTGGACGGGGTTACACTCCCCCTAAAGCCACAGGTCCGCAGTTTGGGTGTCCTCTTGGATTCCTCTCTCACACTTGAGGCTCAGGTGTCGGCGGTATCCGGGAGGGCCTTTGCGCAACTGAGACTTGTGCGCCAACTGCGACCATACCTCGTGAAGGCTGATCTGGCCGGGGTGGTCCACGCCTTGGTCACCTCTAGAATGGACTACTGCAATGCGCTCTACGTGGGGATGCCCTTGAAGACGGCTCGGAAACTTCAATTGGTCCAGCGGGCAGCGGCTAGGATGCTAACTGGGGCTCATTATCAAGAGAGGTCTACCCCTCTGTTTAAGGAGCTCCACTGGCTGCCATTTATTTTCCGAGCCCAATTCAAGGTGCAGGTGCTTACCTACAAAGCCCTAAACGGTTTGGGACCACCCTACCTGCGCGACCGCATCTCCATCTACGAACCCACACGCTCACTTCGATCATCTGGGGAGGCCCTGCTCATGATCCCATCCACGTCGCAAGCGCGCTTGGTGGGGACACGGGACAGGGCTTTCTCTGTGGCGGCCCCCCGACTTTGGAACGCCCTTCCAAAAGATCTCCGACAGGCCCCTATCTTAGCAGTTTTCAGAAGGAATTTAAAAACTTGGCTGTTCCGCTGTGCCTTCTCAGAATAGGAACCCCCATCCCAAGCCATAGTAGCACTTTAGCACAACTAATGTCGCTGCACACTGCACTTTTATCCTACGTTCCTCCTACCATTTCAGCACTTTTAACCCTGTACCCCATTGCACCGGCCGAGCCAGTTTTAAATAATGTCTTGATGTATTGTCATTGTTGTTGTTTTGCTTAATTGTTTTGATTTGCTTTGTTTATTGTTGCGTTACGTTTTTTATTGTATTGTGTTTTGAGGCTTCGGCCTGTGTAAGCCGCATCGAGTCCTTCGGGAGATGCTAGCGGGGTACAAATAAAGTTAATAATAATAATAATAATAATTTGCAAGCTAAAAAAGGTGGTTCTGTCTTTCAAAGATTTCCCGTTTTTTGGCAATGCCCTAGTCCCTAACATGTCCAATCAATGTGGGAGGTCTGTATGTAGTCCTACTGAATATCAAACAGTTATGAATTCATAACACTAAGCTTTGAATCCTTAACTGCAACACAGCATTCCAGCCATCCTTCATTTATCTTTTAGAGCAAGGGTAGAAATCATACAACCCTCTAGACTCCTGACGTATCTTGATGTTGGCTATACTGAGTGTTAGCAGCAATTCACCAACATTGGGAGGACCACCTGCTTCCCATCCCTGCTGTAAAGAAAGTTGAGTCTTGAAGTGAAAGTGTGATGGTGTGAAAAACGCAACCCACGAAGGAGTGGATAGTATAGTCAAGTTGGAAAGAACTTGACTTCCCAACTTGACTTCCCAACTTTTTATAGAACTGGACTGAAAATATGAATTTTCCCTCAACTGGAATGGGAAGTCAATGAAGCGGGGGTGGGGGGTGGGGTGGAGGACACAAATGATTTCAAGGTTTTGTTCTTTGGGAGAAAGAAGAATAAAGTAACCCAGCATGGAAGAAAAGGTGTTGAAGTAAAAATGAAGAAGAAGGAGATGAGAAGAACCATTTGGTTTAGGGTAAGTTACACTGAAGACAAACCTGTTGGTCAGGAGATTATTGCATGAAGCATCAGCACTTTTTGGCAAAGAAGTCTAAAGACTTTGTAAAACCACAACACCCATGCTCCCATAGCATTGAACCATGGCAGTTAAAATTAAGTCAAACTGCATTAATTCTACACTGTAGATGCACCACTAGTTGTTTCTGTCAAGGATTCTATGCAATCATAAAACTCCTGTATCCAAAAGCACAATTGTAGTGATTTTCTACTCAAACAACAAAACACAGCTTCTACTCACAGCAGTAAATTTCCAAATGCAAATAGTAACAGAGAGATTACATAAATCTTCCTTTCTGACCCTCACCTCTAGATGAAACAGAGTGAGGAGGAATGCTGGCTGCCCTAGAGCAAGCTGGCCACCAACACAGAAGATATTTTTTCTGTGTGCAATCGACTCAAACTGCCAAAACTGGACACTATGCAAACTTAGAAAATGTCATGTAATTTCCAAATTTCCAAATATCCCATATTCATATTGTTTAGTTTTGCATTGAAAAGGTTTGCTGAAATATGTTGAATTGTTGGGGTTTTTTTGATGGTGTAGGAACCTAGCCCTCTTTTTATGTTATTTTATTCTCTGGTACCAATTATTTTTTGGTTAACTGATGTATATCTATATTAGATATAATGGATTCAATAACATGTTAAGTTGGAAGTATGTGACCATTCAAAGCCATTCCCAAACTTTCTCTCAGTAATATATACATGCTGAAAGTAGCATAAACCTATGCAAGCATTGTTGTGCTGCTGTAGTGGAACAGTTGGATAGCCTCCGATATTTGTGTATCAAAAAATGTGTGGGAGGACTCTGTATGTTCCTGCAGAAAAATTGGCTCCACTAGAAACAGCACGTATACATTCTCTGAGATGGCACAACAGCTGGCATTTTTGTGCCAGCATAAAGCCTCAACAGGAATTAACCCTATATGATTACTATGCCTGAATTATCACCACCCAGCCAGTTTTTCAGAACATGAATTACTGTGGCCAGGCTATTTCTGCCCTGTGGTGGTTGCAGCTGGCAAAAGAGCTATAGTGGGCAGAGGGCACCCATGAGCACAAAGACTACAAGGAGTTCTAAAGGCATCTGGCAGATTTTAATTAACCTGAGGCTCCAGGGTGTGAACCTGTTCAGGAATGTTTTATGTTTGTGTCCAGAAGAGTTGTTTGAGGGTTATTTGGGAAGTAAGGTTACAATATTTTTTTAAAAAAATACAAAGAATGAATAATTTCAATAAAACTTACGTGGATTGTAGCATAGGTATTAGATTATTTTTCCACATAATTGCAATTTGGTTCAATACATTTTGTCATCAGTGGGACAAAGTTTTGATTGCTGTGCCATAGAAGTTTCCCTCCACCTTTTTAGCCAGTTCACCATTTGATTTTCACCTTATCATCGTTGGAAAAGTGTTTTCCACCAATATGTTCCAGATGATAGTCATTGGTTGTGAGATCGGGGCTGAGAGAGGGTGGCTTAAGATATCTCAATGAAATGAAGTCAACAACTCTTGACTTGTATGAGTGGTGTGCGGACGTGCATTATCGTAATGGAGACAAACACCTGCTGCTCGCATTTCATGATGTTTGCTTTGGATGGCTCTGTGAAGTTTCCTCATGGTCCCACAATATATTCCATAGCTATTTTGTCACATGCTGTCTTAACATTATGACCTCTCCATAAACTGAAATGATTTCTCAATGAATCGCAGCGGCGTTCATGCCCTTAGCATTTAGGTAGCATATTACAGTGCGCATTTTGCACCTGGAGGGAAACGGAATGAGGGTGCTCATTTCTAACCTTCACCACAATGCCAGTTGATGAGCTACTGACGACTGGCACTGCTCATTCACTTCCACTGTCTTCCTGCTACATGGCAGTGATACTAACTTCCCTTGAGAAAAATCCCTGTGAGAACGACGTGCCCTTTAACTTTACTTTCTGGATAACCCTCATATTTCCCATGGCATTAAAATAGAGTGCATCTACACTGTAGAATTAATGTATTTTGACATCCCTTTAACTTCCATGGCTTAAAGCTCTGAAATTTAGTTTTTCAAAGTCTTTCAACTTCTCTGCCAAAGAGTGCTGGCGCCTCACCAAACTATAATTCCCAGGATTCCATAGCACTGAGACATAGCGATGTGGTACCAAATTATAAAATCTATACTGGACCCAGAATTACATTTTCCCCACCCCTTTTACAAATAATCCACTGTCTTTTACTTGTGAAAATGGAATGTGTGATAAGAAGAACCAGCATTGGCTGCCTGGTCCTCATTCCTTCATCAGAACAGAATGTATATTTGCACGGCTAATGCTAGAAATAGTTGCTCACATAAATGCTCCATTACTACATTTGTTTATATAAGTGATGGGATATTTGTAGCTATTAATTTAGTTAAGTTTTTAAAAGGTTTTCTGGCTTGGTAAAAGGGAGATTCTGGGAAGCAGATGCTTCAAGAGCATTCACAACTTGGTGGCAGTTGCAGCTTGATAGACATGAATGCAGCCAGAATGAGAATAACTCAGAAATGATCCTAATTAGACAGAATAATAAAGAAGAGGTATGTGCTCAGGTATATATGTGGCTGAAGGCTTTGTTCATAAGTAGAACAGGCCAAGCAGCAAATAAGCTGGGAGCCAATGCTGTGTGACACTAGATATTAATTTGTTATCTTAGCTCAAGGTGGGCCTTCAGGATTTTAGGTGTTGTGTTGACTTTTCACCTACCCAAGATCTGGGAACAAGGAAAATTCCTACAGGTGGGGATTATATAGCCTAACAGAGTTGACTTTCTAGATGCTTCAGGACGACGATGATAACCTTTGGAAAGGTTTCGTTCTCCTTCTCCCTTAAGATGGAGAGATGCACCAAACCAGTACCAGAGCAGGTACAATTACATTGGCTTACCTTTAGGTTTACCTTGTTTACCTTCAGGCTTAAGGGCTCATTACAGAGTAACTCAAGTAAGGTGCAGGGAAGTAGTGAAACAGGCTTAAAGCAAGTTCAGATAGACCTGCAGGCTTCAGCTATATGATAACAAAAGTGTTTGGACAGATGAGAAGTTCAGTTATTAAAACATCTTGCCAGTATTCTGCAAACATAAGTTGCTATGACTGATTGTAAGTTGCCAGTATTTGACAAACATAATTTGCTATAATCAGTCATAATTCAGAGATTAAAACTGATACATCAGATAGCTCTTTCTCTATCTTCTCCTGCCCTTTATATTATTTTTAATTATAATAGATTCCATGGTATAAGACTACTTAACTTCCAGCTCCATCAAATGTGACAATATGTGTTCATATTATATGGTTGAAAACCAGGATAGTGAACAGTTTCAGGTCTTCCTAAAGATTTCTAGGAATACAAGAGGGTGTAAATCAGTGTTTTGCAACCTTCCTAATGCCACAACCCCTTAATACAGTTCCTTATGTTGTGGTGACCCCCAACCATAAAATTATTTTTGTAGCCACTTCATAACTGTAATTTTGCTCCTGTTATGAATCGTAATGTAAATATCTGATATGCAGGATGTATGTTCATTCACTGGACCAAATTTGGCACATATATCTGATACACCCAAATTTGAATACTGGTGGAGTTGCGGCGGGGGATTGATTTTGACATTTGGGAATTGTAGTTGCTGGGATTTATAGTTCACCTACAATCAAAGAGCATTCTGAATGCTACCAATGATGGAATTGAACCAAACTTGGCACACAGAACTCCCATGGCCAACGGAAAAAAAAACCCTGGAAGGGTTTGGTGGGCATTGACCTTGAGTTTTGGAGTTGTAGTTCACCTACATCCAGAGAGTACTGTGGACTCAAACATTGATGGATCTGGACCAAACTTGGCATGTATACTCAAATGTATACACTGGTGGAGTTTGGGGAAAATAGATATTGACATTTGTGAGTTGTAGTTGCTGGGATTTATAGTTCACCTACAATAAAAGAGCACTCTGAACTCCACCAATGATAGAATTGGAGCAAACATCTCACACAGAAGCCCCTTGAAGGGACTTGCTGTGTGAGCCTCCTTCCAGCCTCGCACGCTCTCCATTCACCCACAGGTGCGCATCATGCTGTCATGAGCCAGGCACGCCTGCTTTCCCAGCCCTCCCCTTGGCTGAGAGGCCAGTCAATCACAGCAGAGGAGGGTTTTTGGTGGGAGGATTTGCTATCTTTTTCCAAAAAGGAAGAGAAGGACAGGCAGGGAGATCTTCAGCCATCTTTTCTAAAAACGTTCCCGAGGCCATCAGAAATATATGTTTTCTGATGGTCTTTGGTGACCCTTCTGAAACCCCCTTGCAACCTCCCCAGGGGTCCTGACCTCCAAGTTTAGAAACACTGGTGTAACTGATGTCATACAGTACCTTGTCCTTGTTACGTATGATACTCTATTAAGCAGAGGGGGCTAATCAATACCAAGAGGGATTCTATTTTTATGCCTATTTCTATTTAAAATGTAGGCTTCTTCTTCTTTCCACATGGACTCTGGCAACTCTGTCTAGGGGTTGTTGGCCTTTAAAATTTCAACACACTTTGGAAGATTCCTGCTACAATTTCCCTATGATACTACTTTCTTAAATGACAATATTACTCTGGCTGCTTAATTTCTGAAAACTCAAAATCAACCAGCCCTTGATATGCCATGATAACAGGGATATTCCAGGGAGATTAATTGGGTCCATTTTGCCTTCATGTATCAACTAAGTAAAAACTGTTTCCCCAAGAGAATAATAAACATGACATGATATTCGAGATCAAGGGAGGATGTTATAAAAGCTAATATGGAAAAATGACAGAAGTTGACCAGTAGGTGGCACTCTCAGCATACAATTGAACTGAGTAAATAAATACTGTACATGGAAAATTTTGTCAATGGAAAAAATGTGTGTGCTAATCCAACACTCTCTCAGTGGTTCTATCTTACATACGTCATTAAAGAAAAACTGAACCAACACATACACATTTTAATATGATCATTATTTGTTGTTATTGCATGCCTTTCTGATGCGTGTCAACCCTAAGGCAGCCTTTTCTGGGGTTGAGACTGTGTGACTTGCCCAAAGCCACCCAGTGAGTTTCCATGGTCGAGTGGGAAATGGAACCAGAATTGTAATCCAGTGCTCAAACCACTACTGGATATTTAAAAATATAGTAAAAAGGTAAAGGTTTCCCCTTGATATTAACTCTAGTTGTGTCCAGTTCTGGGGGTGGTGCTCATTTCCTTTTCTAAGCCGAAGAGCTGGCATTGTCCATAGACACCTCCTAGGTCATGTGGCCAGCATGGAGCACCATTACCTTCCCACAGAAGCAGTACCCATTGATCTACTCACATGTGCATGTTTTCTAACTGCTAGGTTGGCAGAAGCTGGGCCTAACATCAGGAGCTCACCTTCTTCCTGGATTTGAACCACCAAGCTTTCGGTCAGCAAGTTCAGCAGTTCAGTGGTTTAACCCGCTGTGCCACCAGGGGCTCCTTTATACATAAAGAGCTCAGTGTACATAGTTTTAACAAGCCGAAGAGCCGGCATTGTCCATAGACACCTCCAAGATCTTATGGCCAGCATGACTGCATGGAGCACTGTTACCTTCCCACAGAAGCAGTACCTATTGATCTACTCATATTTGCATGTTTTTGAACTTCTGGGTTGGCAGAAGCTGGGCTAACAGCAGGAGCTCACCCCGCTCCCGGGATTTGAACTGCCAACGTTTCAGCCAGCAATTCCAGCAGCTCAGTGGTTTAGAGATTAAAAACTAAAATCAAAATCTCAAACCTGAAAAGGTCCCTTCTTCCTTGTTTCTTTTACTATCAGTCGAAGCAGTAAACATTTGCATCCAGTTTGCACAACTGACATGGTAAGTTTTATGTTGAGAGCATAAATAAGGTTCAAAAACTTGTTCATTGATTTTTTTTCAGAATTGTTTCAAAGCAATATGCTTTAAAAAGATTGGTTTATGCCATTTTAACTTAGTAGTTTTCTGATTGGGGGGCGGGCAGCACAATTCTACCGTATTGATACCTATTGATTACAATTGTTTCCTTTCTTTTAAATAGAGCTCAGAAAAAGGTAAGTTATTAACTTGATCCATCACTATGACACTTCATCTTGTTGATGGGAAGCTTCCCACTGGAGTGGAAATAATCTATTGGACAGATGGCAAGCTATTTAACTTAAAGCCAAAACTAAGGTTACAACAACATCTGTTATAGAACTCCAATATGCTAATGACAATGAAGTCTGTGCACATTCAGAAGAAGAACTACAAACTACTCTAAACATCTTTGCAGAAGCATATGAGAAGCTCGGCCTATCACTGAACATCTAGAAAACCAAAGTGCTCTTCCAGCAGTCACCAGCCAATCCCTCTGCAATGCCAGAAATACAGCTTAATGGTGTAACATTAGAAAATGTTGACCATTTCTGCTATCTTGGCAGCCACCTCTCCACAAAAGTCTACATTGACACTGAAATACAACACCGCCTGAGCTCATTTTTCTGAAAGAAGCAGAGAGTGTTTGAGGACAGGGACATCCATAGAGATATCAAGGTGCTTGTTCATAAAGCTATTGGATTAGCAACCCTGCTATATGCCTGCGAAATGTGGACTGTCTACAGATGTCACACCCAACTCCTAAAATGATTATATCAGTGTTGCCTCTGAAAAATCTAACATTGGTGGACAGGAAAAGAGATGTAAGGATGGGTTTAAAGCCAACCTTAAAAATGGTGGTATAGATACCGAGAATTGGGAAGCCCTGGCCTTTGAGCGCTATAACTGGAGGTCAGCTGTGACCAGCAGTGCTGCAGAATTCAAAGAGACATGAATGGAGGGTGAAAGGGAGAAATGTGGCAAGAGGAAGGCGTGCCAAGCCAGCCTGACCCGGACCCCCTACTACCTGGAAACCGATGTTCTCACCGCCGGAGAACATGCAGATAAAGAATAGGACTCCACTTGGACACCACTTTGGCTGCTATGGCTCAATGCTATGGAATCTTGGGAGCTGTAGTTTTGCAAGCTCTTTAGCCTCCTATACCAAAGAGTGTGGATGCGTCACCAAATTTCAGATCCCAGGATTCTCTAGTATTGAGCCAAGGCAGTTAAAGCTGTGTCAATCTGCATTTGTTCTACAGTGCAGACGCACCTAAGCATGTGTTTGGATCTTGGCTAGGATAATGTATACAGCGTTTTAGCACAATTGATGAAAGGAGGATGTTTTTCTCACTCCAAAATTGGGGGCAAGAGAACACGTTGCTGACTCATTCTGTCAAAAGGCTTATCAGCATCTACGCATATTTCCATGTTTTTATAAGAATAATCTTTGGACCTTAGCCAGGGTGTTTACGCAACCATTGAAGATAGTGAATAAACAAATGCCTGTTTCAATCCTCTACAATAAAAAGGGGAATATATATGGCACACTTATCCTGTCTAAAGGACTTACAATATTAAATCATATTACAGTATTACTTGCTTTGTGTACTGAAGAGATCTGCAACGCCGCTCGCCAGCAGAAATAAAATGATAAAATATGTATTATATGTTAAGGAAAACTACCCTAAAATAAATCAGGGCATCCAAAAATCAAATAGGATACTAAAAGTTGAGCAACAGCTCACAGCGAGCAAAGCATGAAGTGCCGTGTGATGTGGCTGTAAAGAATTTAGAGCTTAGGCAGGCAAAGATACAGAATCCAATCTTTAAAAAATCACAAAAGGGCCGGACTGTAGCCAGGCTGTAGCACAGCTGGACCGTTCTGTAGTACAAGCTGGTTAATCACTAGCAGTGTGCAGGTACAGCTGTACCAGGAGCTCCAGTTTTGTTTGGTTTGCATTGAATGTTTGTTGTAGTCCTAAGTTTCAGGGACTCTGCAGATAGGTGGCTTCTTTTGGCTGCAATCATAGGGCAAGCCACCTGTCAATTATAGTTAGGTTCCCTGGTCCCGTCCCATTTTGGGGTTTTTGGAGGGAATAGGAGCCATTTTGGGTGCAGTCCACATAGAGAAGCCTTTCATGCAGGACATAATACCAAGAGCTCCTGTAGAAAGCTTCATCTTCTACAGCTTGGCCGGGGAGAAAGGTCCCATAGCTTGCCCAAGGATTATACAGCCTTACAGCTTCTTTGCTGAAGGACCTCAGTCAGCCATCATGGAAACCTGAGTTCTTTTCCCCCTGGAAGTCTACAAAGCTCTGCTTGGTAAGGGTCACTCTCGGAAGCCAGAAGCAGTTGGTACCGGGTGCAGGGGTTCCACGCCAACAGAAGCAAAGACAGACTGCCCAGATTAGAAGTTAAACATTTCCCCATTAGTTACAGTTATGAAGACAGTGCCTGTTTCCTGTGGACAAGATTGAGAGAGAGCCAATAGACTGATAAGAAAGCCTTAAAGTACCTGTTTGTTTTCATTAATAAAGAACTTTGTTGAACCTTTAAGCAATCTAAAGACTCTGTTTTAAGGAAATCCAAGGGCCTTTAATCTGAGGCAGCCCCGGCGTCCCGTTGGGCACACAGAATTTATGTCCTGTCTACAGTTTTATGCACAGGCCCAGTGTGCGACAGCACAAGCAGCAATAAATCACTGCCAACCAGAAGGTGGCAAATCCCAAAGCCCGAGTTGGGTTGAGCTCCCAACTGTTAATAGCCTAGCTTACTGTTCATCTAAGCAGTTTGAAAACAACTGTGCTGAGAGTAGAGAAATTATGGACTGCTTAAAGCGAGGAGGTTAAGTTATGATATTAAAATACTGGAGACCAAAGAGCAAGGAGGAAATAGTCCGATCAACAGCTTGGCGTCATAGTGGATGAAAGCGACAGCTCCTCCCTGTGGCTGGAATCAAACAACCTCCAGGAATCAAAGTTGGAAAAAAAACCTAAATGACCTCTGTCTGTCTGTATGTCTTGTATGTCTAAAAACGGCATTGAATGTTTGCCATGTATATGTGCATTGTGATCCACCCTGAGTCCCCTTCGAGATGAGAAGGGCAGAATATAAATACTGTAAATAAATAAATAAATGATTTATTCACAATAATAAGAAATAACTGCATTTCTTAATAGATAGAGAACTGGTCTGAGCTACTCTAACACCCATCTCTTCTAAGGTTGCAGGAGTGGGAAAAACCACCAATCACTACATCCCTCTGACACACACGCAGAGAGAGATCTCAAAGCACACAGCACACTCTCAGATGCACGAAGCAGAAGTCAGATTTTAAAAAGGTTTACAGTAGAAAAATATAAATTTTAAGGAACCAATCAGAATAAGAGCAGAAACAGAGAGGATGCATTCCCAACCGTCATACAGGAGACATGGGGGAAGGGAAACCCTTAGTCTATACTAAACTAACTAACTGCTCCTCATTGAGGATTTGAGACTTGGGCAGAGTGGGGTTGAATTCAAACATTATAGGGATACCCAGAAATTGCTTCTTGTGTACTTGCTCTGAATACTGCCTATTCTTTGAATGAACTTTAACATAATATGCTTACTGGTTTGTAAGAGTACCCCTTTGCTCAGGATTTACAGTCCATAATAGAAAGGGTATTTAAATAGAGGCTGGATGACCATCAGCATTGAAGTGATGCTCCTACACCATCCGCTCTTCTGGACTGGCCATGTCATCTGAATGCCTGATCACCATCTCCCAAAGCAGTTACTATATTCCCAACTTAAGAATGGGCAATGTATTATTTATTTATTTATTTATTACTTGCACTTATTTACCGCCACTCTCAGCCCAGGGGGCGACTCGTGGCGGTGAACAACAACATAGAAAAGACAATTTACAGTAATCAGAACAATACATAACATGCTACTACAATGTAATGTTGGTGGACATGAAAAAAGATTTAAAGATGGGCTTAAAGCCAACCTCAAAAACTGTGGCATAGACACTGAGAACTGGGAAGCCCTGGTCCTTGAGTGCTCTAACTGGAGGTCAGCTGTGACCAGCAGTGCTGCAGAATTCAAAGAGGTACGAATGGAGAGCAAAAGGGAGAAATGTACCAAGAGGAAGGCATGTCAAACCAACCCTGACCAGGACTGCCTTCCACCTGGATACTGTGGGACAACATGCGGATCGAGAATAGGGCTCGATTCTCGAACTGCAAGATTTGTGCACAATGGGTTGCGGAAACAGAGTGTAGACTTCTTCCATGACAGCTTCAGACCAAGTGCAAAGACACCACACTTGGAGGACCATCATCTTCTGACTATAAGGGATTGCCTAGGTAAGTAAGTAAGTAAGTGAGGATGACCATCTGTTGAGAGTGCTTTGATTGTATATTCCTGCTTAGCATTAGACTGAACTGGATGTCCCTCTGCTCTCTTCCAATTCAATGATTCTGTACACCACCTTATTATGTCATTCAAGGGTGAACTAATTATAGAATGACCTATCTTCCTAAATCAACAGAAATTACTGCAGAATAGGAACCTGCATGTGAAATAGTATCTAGCACACTACAGTCCCAACATAGGAAAACCTAGAACTGGCATGCGCAAACTTTGGCCTTCCAGGTGTTTTGGACTTTAACTCCCACAATCCCTAACAGCCTTGGGCTCCTTCCTTTCCCCCCTCAGCTGCTTAAGAAACATAAGAGGACCATTATCTCTCTTTTCTGAAATATGCTATCTGGTTTTCTAAAGCCTCTCTTCTTTGCTTTCCATTTCAAGAGGAACAACATGTTACTACTTATCTACAGATATTGGAACAAGTCAGGATCAAGCAAGAATAATCGTTTTCCCTTTCAGTCCAAGCAAAGCAAAATAGGATAAAGTGGGTTTGATTAGGATCTGATATCCTAACATACATCACCTTGGAGTGAGGAAAACAACAGAGTAATCAAAGTTACTGGGTTGCTGTGAGTTTTCGGGGCTGTATGGCCATGTTCCAGAAGCCTTCTCTCCTGATGTTTTGCCCACATCTATGGTGGCATCCTCAGAGGTTGTGAGGGTAGTTGGAAACTAGGCAAGAGGGGTTTATATATCTGTGAAATGTTACTTTTGGGATTTTTAAAAAAATATTGAATATGATTAAATCAGTAGAGGCAGAACCCTTAAATATGAGGGTTGAATGAAAAGTAATGCCTCCACCTTTGTAACTCCTCAACAGATGGCAGTACTCGTATGCGGCAGGTACTAGCTTGTTCAGTAGACTCTCCTCTACAGTTCCATTTTGGCAGGAAGCCTTAGCATTGAATGGTTGTGTTATTAAATTGCAAAGTATGGAACCCTTCACAGGCGGTTGGTCAATGCAACTTAAGTAATGTGCAGTCATTGAATTCTTGACAGCAGAAGGTGTCACCCTAAAGGAGATTCATCAGAGAATGCAAGCTGTTTATGGTGATTTTGAGTACTGTACATCGTTGGGCGAGTAAGTTTAAAGATGTTGAGGTGGGAACATATGACTTGCATGACAAACAAAGAGTTGGACATCCTATGACAGCAACCACCGAGTTTCATAAGCAAAAGGTTGACAGATTGATTCAGGACAATTGTCATATCACTCAGAGAGAAATTTCAAGCATAATCGGCATTTCACAAGAACGTGTGGGTCACATTATTGCTTTGCTTGGCTATCAGAAGATCTGCGCATGATAGGTTGCAGAAACAGAGTGTCAACTTCTTCCATGATGGCTTCAGAAAACTTGTTCATCTTTGGCAGAAATGTATCCAATTGTCTGTTGATTATGTGGAAAGGTTAATAGTGGTAGTTAAAGAGCACATTATAAAGATTATTTCTGCGTTTGATTTATTAATATATTCCCATCCAAACCAAAGTAACGAAGGTGGAGGCATTACTTTTCATTCAACCCTCGTACATGGCTCCATAATTCTACCAAAAAGTGGCTGCATGTTAGGGTCTCACACAGAGAACATATTCTGTAGCATAGCAAAATATTTTTAGATTATATATTTTTTAAAACCCAACCATTAGCCGAATTCACCAGCCAATGATTTTCTTGTTTCCTCCTCAGAGGGAAGCAAATATATAGGGAATCTTCAAACAGGTTTTCTGGATACAAATGAGCTGCATATGAAGTGTGCAATCTCCTGGAATCGAGCATAACACCAATTTCCCAAAAGACTACAAAACAGCTTTTGCCAGAGAACTATCTTGTGAGACGGGGGAGCAATTCAATTTTGTCTGTATTTGTTGTCAAAGCCTCTACCTTCTGAGAGTGCTGTTGCTCTGTCCTATGTGGCAGGAATGGATTTGTCTTTATTGTCTTTTAATTTCTCCAACTGGGACCATGGACAGCTGCCCCCTTTCTCCACCCTTTGCCTCCTATGAATCTCCTCCTCATCGAAGATGTCTGCATTATGCAGAAGGTTTTCATGAACACTATAATAGCAGTGGCATAAATCTGCTGCTTCTCACCTGAAGAAAAGATTGGGGCTAAGAGAGCAGCTAGATCTCTTATATCTGGGATTAACGTAACTATAAATATGTGGGGCAGCAGGTTAAACTACTGAGCTGCTGAACTTGCTGACCAAAAGGTTGGCGGTTTGAATTTGGGGAGTGGGGTGAGCTCCTACTGTTAGGCCCAGCTTCTGCCAACCTAGCAGTTCAAACTTATGCAAATGTGAGTAGATCAATAGGTACTGCTTCTGTGGGAAGGTAACGGTGCTCCATGCAGTCATGCTGGCCACATGACCTTGGAGGTGTCTATGGACAAGGCCAACTCTTTAGTTTAGAAATGTAGATGAGCACCACTCTCCAGAGTTGGAAATGACTAGACTTAATGTCAGGGGAAATCTTTACATACTTGTAAGTATGTGTTATGTATATCCATGGAATCATAGAATAACTTCTGTAGAATGGGAAACCCAACCATGCTACCAGACTAGGAAGGAAACCAATTGTTAGACAATCAGATAATGAAAACAGCAATCTTCATTAACCTTTTAGTAAAGGTAAAGGTTTCCCCTTCATTAAGTCTAGTTGTGTCCGACACTTGGGAATGGAGCTCATCTCTATTTCTAAGCCAAAGAGCTGGCATTGTCCATAGATGCCTCCTAGGTCATGTGGCCAGCATGACTGCATGCACCACTGTTACCTTCCTGCAGAAGCAATACCTATTGATCTACTCACATTTGCGTGCTTTCGAACTGCTAGATTGGCAGAAGCTGGGACTAACAGCAGGAGCTCACTCTGCTCCCTGGATTCGAACTGTCAACCTTTCAGTCAGCAAGTTCAGCACCTCAGCAGTTTAACCCGCTGCACCACCAGGTGCTCCTCATTAACCTTTTACATCTACAGAATTGGAAATGACTCTCAATAAATGTAAAAATGGCAAAGCGTCTGGCATGGATGATCTATGGATGGAGCACATTTGAGCCCAAAAGTAAGATGCTGGCTGCTGAAGCTGGTGAGCAACTGCATCTCATCCTGTCAGATCCCTAAAATTTGGTGGAAAGCAATGGTCATAGCCATTTTGAAACTAGGCAAAGACCGTAATGATCCAAAGAGCTATAGACCAATATCATTGTTGTGCCATCTTTAAAAAGTTCTGGAGAGACTTATTTTCATATTTTGCATAGAATTATGGGAAAAAAATAGACCCATGTATGATTCCACAGCAAGCTAGTTTCAGGAAAGGCAGAAGCTGCACCTCACAAATTTTGAATAGAATATTACTCTATGGGCCATCTAGTCCAATCCCCCGCCCCCCGCCATAGAGGAAAAGCAAAATGAAAGCATCCCTGACAGATGCCCATCCAGCCTCTGTTTAATGTGTAACACGTATGTGGTGTTGTGGCTTGAGCAATCCTGAATCTCCATTTACTTATTAATCCCACAGGCTCTCTCAGCCCCTAGAAGGCATAGGCAATCCTCATCTGAACAAATCTTGCTAAGAAAACCTTATAATACTGGCCGACACACATTTTGGTGCCTCAAATGTTAGACATATTTCTGGGAATATGTGACCTGCCGATTCCAAAACTGGCAGCAGTTTCCCTGCATCAGCTCTTTTTGAGATGCAGAACATACACCATATGCCAATTGTCATCTGCTTGCCATAAGAAATCCTGAGAACCATATCTAGGAAAGTAGAGTTCATATAATCTGTCTAATGCAATTACTGAATCAGGGCCTCAAATAACCCCAGGAACTGGCCTAAAAAGCACGGCACCAATAACTGGGTTGTCGTAGGTTTTTTGGACTGTATGTCCGTGTTCTAGAAGCATTCTCTCCTGACCTCACAACTTCTGAGGATGCTTACCATAGATGCAGGTGAAATGTCAGGAGAAAATGTTTCTAGAACATGGCCATATAGCCTGAAAAACCTACAACAACCCAGTGATTCCAGCCATGAAAGCTTTCAACAATACACACAAATAAGTGGGTTTTTTTGTTTCCCTATTGAGGTTGAATATGACTTGAACTCACATAGCAAGACTAAACGCCTAATGGTGGGCACCCATTCTTATCTTATATGATTATGTATACATTGGTCTTGTGATTTGGTTCCAATAACACAGATGTGGATTGGTGGCCACAGGAGTAATATATCATTTATTATGTGTAATGTATGAACACTTTGGAGACCTCGGTGGTGCAGTGGGTTAAACTGCTGAGCTGCTGAACTTGCTGGCTGAAAGGCCAGCAGTTCAAATCTGGGGAGTGAGGGGAGCTACCACGGTTAGCCCCAGCTTCTGCCAACCTAGCACCTCGAAAACATGCAAGTGTGAGTAGATCAATAGGTACCGCTTCTGCTGGCAGGTAATGGTGCTCCATACAGTCATTCTAAGCTCTTTGGCTTAGAAATGGAGATGAGCACCACCCCCCAGAGTTGGACATGACTAGACTTAATGTCAGGGGAAACCTTTACCTTTACAAACAGTTTAATAAGAATGAATTACAAATCCAGTGATATGAGTTATTCTTAATTGTTTTACATGTGAGTGTTAGGCTGAGAATGAATAGCCTGGAGGCACCTGATCTGCACATATCTATCTGGCAAAGTTCAGTTAAAACAAAATAAATCATGAATTGCTGAGCACTGCATTACTAAATACAGAATTCTATAGAGAATTTCTTTAAATTTTGGGTAGAGTTTCACAGTCTGCATTCCAGCAGTGGAGAGAGTTAAAGGCATGGAATAGAGAAAAATGCAATTCTTACAATTTGGCCACTAAGCAGACGAAAGCCCAATTCAATTCTGTGCACGTTTACCCAGAAATCAGCTTCACTGCAACTGCTTTAACAATGCAGCTTCTGTCCTGTTTACAAACTAGAGCAGGTTCTTACAACAGCTCTCCTGTTTTCAAACCAAAACGCATTTCCATGAAACAGCTTCCTATCTGCAAATTATAGACCGGTCCCATGCAGCAATGTTCTTATCTGCTAAGTACAGATGAGTTACATGCAGAGATTTAAAGTTTAAATACCTTTTAAAAATCTTCTAGTGGAAAGCTCTTGCAGCCTGGAGAGAGAACTCCTGCAGCCTATTAGCTAGTCCATAAATCAAGATTATTACCATCCCTGTTCTAGATTGAAAATCCAGAGTTGGGTAGTTTTTTTGACCAAACTTTTTGACTGTTTACAAGGTCTTCAGCCTTCTCTGACAAAAAAAGTGCTGGTATCTCACCAAACTATAACTCCTTGGATTCCATAGCATTGAGCCATGGCAGTTAAAGCGGCAACAGACTGCATTAAATCTATAGTGTAGATTCACCTTCAAAGTGAATTGAGTTCTTCAGATAGCCTGGGCCCAAGCCAGACATGAGGTTTTGTAGATCATAAACAACCACTTTGTGCCATTCTACACAGAAGATCAAACAAATCCATACTCCAGGAAATAAAGTCTGACTGCTCACTGGAGGGAGGGATATTAGAGGCAAAGATGAAGTACTTTGGCCATGTAATGAGAAGACAGGAAAGCTCGGAGAAGACAGTGATGCTGGGGAAAATGGAAGGGAAAAGGAAGAGGGGCACACCAAGGACCACAGGTTGGGAACCACTGCTTTAAGATGATGTGATAGAAAAGGGTTAATTCTGTGGATCTCAAGGTCCCAGGAGGCTGAATCACCCTAAATTTCTGAAAAAATATTTTGAAGGTAGTCATGCATAAAGCCTTAAAGTCACATGTCCGTTTATGGTGACCCCATGAAATTCATAGGGGTTCCTTAGGCAAGACACCTTGGAGCTCGTTTCCCAGTTTCTTCATCTGAAATATAGCTGACAGCCCCTTGTATTTGTTAATGGTCTCCAATTCAAGTACTAACCAGAGCTGATCCTGTTTAGATCAGATGGGATTTGGTGCCTTGAAAACATTTTACATTAAACTCAATGGATGTACAACCAAAGGATTTGGCCCATAGTTATGAATTAGTCCACTTGTGTGGAATGAAGGGAAGACAGTGGAGGAAGAAACCTCTCCTCCAAAACAAGTGATATCAGCCCGAAGCTCTGGACAAGGAAATATCATTGTGCTCTTGATTGATATGGATTTTCTGAGAGATCTACAAAATATTGATACGTCTTTCCCAGGCAGACTGCCTAGAGCAGACACTGCTTTAGCATTGGCCTTCCTGCCTGTGTGGCACTTGCACACTGAATTTATTTTTCCAGTGGCCGCTAGATGCTCTTCCAACACCTTGCCTTCTCTATTCTCCTCCTCTCTTTCTAAAGGACGGCCGCCCAGAAATTTGTCCACAGAGAAGCCATTCATGAAAAGCCGTGGTGATGCTTTTGCGAAGTGCTAGCTCTCAGTTCCTCCCTCGGAAAGCTCCCAGGTTTCCTGAGAATAAAGCCTATTAAGCAAACCCTTCTGTTGCAAATTGCCATAGCAACCCCTACACAATGGCCGTGTCCTACTTCTCCTCCTCCCTCATCCCATCCCACACCAAACTCTTGTTTCTGAGCTGACAGCTGTGATTTGAATGCTCCTTGAACCGAAACTTTGCATGTGGAGACTGCTTTGCTACAAAAAATGCTTTTAATCAGGGTTTGCCTGGTCTCTTTTATTTATGCATGGGAAGGGAGGAGAAAGAGGCCTTTAATGCAGCACCCTTTTCTCTTCCAACTGCAGGACAAGTTCTCTAATAGCCAGCAAACCTTGAGAGAAAGGAGGCAAGACTATATTTTGTCGTCATAATTGAGATAGCAATTCTGTGGTAGCAATGAGTTGAAAGCAGATTTAAAAAGTTTAATTTACTATTGGGTTATTTTAGTCTGAGGTGCTAAATTTCCTGTTTAAAAAATAATGTCCAGGAACCCATCTACTTTGTTAACAGGGCTATACCTATAGAAATCATGTTTAAAAAATAGTCCAAATAGATATAATCTGAAATCTGAGAGGTGGCTAAATAAGATTTCAAGGGCCTACAGTTAATGTTGTCTGCTTAAAATTGAACAAAAGATGGTGGATAATAGCATGGTAGAAGACATATAGAAACACTTTGTCATTGGATATCAGCCAGCACGCTGACGCCTTAAATCAAGAAATAGCTTTCTAAGATCTAAGGAGATACTCGCAGGAACACCTCAGCAAGTGAGAGTCCAAAAGTGGCAGGCTAAAACCTGAAACCTCAATCTATGGCTGATACTGGAAGAGAGACTCCCCGCTGGACACACAGCAGACTGGGTGACTTGGAAGGCACTGAATAGGTCATGCTCTGGCACCACGAGATGCAGAGCCAATCTTCAGAAATGGGGCTACAAAGTGGAGTCCATGATATGGGAATGTGGAGAAGAGCAAACCACAAACCACTTACTACAATGCAGCATGAGCCCCACCACATGCACAATGGAGGACCTTCTCACAGCGACACCAGAGGCACTCCAAGTGGCCAGCTTCTGGTCAAATGACATTTAGTATAATGCCAAGTTATTAACTTTGTGTTTTTAAATACATGATAACTGTACCCTCAATTCACTTCTGGCATGATAAATAAACAAATTGGCAAATAGGAATTAATTGCATTTGGATTAAAATACTATTCAGACTCCTAAGTAAAACGATGGACAGAGATATATGAAGGTGTAGTTTTATAATTCATCTGTACTTGCCTAAATTTTGATGAAAGTATGTTGCAGGTTTCACTTCTGGGATATACATGTCTTAAATACATTGTTTAGTTTCATCTTGTTGTGTATCTTCAAGTAGTTCCCCACATATGGTGATCCTATCACAGGGTTTTCTGTGGCTGAGAGTGTGTGACTTGCTCAAGGACACCAAATGGCTAAGTGAGGAATTGAACCCTGGGATCTGTCCAGCCCTCAAACCACTGTACTTCACTGTCTCAGTAAGCATTTCTTAAGCAGGCTATTTTTACCAACCACTTCACTTTATTTGAATAATAATTAGCAGCTCTCATTAGGAACCATTGTTAGGCTGGTGCTGAACTGCCTTAAAAGGAATGTTCTGTTTCTGCTCATTTTGCATCCTGTGTCTCTCCTCTCTTTCTCTCTCTCTCTCTTTATTACAAAGCTGGCACTCTAAAATAGAATGATGTTCATTTTTAGGCCATGGCATGGAAGTACAAAGTGATCTTCCTTCTAGGTTTCCTATTTTGGTGCGGCCTATATGACGTTTTGATCTCTATTGTAAAAGTTCTGTTTCTTCCGCTGTCAGTCGACCTGAATTACAGCTGGACCCCGCTGTCTTCTGTAGAGCTGAGTACAAAAGGTCACACAGCACAAAGAGAAACATTGTCCTTGGCTCTTGCACTGGGAACCCATTGGCACTGCCATGATGTCACTCACATACAACCCCCTATGTGCATTACACAAGGGGCTTTGGTAGAGTAGATGAGAGGGCGTGAAAGAGAAACCATGGGTTAACGTATATGTAAAGAAACTCTGGCACCTTACAGACTATGCCCCAGGAACAGTTTGCTGGAAGGCAGAGGCGTTTGATATCTTAGGGTTGTAAATTATCTGGAGTGTGTGAGAGCTGTTCAGCAGTGGAACTCTTTGCCCTGGAGTGTGGTGGAGGCTCCTTCTTTGGAGGGTTTTAAGCAGAGGCTGGATGGCCACCTGTTGATGGTGCTTTGAATGTGACTTTCCTGCTTCTTGACAGGGGAGTGGACTGGATGGCCCACGAGGTCTCTTCTAGCTTTATGATGTATTTATTTCGTATCAAAAGCATTGCATAAATTAGTATAAAACTGATAAAAATAGAAGAAGTACAGACAGCTAAATATCTTTTGACCAAAAATGGGCAACAGCAATGGCATTGTCTGTAGCCTCCAACAATTCTTTCTCTGTACATGAGGCAGGGCATAGTGGACAAGCATACAGATGTGGAGTTAGCTGTTCTGCTCCACAGTCACACAAAGTGTAGGATACTTTTAAGTAGGACCATTTTGCCAGGTTGTCTTTTGATCTGCCCACTCCACTTCTGAGTCTGTTCAGGGACTTCCAAGTTGCCCATTCTTGGTTTGCCCCTGGAGGAAGAAAACTTATGCTATAAGAATGTTCAGACTCATTTATTGTTTTGGAGGATATCACAAGCAGCTTTTGTTTTCCTCTTAATTCCTTTTCAAAGGAAAGAGGCTGGCTTATTTATAAGATCCAATAAAGGCCCATTTTAAACCAGTGGATGGGTAAGGCAAAAAACAGATGGGTTTTCTGTTGGGATAATGTCAGAACATGTTAAGTCCCTGAAATCAATGTTGCTGAAATGTGGGGTTACTGATTGCTTCAATTATGCTGCATCAGTAAATTTGCTATTGCTCAGGATTCTGGTTCTTCCGCTTCGTCTCCAAAGGGCTAGTTCCCTGACTAGGCTGATTACCTAGGAAAAAGAGCCCATCAAACAAGCACTCTCAGATTGTTATATATATCCCATGACAGATGGATCAAGTCTACAAGAGCAGATCCACTTCTGGATCATCAGTGCTTCTGAGCAACTGGTTTATAATCCCAAAACTTATGCTAAAATAATTCAAGCAGATTGTCTTAAATGTGTTATTTATTATTTATTTATTTATTTATTTCTTGCATTTATTGACCGCCACTCTCAGCCCTAGGGGCGACTCGCGGCGGTGAACAACAACATAGAAAGACAGTGTACAAGAAATCACGACAATACATACACAGCTACTACTACATAACATATACTTATGCTAAAAATCCGCTTCGTCCAATCCTGGGGTCATAGTCAATTTCGTAGTCATAGTCCATTCCAGAGTCGTTCCAATGATACACTCAGTTGAAGGCCTGCTCGAAGAGCCATGTTTTCAGGCTCCTACGAAAGGCCATCAAGGAGGGCGCCTGTCTAACTTCAGCAGGGAGGGTGTTCCACAGCCGGGGGGCCACCACCGAGAAGGCCCGCTCCCTCGTCCCCGCCAGACGTGCCTGTGAGGCAGGCGGGACCGAGAGAAGGGCCTCCCCGGATGATCTCAAGGTCCTCGTGGGCTCGTAGGCCGAGATGCGGTCTGCAAGGTATTTTGGGCCAGAACCGTTTAGGGCTTTGTAGGATAACACCAGCACCTTAAATTGGGCCCGGTAGCAAATCGGCAGCCAGTGGAGCTGGGACAGCAGGGGCGTTGTACGCTCTCTGCGCCCTGCTCCTGTTAACAACATGGCTGCCGCGCGTTGGACTAGCTGAAGCTTCCGGGCCGTCTTCAAGGGCAGCCCCACGTAGAGAGCGTTGCAGTAGTCGAGGCGGGATGTGACCAAAGCGTGTACCACCGTGGCCAAGTCAGACTTCCCAAGATACGGGCGCAGCTGGCGCACGAGCCTAAGCTGTGCAAATGCTCCCCTGGTCACCGCTGAAACCTGGGGCTCCAGGCTCAGCGATGAGTCCAGGGTCACACCCAAGCTGCGAACCTGCGCCTTCAAGGGGAGTGCGACCCCGTCCAGCACAGGCTGTAACCCTATACCCTGCTCGGCCTTGCGACTGACCAGGAGTACCTCTGTCTTGTCTGGATTTAGTTTCAGTTTGTTCGCCCTCATCCAGACCATTACAGCGGCCAGGCACCGGTTCAGGACTTCGACGGCCTCCTTAGTAGCAGGTGGGATGGAGTGACAGAGTTGGACGTCATCTGCGTACAGGTGACACCGCACCCCGAAACTCCGGATGATCTCACCCAGCGGCTTCATGTAGATGTTAAACAGCAAGGGGGACAAGATGGAACCCTGAGGAACGCCACAGGTCAACGGCCGTGGCGTTGAACAGGAGTCCCCCAATAACACCTTCTGGGTACGGCCCTCCAGAAATGACCGGAGCCACTGCAGAGCAGTGCCCCCGAGACCCATCTCTGCAAGGCGCCCCAGAAGAATACCGTGGTCGACGGTATCGAAGGCCGCTGAGAGGTCCAGGAGCACCAACAGGGACACACTCCCCCTGTCTAGCTCCCGGCGCAGATCATCCACTAAGGCGACCAAGACCGTCTCGGTACCATGTCCCGGTCTGAAACCAGACTGTGCCGGATCCAGATAATCCGTGTCTCTCAAGAATACCTGGAGTTGTGAGGCCACCACGCTTTCCAAGAAGGGAAGATTGGAAACAGGCCGAAAGTTGTCCAATTTAGTGGGGTCAAGTGATGGTTTCTTCAACAGCGGCTTTATAACAGCCTGTTTTAGGCTCGCTGGAATCTTGCCTTCCCGGAGGGAGGCATTAACCACCACCGTTACCCACTCGGCCAATCCCCCTCTGGCCTCCTTCAGAAGCCAGGATGGGCAGGGGTCTAGGATGGACGTGGTGGGTCTCATTCCTCCAAGTATCTTGTCCACATCCTCGGGTTTCACAAACTGAAAAGAATCCAACAAAATCGGACAAGCAGGTGCTTGTGTCACATCCACCGAGACTGCATTTAATGTAGCGTCCAGCCCAGAGCGGATCAAAGCGACTTTGTCTGCGAAGAACCGAGCAAATGCTTCACAGCGCGTTGCGGAGTTGTCAGGGCTCCCACCTGAAATAGGGGGAGTTAAAAGACCTCTGACAATCCGAAACAACTCCGCCGGACGGTTTTTTGCAGACGCAATAGTGGCCGCAAAGAAAGTTTTCTTTGCGGCTTTTATTGCCGCGGCATATGCCCTTAAAAAGGACACAAACCGTGTTCGGTTTGGCTCGCTTGGGTCCGAGCGCCACACGCTCTCTAGAACCCTCTTCCTTCGCTTCATCGCTGCCAGCTCCTCAGTAAACCAAGGGGCTGGTTTAGCTCGGTTACTTGAGAGGGGACGTTCCGGAGCGATCCTGTCAATTGCCCTGGTCATCTCCCCATTCCAGAGAGCAACCAAGGCCTCGACATGATCACCTACCGAGGTGGCGGGAAACTCCCCAAGAGCCGTCAGGAATCCATTCGGATCCATAAGTCTCCTGGGGCGGACCATCTTAATGGGTCCTCCACCCTTGCGAAGGTTAGGGGGCGCAGTGAGCCTAAATCTAACCAGGAAGTGGTCGGTCCATGGCAACGGAGAGATAGACAGCTCCTCCACACCGCCACCCTGCTCCCATCCCTGGCAGAAGACCAAGTCCAATGTGTGTCCAGCACAGTGGGTGGGGCCAGTTATTTGTTGGGACAGCCCCATGGTTGCCATGGCAGACATGAAGTCCTGAGCCACACCTGTGAGGGTTGCCTCGGCATGGATGTTGAAGTCCCCCAGCACAAGAAGCCGTTGGGACTCCACCGCCAGGCTCGAGACCACCCCCGCTAGCTCAGGTAGGGAGACTGTAGTGCAGCGAGGTGGACGGTACACTAACAGAATCCCTATTCTGTCCCGGTCACCCACCCTCAGGTGGACGCATTCAAAATTTGTGGTCTGCGGGATGGGGCTCCTGGTCAGATGGATGGAATCTCTATAGACCACTGCGACACCGCCTCCCCGTCCTCCGGCTCTTGGTTGGTGTTGCACGGAGAAACCTGGAGGACAAAGCTGGGAGAGGTTTACGCCCCCCGCTTCATCCAGCCAGGTCTCCGTGATGCACGCCAGATCTGCCCGCTCCTCCAGGATTAAGTCCTGAATCCAGGTCGTTTTTCCGTTGACAGATCTGGCGTTCAACAACACCACCTTCAAGCCAGAGGGCCCGCTCACCTGGTTACACCAATTTACCTTAGGAGACCGATTGGGAACTATTAATTTGGATAAACGGTCCGAATTAGGCCGAATTCGAGGTCTCCTTCTCCCGCATCTCCTCCTTCCCACCACGACCTCTATGGGGGCCCCTCGGCTAGTGGAACACCTCCCCCCCTCCATGCCGCAGTCCAGAGCCAAGTGATTACGTTCTACTGCGCTCGTAGTTAGGTTTTTTGGTTCTTGCCAGCATCCCCTCTCTCCCTCCTCCCCCCTCCCCACCACCCCTTCATTCACAGGTTCCAGCCCACCTCCTCCTCTGCCCCTTCCGCTACACAAGAGCAATAGAGACAATACACAAAGAGGGGCGGGGGACCACATGGGTAGCAGCGGTGCAGGTGGTAGTTGATGTTCCGGTTGCTCCAATGAGCTAGTTCTTAAAGTGCAAAATATAGTTCTTAAAGTGCAAGGATTTTAGGCGCACCCCATCAGTAATCGTATTCAATCAGCAGCAACATACATTCATAAAGGCACATTAATAAAGTGCTAGATCTAAAGTGCTCTATTTAGCAGTCATTAAAGTGCGGCACAGAGGGGCGGGGAAGGGGCGTAAGTGCTGGTGCAATCTAGCAGCGAATGGCAGGCGCCTAAGTGCTCTATTTCGTTCTTATTACATTGGCGACAGATAACCACAGATGACAACCAGGAATGAACTAGTTGGTAATAGACGATCACCCCCTTATGGGGGTGAGCCTAGATGTAGTTGGCTAAGTATTACTATGACCCCAGTGAGTCTCTGGACGGTTGGTATACCAGCAGATGGGCTTCCGGAATGGTAGCTCGGGGGTGGGGCAGCACAGATGGTTAGTCACACTCTTGCTCAGTATATATCAATGTAAAAAGCCAGCTTAAAGGTCTACACAAAAATCTACAGGAGAGGCCAGTATAAGATCTATATAGCGGTCTACACAAGGAGGTCAGTTACAGCCCTTCATATACAGTTTCCGCCCTTCATAGGACCCATATATAAATGGTCAGCACTGTCCTACGTGGCCAGATGGAACGTCTACGCAACCGTGGCCTGGCTAGTACGTCCGATGGCGCTGTCAGCCCCTCAAGGGACCAGCAAGCACACCTTGGGGCTTTTCTTACTCCGTAATCGCGTCGCTCGCCCCTCCTCGGCGGCCAGCAGCAGCAGCGGCAGCGGGTCGGCGACCGCGGTCCAACGGCGGCCGGCAGCTCTTTCAGTGGCCGCTGGTGGCGATGGTCTGGAGGCGGCGGCCCAACGGCGGCCCAGCAACAGCCGGGCAGCACTCAGCCGCTCCCTTTGGCGGCCGATAGCGGTGGCGGTCTGGCGGCTGGCTGCCGGCGGTGGTGATGATTCTGCAGCGGCGGTGGTCTGGCGGCGGCCAGGCAGCGCTCGGCCCCTCCTTCCGGCTGCCGGCGGTGGCAATGGTTCGGCGGCGGCGGTCTGGCGGCGGCCAGGCAGCGCCAGGCCTCTCCCCCCAGCCGCCGGCGGTGGCGATGGTTCGGCGGCGGCGGCGGTCTGGCGGCGGCCAGGCCGCGCCCGGCCTCTCCCCTTGGCTGCCGGCGGTGGGGGTAGTTCGGCGGCGGCAGCGGTCCGGCGGCGGCCAAGCCGCGTTCAGCCTCCCCCCCGGCTGCCGGCGCTGGCGCTGGCGATGACTCGGCGGCGGCGGCGGTCTGGCGGCGGTCTGGCGGTCTGGCCAGGCAGCGCTCGGCTTCTCTCCCGGCTGCCGGCGGTGGCGATGGTTCGGCGGCGGCCCAGCGGCAGCTAGGCAGCCCCCAGTCTCACCTTTCGGCGGCCGGCAGCAACGGCGCTCCGTCAGTCCGGCAGCGGCGGCGGCCCAGCAGCTCCAGTGACGGTCGCCCCGCTAGCGGTGGCGGTGGCGATGGGGCCAGCGGCGGCGACAGCGGTGGTCTGTCCGGCCAGGCCCGGGGTCCAGGCGGCGATGCCGGCAATGTAGAATAGGCCGCAGTGCTGAGTAGGCCGCAAGGTAGGCCGCGGTAAAATGGCGGCGGGTGTTTCCTTCTCCCTTCTCCCTCTCCGCTTTTTCCGGCCTTCGTGGCTCTTTCTCAGCTCTCCACCCCTCTGACGGGGGCCCGAGGCTTGGAGTTCCTCTCACCCCTCGATTTGAGGGTGGTGGGCGAGGGGGAGGCTCAGGATTCCTCCAGATTGAGAATTTGGCTGAGCAGCACAGCGTTTTTGCTGCCAGCCACCATACCGGAACCGGAAGCATCCCGGTTATGAGACTCTCTTTATCTCTTACCTATTTTATTTGTTTTACCAAAATAGACTACACTCAGATGTAGTTGGGTCTAATGATACCATCATAACAGACCTATCTGAAACTTTAACTGACATGATTCTGTCCTGTGGAATCCTGGTGAAAGATTTCCACTTGTTTGAGAGATATCTCTAGTGTCAGGAGTGTGGAACTACAATTGCCAGGATTCTTTAGGAAATTAATATGACAGGTGAAATAATCATAGTGTAAGACAGCATAAACTAGAATAACAACAAGCTAAGGAACTTTCAGGACCCAGGACAGCATATGGCAGTACATTCTGCCTGAAGCTCAGACTTGTCTCATTACAGGAACATGAGTATGCATGCAATGGGATCTTGTATCACCACGGAGACTGAGAGACCAAAATGAGTAGCATAAGCTCAGATGCATGGAGTGCATTTACACAAATGACCAGCCATTGCCAGAAGGGACAGAGCAGGGAGCTTTGAGATGGTTGAACATTAGCTCTCCGAAGCTCTAGGGGCTCTTACTGCCTATTACAGGGAAAAACCAGCTGATTCCTAATCCATCTAAAATGCAGACATGTGCTTTTCATCTTAAGAACAGAGAAGCATCTCGAGCTCTTAGGATTACCTGGGAAGGAATCCTACTGGAGCATTGCAGCACACCCAAATACCTGGGAGTTAACCTGGACCGTGCTCTGGACTACAAGAAGCACTGCCTGAATATCAAGCAAAAAGTGGGCGCTAGAAACAATATCATACCAGAGCTGACTGGCACAACCTGAGGATCATAACCAGATACAGTGAAGACATCTGCCCTTGCACTATGCTACTCTGCTACTGAGTATGTATGTCCAGTGTGGAATACATCTCACCATGCTAAAACAGTGGCTGTGGCTCTTAATGAGACATGCTGCATTATCATGGGGTATCTGCGCCCTACACCATTGGAGATATTACACTGTTTAGCCAGTATTGCACCACTTGACATCCGTCGGAGAGTAGCAACCAATAGTGAAAGGACCAAGGCAGTGACATCTCTGGCCCACCCTCTGTTTGGGTATCAGCCAGCACACCATTGACTTAAATCAAGAAATAATTTTCTATGATCTACAAAGACACTCGCTGGAACACCTCAGCAAGCAAGAGTCCAAAAGTGGAAGGCTAGAACACAGAACCTCAATCAATGGCTGGTACCAAATGAGAGACTCCCTCCTGGGCACACAGAAAACTGGGCAACTTGGAAGGTGCTGGGTAGACTGCGCTCTGGCACCACGAGATGCAGAGCCAACCTTAAGAAATGGGGCTACAAAGTAGAATCCATGACATGAGAGTGTGGAGAAGAGCAAACCACAGACCACCTACTGCAATACAACCTGAGCCCTGCCACATGCACAATGAAGGACCTTCTTGGAGTAACACCAGAGGCACTCCAAGTGGCCAGCTACTGGTCAAAGGACATTTAATAGAATACCAAGTCTGCAAACTTCGTGTTATGTTTGTTTGTTTGTTTTTAATGCAATACAACTGTTTTGGTTTGCTCCTGACACAATAGATAAATAAATAAATGGAGTGCTGTGCTCCGGAAGAAACCTTTATGGGCAGACTGTGTGTGTGAACAGCCATAGAAAAGCTTTTCCATGGCTATTCACACTCACAGTCAGCCTATAAAGGCTGTTCCACCTCCATGCATCCAATGAAGTAGACAAAGGGTGCATCTGCCATGTAGAATGAACGCCGTTGGAGACCAGGATGTTGTAGTTTCCGGGACACCAACACTCTTTGGCAAGGTAAGTTAAAGACTTTGTAAAACCACAGTTTCCAGGATCCCATAGCATTGAGCCATGACAGCTAAGGTGATGTCAAATTGCAGTAATGCTACAGTGTAGATGCACCCTTAGTCTACAAAGGTTTATACTATCTCTTAATTAATTATACTATCTCTTAATTCGACTCTAAGGTGCTATAACAGTGGTTCTCAACCTGTAGATACCTAGAGGTTTTGGCCTTCAACTTTCAGAAATCCTAACAACTGGTTACAGTTGTTAGGATTTCACAGGGGAGATGAAGAGCCACATGTGCTCTGCAGGATGTAGATTGCCCCAGGTGGTCTATCTATATGTAGATGTTAAACAATGATATGTGGTTATAACGTAATTTCTCCTTTATTTGGGATCCTAAAAGAAAGCTGCTACCACCACATGACCTGATGCTGAATCTTGATATTATGCTCATATATATGTGACATGCAGTTCTTCCTTTGTATCCAAATATTCTGTTGCTTCCATAATTTGAAAATATTATGAAAAATCATTCCAAAAAAGCAAAGTTTAATTTTGCCATTTTAGATAAGGGACATCATTTTATGACACCACCATATATAACAACACTTGAGGGATCACAGATTATGATATCCATAGGGGGTTCTGGACCCAAACCTCAGCTGATATTGAGGGCCAATTGTATGTGCATGAACATCATTAATTGCTCCTAAAGCAATGCTTCACCAAATCCCTAACAAAGCGCCCAGAGTCTTCTCTAACGTGGTTGCAATCTAGGCTTGGATGAAGCCCAATTTAAAGAGGAGGTGCTGGGCATTCATTTGCTTTCAAGAGGGATGCTTCCTTTAATTCGGCTGCCTTCCAGGCTTCCTGTGACAAAGCAGTTTTTCAGCTATACGTGCACAGCCTGGTAATCAGAAAGCGCAATGCTAGTTCACACATGCGCTCTCATTCTCTCACTCTTTATGCATTTCTGGCACACCATCCTCAAGCTTCTCTGAGGTTTTCTCCCTTCCTCACTTAAAAGTTCCAGCTCTTCCACATTTCGGAAGCTGCTTGTTTGTAGGAAAAACAGGGCAGTTTGTTTATTTACTTTTGCCCTGCTTCTGAGGACTGTGTGCTTTGTTCTTGCTCCCATTCAAATGCTGGGTAATATAAAGAGGCTTTTTTCCCTAACTCTCTCTCTCTCTCTCTCTCCTCCCGCCTCTCCGTCCCTTCATTTCTGTCCTGCAAGGGGTCACTTTTATTCAAGTGCTGTGAATGATGTGAGCCAGGGACCCAACGCAGACAAAAGGACCCATCCAGAGCTGGCCAAGCGTACAGCTGCCTTTTTGTTCACAAAGATGGGAGATGTAACCTTGGAGGTGGAGGACAATGGGTGAGATTATTGAAGAAGCCTGAGAGTTGGCGTGACTCCGCTTTCCAGGAGCTGAGTAACCTTTCGTGAACATAAATCATGTCAGCTCTTACCAAGAGCCTTTCTGAGGTTCACAAAAGCCTCCTGGACTTTGCCACTCAAGTGACATGACGTAAGGGAATAATTTTCAAGTGTACCAAAGAATAGAAAAGCTCAGGCCACAGAGGGGAGTAATGGTATCTTGGACGGATGGAGCAGATGATTTTGCTGCAACCTAATACTTATTTAGTTGAGTCTTCAAGGCGATTCCTCTGACACAGCCATTGTAGTATTTCAGCTCAACCAATTTATTTATTTACTGAATTTATATCTTGCCTTTCTCTCCAAATGGGATTCAAGGCAGCTTAGGGTTTAGAGCTTAACCAAGAGTTGGGCTTAGAGGTGATTTGTTCCAGTAACAGCTTTTACCTGAAATAAATTGGAGTAATAAATGGGATGCATTGCTTCCCTATTGAACCTAGCTGAATCAGGAACTTATTAGATGTGGCTAATGGGTAAGGTTACCAGGCTGAAAACTGGTAAGGGTTCTTATACATTAATTGGTTATTGAATGGGTTGGTTGTCATGCAACCAGGTAACATGCAACACTTGTTGGAATTCCCTTTTTTTGTTTATTTGTTCAGTCGCTTCCAACTCTTTGTGACCTCATGGACCAGCCCACGCCAGAGCTCCCTGTCGGCTGTCGGCACCCCCAGCTCCTTCAAGGTCAAGTCAGTCACTTCAAGGATACCATCCATCCATCTTGCTCTTGGTTGGCCCCTTTTTCTTTTTCCTTCCATTTTCCACAGCATCATTATCTTTTCCAAGCTTTCCTGTCTTCTCATTATGTGACCAAGGTACTTCATCTTTGCCTCCAACATCCTTCATTCTAGTGAGCAGCCGGGCATTATTTCCTGGTTTGATCTTCTTGTGGTCCAAGGCACTCTCAGAATTTTCCTCAAACATCATCGTTCAAAAGCATCTATCTTTCTTTGGCAGCCTTCCTTGTGGTCCAGCTCCCAAATCCATAGGTTACTATGGGGAATACCATTGCTTTAACTATGCAGATCTTCATTGCCAGTGTGATGTCTCTACTCTTCACTATTTAATTGAGATTGGCATTGCTCTGCTAACAAGAAGTAAACCTCTTCTGATTTCTTGGCTGCACCTAGAAATACAAAGTATGTCACTGCCTCCATGTTTTCCTCCTCTATTTCCCAGTTATCAACAAATCTGGTTGCAATAATCTTGGTTTTCTTTGATCTTTAACAGCAATCCAGCTTTTGTACTTTCTCTTTCATCTTGGTTAGAAGGCTCCTCAGCTCTTCCTCACTTTCAGCCATCAAAGTGGTATCATCTGCATATCTAAGGTTGTTAATGCTTTTTCCAGCAATTTTAACTCCAGCCTTGAATTCGTCAAGCCCTGCATGGCGCATGATATGTTCTGCATACAAATTGCATAGGTCGGGTGAGAGTATACAGCCCTACCATACTCCTTTCCTAATCTTGAACCAGTCTGTTGTTCCAGGTCAGTTCTTACTGTTGCTACTTGGTCCTTATACAGATTCCTCAGGAGACAGACAAGGTGACTTGGTATCTCCATACCACCAAGAACTTGCCATAATTTATTATAGTCCACACAGTCAAAGGCTTTAGAAAAGTCAATAAAACAGAAATAATAAAAATAATGGTTTTACATAACCATTCAAGATACAGAAGCCTTCTCCAGTTTTCATTCTGGCAATTCTGCTCATGGAGAGGCGTCGGCTCCACTGTAATCATATAAGAGATAGTCAGAAGGCTTTTCTTTCTATTATTAACTTTTAAATAAAGCAGCTCAGGACTTTGTTGCTTCCTTCCTAATTAGCTGGGAGCAATGCAGTCAGGAACTAGAGGCAGTTGTTAACACTTCCTGAGAATGCCTTGCTAACAATAACATAATGACTGGCATTCCTACGCATGTGTAAGTTCCCTTATGGAAGCAGTAGGACATTTTTGTCTACTGACTAGTGTCTGCACTCAGAGATCAGAGAGATGGGCCAAAACTAACAAAATGAAGTTCAACAGGGACAAATGCAAGATACTCCACTTAGGCAGGAAAAATGAAATGCAAAGATACCGAATGGGGGACAATGCCTGGCTCGACAGCAGTACGTGTGAAAAAGATTTTGGCGTCCTCGTGAACAACAAGTTAAACATGAGCCAACAATGTGATGTGGTGTCAAAAAAAGCCAATGGGATTCTGGCCTGCATAAATAGGAGTACAGTGTCTAGATCCAGGGATGTCATGCTACCCCTTTATTCTGCCTTAGTCAGACCACATCTGGAATACAGTGTCCAATTCTGGGCACCACAATTGAAGGGAGATATTGACAAGCTGGAATGTGTCCAGAGGAAGGTAACTAAAATGATCAACGGTCTGGAGAACAAGTCCTATGAGGAGCAACTTAAAGAGCTAGGAATGTTTAGCCTGCAGAAGAGAAGGCTGAGAGAAGACATGATGACAGCCATGTATAAATATGTGAGGGGAAGTCATAGGGAGAAGGGAGCAAGCTTATTTTCTGCTGTCCTGGAGACTAGGATGCGGAACAATGGCTTCAAACTACAGGAAAGGAGATTCTATCTGAACATTAGGAAGAACTTCCTAACTGTGAGAGCTGTTCAGCAGGGGAACTCTCTGCCCAGAACTGGATGCAGTACTCCAGGTGTGGTCTGACAAGGCAGAATTGAGGGGTAGCATGACTACCATGGATCTAGATACTAGACTCCTATTATGCAGGAAAAAATGCTATTGTTTTATTAGCTGCCGCGTGACATTGTTGGCTCATGTTTAACTTGTCCACAAGGACTCCAAGATCTTTTTCATACGTACTACTATTGAGCCAGGCATCCCCCATTCTGTGTCTTTGCATTTCATTTTTCCTGCCTAAGTGGAGTATTTGAAACTCTCCAACTTCCAGATGCATCTTCACAAGAATTATAAAAAATGGTAGAGATGAGTCTCCAAAATGGAGAAATGGTAGAAACTAGTAAATTATTTTGTTTAATGTCAGGCATTGCATCATATGTATCTTCTTCATAGGGGAGGGACTCATACAACTATTCTGAAAGCAAAGTTTGAAATAATTTCCCATGATTTGAAGAGTATCATGCAGTAGATGCATATGATGTAGATCATTTTGTGTTCTGACAGGAAACTGCGTATTTCCATTTGCCGAGCCAAGACCCCAATTTCCTTAATTTAGTTTCTAATGATTTAATTATGCAAAAAGAATATTCTTGCATATCAGGAGTGGTTGTAGCAGTGGTGTTGGTTAAATAGTAGCCACAAATTCCATCTAAAAAACGACTTTGACGAGAAAAGGCCAAGAGTTCATTGGATCTAGGTACATAGATCCCATTGACACAATGCCATGATCTGAGTCCTAATGAACTCAGCAGGAACATGGTTGTGATTTCAAAAACAATGCATTTCATATTATTCCATGATACATTTTTGCAACACGGGAGCTGAACTTTGTTATAATGGCTTTCCTTTCAAGATGAGTAATGAAATACAACCAGAGTGAGTTACTCAGTATGTGATTTAATGGGGAAAGGAATTAAACTTTAAGAATTCTCCTCCAGCTATATAATTTTCCATTTTGTTGCTATTTGAAAAAACTTTGCCTTAGAGTTTATTAATAGTAATAAACATGGTCACTCATTGTGGGGAAGATTATCTCTATCCAGTCTACAACTATTCTGTGATACATTCTAATTGCTTCAATTAGAGAAAATTGTAAAAGATGAGAAATCTGTTGCCTGGATACAAATAGAGAGAAACATTTAATAATCAAATAGAAAACATTTTTTTCAGATAAAGTGAAAGAACTATGGGAAAGAATAGATATCTCATTTATAGAAGGGATGCTTAGAATATGGTTTAAATACAAAAAGGTTTTATCACCAACACCCCAATGTTCCTTCCTAGAACTGTCATTATTTAATATTTATTGATTAATTTATGGTGTCAAAAGAAAATTTATGTATTTAAAAACACAAACAAAGTTTAAAACTTGACATACCAAGGGCAAGATGAACAAATAAACAACAAAATAGATAGATGACCTTGCACATACAATTGGCCATCCATCTCTACAGGTTCTGTATCCACAGATTCCACCATCCATGGCGTGAAATATTCCAAAAAAAGAAGAAGAATAAAACAAATCCCAAAAACAAACTTTGAATATTCCATGTTATTTAAGGGGGGAAAAAAGAGAAAAGGAAAAGAAAGAAAAAGAGAAAAAAGGACTTCCTTCTTACTTTTGATGGTCATTAAGTTTATTTCGAAATAGTATTGTATGGTAGAGTTGTTCCTCTCTGTCTTTTTCCCCCTTAAGATTGATTCTCTTCAGCAAATGAGTTCTATTTTCATCTGTTTAAAATAGTCTTTTACTAGGTCCCAGTTAGTTTCTTTCTTTTCTTTTTTTAAAATGATTTTTATTAATAGAATATAAGATTACAGGGAAAGTGTGAAGGAGATAGTAAAGTAGGAAAAGAGATATACAATAGGATAATATCACAACCAATGTAAAAAGGGGGAGAAAAAAAGAGAGAAAAAAACTTGTCCATAAAGTTTACAAATCCCCTCCAAAAATGTGGGGGGAGGGGAGAAAAGAAAAGAAAAGTGTATGTATATAAAAAGGACTCCCATCTGTTCTTTGAAGATCTTGGATAAAAATTTTCTCCTGTCTTGTTAGTAAAATAAAAGGATACTTCCCTCTTTAGTTAGTTTCTTTCTTAGGTAGACCTTGATTAGATGATAGCTAATAGGTAAGTCTGTCCATGTTCATAATCTCCAGTACTTTATTTAGCCAATCTTCTTTTTTCGGTGTTTCTTTTAGTCTCAAACTCATGGCGTATATTATTCTGGCTGCTGTAACAAAAAAAAAAATAAACAAAATCTCTTTCTTTTTGTTCTTTTCTCTATCTAGCATGCCTAATAGAAAATATTCAGGCTCTCTTCGAATTTTGAGTATATTTAAGTATTTGATTCCAAGCTTTTCCCCATTGTTTTAAATCAATTTGGTGTCCTTTATTTTGAGCCCATTTAACCATACATTATTTTATTTGTTCTTTTTCTGTTGTCCATTCTAATATTTTTCTATATTTTTTGGTATTCAGTTTGTTTTCTGTCTTCAATATATTATCCCAGAAGCTATTTTTATCTACGAAACCTAAGTCTTCATCTTTCCTAAAGAGTTCAGACACCTGTCTGTGATGAAACCAAGAAAAAATTGGCAACTTCTGTTTAATTTCTTTTTCCTCTTTTAATTCGAATGTTTCTTTTTGGAACTTTTTAAATCTTCCATTTTTGAGCTTACATCAGCTCGCTGCTGTGATCATATATTGAAATATTCTTATATGGCTCATTTTCAATTGTTCTACATCCCAAAAGAGCTCTGGTTTTAGTTGCCTTTAATATCCCATGAATCAGGGCATGTATTTGAATCTAAAACATGTTTGCCTTTTCGAAAGTTCACCACATATGATAAAATGTCCTTTCTTGTTCACATTTCCAACACACCAGGATCTTGGAGTCTTTTCATTCATGGTGTAAAGATAGGTCAAAGTTCATTTGATGACCAATAGCAACAGCAACAATGAATTATTTGATGGGAATGTTGAAGCAATGTGTGGCAATCATGAAAAAGAACATTTTCCACGCAAAAGAGTTTGGGGAAAGAGGTGAAAATAGAGAGAGGAAGTCACCAGATCACCAGAGAGAGTTTCTGCTGGTGAAATTGTATCAGGAGCAGTAGAATGGTGATGGGCAACAAACCAAGCCAGAAAGGAGGCTAAAAAAGAAGAGAGGCCTTGAGAAAAGTTGGGATAGGAGTCAGTGAATGCAGTGTCTATTAGAAACAAATATAGCAGGAAGAAAAAGAAACTAAGAAGGATGTTAGATGCTGAACAAGCACAGCAGGTGAAGAGTGGAAGAGTGAGAGAATGAGGCCATGTCCAAGAATTAGGTCACATATTGCTAAAGGGCTCTGCTGAAGATGCAACCTGGAACCTGAAAATCCAGGAATAGCAAAGGAAGCGATGGAGTCAGCCAAAGTCTATATTGTCAGGATGGGAAAAGGAAGAAAATAAATCCAGCTGTGTTCAGCTTTTTAAAACAGAGGCTGGGTGTCCATTTGTTGGGAGTGGTTTGCTTGGGTGTTCTTGACAGAAGGTTGGGTTGAATGGCCCTTGTGGTCTCTTCCAACTCAAATGATTCCATGAACCCCTGTGTGTTAGCCTCCACTGTAACAAGATGTGGTCTCTTAGAACAAGAAATTGTCCTCAACCAATGCAGAAAAGCAAGAACCTGTCAATATTATGGACCCTCCTTATAAATTTAAGGAGCTCTGACACATGGAATATTGGGTTGTTGTAGGTTTTGGGGGCTATATGGCCATGTTCTAGAAGCATTTCACCTGCATCTATGGCAGGCATCCTCAGAGGTTGTGACCTCACAACCTCTGAGGATGCCTGCCATAGATGCAGGCGAAATGTCAAGAGAGAATGCTTCTAGAACATGGCCATATAGCCCAAAAACCCCACAACCCAATGATTCTGGCCATGAAAGCCTTCAACAATACATGGAATATTGTTTACTGCTCTGGTTTCTGCGTCTCAAGTAGATTTTGTCCTGGAAAACATGCCTTTTTGAGGGACTGGAATAACTATGCCTGTAAGCAAAGGTGAGTCTTTGAGACTTCTTATTTAGATTTCAAAGAATACCAAGTATGAAGGAGATGATAAGATATGTAATGTTTAGCATGGGATTGAGAAAATCAATGACATTCCCCCCTCTCAAAATACTAATAGTAGAAGTCACCCAACAAAACCGAATTGTGGAATGTTAGGTCTAAGTCGTTGGGAAGCTTCACTACACATTTGATCCCTTTGCAGCTATTTGAAATGCCATGATATATTAATTGTTCTTTGTTCAAACTCATTTGATGGTCTCATTGATTAATTTCTATTTCTGTCTGCAAAAGAAAGTACTTGTGTACACCATGTGCAGTTAAACTATGGAATCAAATAGTTCAGCATGTGATGGACCTCAACTTTGATAGCTCTGAACAGGGATGAAATAAATTCAGGCAGGATAAGGTTACAAATGACTACTAGACACAATGGCCAGATGCTACCCAAAGGATCAGAGTAGCCAAATACAATGAAATAAGAACATCTGGATATTATTGTACTCATCCAGTGCAATCTATAGAAGGAAGTACAGATCTGTCTCATGACTGTTTTACTAATTTATTTATTTATCATATCAGGAGCGAACCAATGTATTTGAGAAAGCACACAGTTTAAAAACTTGGCATTCTATTAAATGTCTTTGACCAGTAGCTGGCCACTTGGAGTGCCTCTGGTGTTGCGATAAGAAGGTTCTCCATTGTGCATGTGGCAGGGCTCAGAATGCATTGTAATAGGTGGTCTGTGGTTTGCTCTTTTCCACACTTGCATGTCGTGGACTCCACTTTGTGGCCCCATTTCTTAAGATTGACACTGCATCTCATGGTGCCAGAGCGCAGTCTGTTCAGCACCTTCCAAGTTACCCAATCTTCTGAGTGCCCAGGAGGAAATCTCTCATTTGGATTGAGGTTCTGGGTTTCAGCCTGTCACTTTTGGACTCTCGCTTGCTATTCCTGTGAGCATCTCTGTAGATTTTAGAAAGCTATTTCTTGATTTAAGGCATTGGCATGCTGGCTGATATCTGAACAGGGGTGGGCCAGAGATGTCACTGCCTTGGTCCTTTCTTTATTGGCTACTACTTCCCGGCGGATGTCAGGTGGTGCAATACCGGCTAGACAGTGTAATTTCTCTGGTGGTGTAGGGTGCAGACATCCTGTGATAATGTGGCATGTCTAATTAAGAACCACATCCACTGTTTTAGCGTGGTGAGATGTGTTCCACACTGGGCATGTGTACTCAACTAGTGTAGCAAAGCGCAAGGGCAGATGTCTTCACTGTATCTGGTTGTGATCCCCAGGTTGTGCCAGCCAGCTCTTGTATGATATTGTTTTACTAATAAAAAAGGCGGATATGTTTCAGCCTAGAAAATGTTAGGGATTCCTGGTCCCAAAATTTCCAACATCTGATTCTAGGCTGATCCGTGAAAAAAGCATCTTTTGCGCATCTTGAGATATGCCTCCAGTTTCTTTAATGTGTGAAAGAAGATGATAGACAACAGTGACTTTGCTGTGATCCATCAGAATTTGCTCATTTCTTTTGAGATTATTCGCTTTCTGCTTTTGTTTATCCCATCTGCAGCATTTTAAGCATGAGCCAGAGGAGAGACCTGGGACAGTAATTATCAAGACTGGCTCACCTTGAATGTTAATTGCTTCTCTCCCAACAAATGCCAACAAAGCGAAGCTGTGTTTCCACTGGTGTCCCCCCCCCCCCCCCCCCCAGTGAACCAGCCCTAAACCACATCACTCTTTTTATTTTTATCAGTCCTCCAAACCACCTCTCCCACCCCTGGAGTTCAGTCTCTGATGAAGCTGGAGCCAAAGCACTTGTAAACAGACAGTCCAACACAGAGCAGGAAGTATAATAAAAATGTGCGTATCATACCTAGGAATCCAGGGGGAAAACAAAGAAAGATGCAGGAAAATGGTTTTGTTTATGAACCTTTTCTCTGCCTGGCCACTAAGTACTGATTTATTTATGATTTTATATTACCCATTTTCTCCTTGGACAGATTAGTTATATTTTAACAATAATGTTTCTATTTGTTGTTTTTACTAATCTGTGTTTCTATTTGTTGTTGTTTTTACACCATGTGTTTTCTAATGGACAATCCATTTGTAAATAAGGATGTTTTTATATGTTTTTCAAAGAAGACAAAGTGTATTTCTTTTCTTTGTTACATCCTGTGTGAAAGTGGGACTAGTGTTCAGCTTCTGCCTTACCAATCTGATCACTCTGCTTGAGAGATTCGGCGCTATATCTCAAGCTTCTGAAAAGGTAAACTATAAACTAGGATTCTAATGAGCATTAGCCCTTCATGTTTTATCAGAGAATATCAGAACTCTGCAAGAGCAGATCATTTAGTCAAGTGTTTGGTCTCCATGGGACTAGATCTCCCCAAAGCCCACAAGCAAGAAATGAATACTGAATAATAATAATAATAATAATAATAATAATAATAATAATAATAATATTTCTAGACCACCCTCTCTCCCAAAAGCGACTCAGGGCGATTTACACACAGAAACAGGCAAACATTCAGTGCCTTACAGAGTACAAACAACATGTGGAAGAATATAAAATAATGCACAATAATAACAATAAACTTATAATGAAAAAGATTAAATACTGAAATGGGGACTAGATAGCAATAAACCAAGTTAGACAATAAACAAAGACATGGATGAACATTAAACATATAGTTCACTATTAGGAGAAAAGATGGAATGGAGAAATAGCCTGGAAAAGAGAAAGGAAGCCCGCCTTATATACCAGACCCCTGATAATAGGAGCTTTTGAAGGATGTGTCCCAGCTTTGCTTAAGAGAAGCTGCTAACCAAATCCTTGGAGTAAAGTAGGGGGAGGGAAGCTATTTTTAGTGCCCCTCTTTCTAAAGAAACTATTGATTTCTGCTGTTGCAAATAAACTACAATAACTTTGAGCTTGTAACTCCATTTTCCAAGTTAATGAATTTGTACACTCAAATAGCTAGACAGACAGACAGATAGAGAGTTAGGCCCCTTCCACACAGCTGAATAAAATCCCACATTTTCTGCTTTCAATTGGAATATATGGTAGGTGTAGACTCAGGTTGCTTCCAAGCAGAACTAAATCATGGGTTTTAAAAAGGGGCAAAAATCTCGGAACTTCAGAAGAGGTCCATATACGGACCTGTTGGTCCTGGGATTTCTACCTCCATTGTCCAGACTTTGTTGCAAGATTTAGAGGCTCCCAAGATGGCCGCCATTGGATTTCCACTGGAAACTTTGGCGGGTTATCCTCATGATGTGGATATGTGGAGTATCACTGCAGCAAATCACTGCAAAAGTTCCAATTTTTTGTCCTGAGCAGAGAAACTCTGCCCTCCAGACATTTCATGCACACAAAGAAAGTTTTTGCCTTATACTCAAGTGTCACTTTTGTTTTAGGAATTAACCAATCAGGAACAAACATCTAAAACTCGGGAATTAACCCAGATACAAAATCCCAGGATTACAGATAGCAGGGACATACAGACATGCAAAGATCTACATATTTTGCTCAAAACTGCAATATTCCCACACCTGGAAATCTCACCTTTTTTGCCTTTTGTAGCAATTGTTTCTGTGTTTACAGGGAATGGTGTTTAGCCACCCTTGTGTTTGCTGCAGAAGCTTCTGGGATAACGGTGATGCCGAGCATCTTCCCCCCCCCCCCCAAGTATTTATAGTTCCCCAAGGGCTGAGCGATGGATTCTGTTATTGATCAACCCAGCGCCCATCACTGGACTTCTGCCTTTTCTTATTGACTCTCTGCTTCATGAACTGAACTGTTTGCCACATCCCTGGCCACGAACTTCCTTCTGGTGCTTGCCTTGAAATGCAAGCAGCCTCCGTTTCCACGCACCTTTGCCAAAGGACTATGAGATCTCCAGTTTGCGTTATAATAAAGATCCAATATTGTAATAAACTTTGCTTGGGATGGGGATGGGATTGCCTTATGAAATATATATATGAAGTATATGAAATGAAATGTATGTAATGGAATGAAATGTACTTTGGTTCCCCTCCCCGCTTCTCCTCTTTGACCCCTGCCCCAAAAGGAATGTGACCTAAGGATTACTGTGACAGGGAGGAAACCCTTTGTCCTCCCGAAATGGTTCATATTTACACTTGCATGGGCCCGTGATTGATCCCTTCTCCTTGCTAACTTTCAGAGCAGACAGTAAGCCAGGGAAGGGTCAACAGAAACTTAGGAAGGAAAGATTGATTGACTCATTTTTAGGTATTTGTTGATCCCCCTTGTTTACAAGGCCCTGAGGTCCAAATACTATCAAAAGCTCCTTTTCATACTTCCTCCCAAATCCAATAATAAACCAGGAAGCTCATTGTTCCCCTATCTGTCACCCCGCCGGTGAGGACAAAAGCCTCAAATAACAGTTGGCAGATGCCCCCTGGGCACACCATTTCCCCTGAGCTGTCAAGTTTCGTCCCGCCTCCTGGCTGCTGATTGGACCATCTTCGGAGACTCTAGGAAGGCGCCGATTGGCCCCCTAGAGGCAGCGGAGCTCGCTGATTGGACAGGAGGCGGGACGCACAGCCAAGCCTCCTCCCAGCTGTTCCGTGGCTAGCCAATCGGGGCGAAGCCGGCCGGCAGAGGGCGGGCGGGCTTTTTGAAAATGTTTCCTTTGTCTGTACACTATAAAAATGCCTAGAAATTCTGTAAAACCATGCTTGCAGTGGAATGATTCCTGCAATTGCATCCTTTTCAGCTGAATCGCAGAAATAAACGCCTCGGTCACTGAACCTCTTCAGCCTCTGGTGAGATTAATTTTTAATATTTCTCGTTCTTTGGATTGGCTCTCGCTGGCTGCTCACCAAGGTCAATGGACCCCTTTAGCGGTCTTCAGGGATCTCTCCCGCTGGGAGACCCCCAAAAGAGCTTGATATCAACGGTACTGTCTGGATGGGCCCTTAGATAACCCAGTTCAAAGCAGATATGGTGGGCTTTTCTGCCTTGATATTCTGGGTTTTATAGCTGTATGGAAGGGCCTTTAGATAGATATATTCCTCCATAACTGTGCTTTGAACCTCCAAAACCAAGGCACAGGGAGATGGAGTAAGCGAGACAACATTTGTGCCCAGAGCCCATAAAATGCTGAGAAAGATTCTTGGCTCACAAAGGGAATGTCAGGATCAGACAGGTGTCAGTCGAAGGGCACAAAAGCAGAGAGGGAGGCATCTGACTGCGGAAAGTAACCCCCAGCTGCTTCCCTCCCTCCTAGAAGAATGTCTAATGAGCTGCAATCTGTTAAACTGCTCAGAGGTATCCTTAGCAACAGGGCTATTCACCCATTATATTCTCCCAGTCTTGTGTGTCAACCTGCAGAATGAGTTGAACATTGGGCACAAGGAAACAAAGCAAGGGAATTATTCTGGCTATTACTGACTCAGCCCAAGCCGCCAGCACTTTGGGCCCTCTCCTAATTATACCCTCCACTGCTCCGAACAATAAGTAAGCAATCTCTCCCTTTCCATTGAAGAAAAAGCCTGGACTCGTTTTTATAAAAAATTACTAGATATTACTGAAGCAGACTTCCTTCCATATGTTTATCCCACCCCCTCCAATCATCTTGCTGTACTTCTTTCTGGAAAGCTCTCAAGGTAGGGAAGCGCTCCCTTTGTGGATTATGCCCTGTTGGGAATGGAGAATTAAGCAGAAATTTCACAGAAACTATTGTGTGGGATGCACTGGAAGTCTCCATTTGCATCTGGCCCAGTTGTTCAGTTGTGTCAAGTTCTGCAACACAAAGGCCCATCTGCACTGCACTATATGAAAGTGTAGATGGGCCCAGAGACTAGGGCTGGATCTACACTGTCATATAATGCAGTTTAAGCTGCATTGAACTGCATTATATGGGTCTCTAGGCAAAGGTAAATGTTTTCCCGTGACATTAAGTCTAGTCGTGTCTGACTCTGGGGGTTGGTGCTCATCTCCATTTCTAAGCTGAAGGTGTCCGTAGACACCTCCATGGTCATGTGGCCAGCATGACTGCATGGAGCGCCATTACATGGGTCTCTACACTGACCACATAATGCTGTTCCAAATTCGCCTAGGATAACCAAGCATTGCAACCATATATTCTATTGAATTCTTAATGTATATGTTCATTAAACCATAATAGCCAGATATTTCTGCAATCCCTGCTTCTGTCCTGCACCAATCACAGAATTACTGGTTGGGAATTGCAAAGGCTAAATTGTAATCTGAATAGTATTAAGTGGATAGATGTCATGCATTCCAGCACGTGTAATGGCTCCACTTGGCCAATGAGTCCTAGGTACTTGTTCAAAAGACTCAGGGCATAGAGTCTGCAAAAAACTTTAAATTACAGTGGGATTGGTTCAAAACTATGACTGAGATACATAAGATTGTGTAGAATAAATCTTCCAACCAAAGCTATGCATTAAACGTGGGCACATCTACACTGTATGCAGCTTGACACAACTTTAACTGCCATGGCTCAATGGCACCAGTTGTATTACTACAAGGTCATTATCTTGCTTTGCCACAAAAGTGCTAGTGCTTCACCGAACTACAAATTCTAAGTTTCCATAGCATTGAGCCCTGGCAATTGAAATGGTGTCAATCTGAATTAATTCTACAGTGTAGATGCACCTGTGTTATGCAGTCCTTGTGGTGAGCAGCAAATATGATCACCAGGACCAAAACTCTAAATGGATAACCAAATGTACATTTGCATCAACGTGCAGTACAACTTTCCCTCTGCCACTTTGCACTCAGTGAGGCTGTTCTACATTGTACACAAAAGTCTAACTCAATGGTTCTCAACCTTCCTAATGTCCCAACCACGTAATACAGTTCCTCATGTTGTGGTGACCCCAACCATAAAATTATTTTCATTGCTACTTCATAACTGTAATTTTGCTACTCTTATGAATCGTAATGTAAATATCTGATATGCAGGATATATTTTTATTCACTGGACTACATTTGGCACAAATACCCGATATGCCCACATTTGAATACTGGTGGGGTTGGGGGGAATTGGTGTTGTCATTTGGGAGTTGTAGTTGCTGGGATTTATAGTTCACCTACAATCAAAGAGCATTCTGAACTCCACAAATGATGGAATTGAACCAAACTTGGCACACAGAACTCCCAAACAGAAAATACTGGAAGGGTTGGGTGGGCATTGACCTTTACTTTTGGAGCTGTAGTTCACCTACATCCAGAGAGCACTGTGGACTCAAACAATGATGGATTTGGACCAAACTTGGCACAAATACTCAATATGCCCAAATGTGAACACTGGTGGAGTTTGGGGGAATAGATCTTGACATTTGGGAGTTGTAGTTGCTGGGATTTATAGTTCACCTACAATCAAAGAGCATTCTGAACCCCACCAAGAATAGAATTGGGCCAAACTTCCAACACAGAATCCCCATGACCAACAGAAAATACTGATGGTCTTTGGTGACCCCTCTGATATCCCCTTGCAACCTCCCCAGGGGTCCCGATCCCCAGGTTGAGAAATACTAATTGAACTGATTGCATAGAAGAATTAATGTATGTATAAGACACTGACAGGTTTCTGAACAATATATACCGTAGTTGCTTGGAAAATCGCTCCCCCTCCCACTGCTATGAGTACTGTAGCTCAACCCAGCCGTGACAAGGAAGCCAAAGATGGGAGAAGTCATCTTCCCTGTTTATCAAAAAATCCTGGCACTTTGACCCTGCAAGCTATGCATTCACTGCAACACTAGTAATGACAAAGAGTGGGATCGGTTTGTGGCCAAGATTAGGAATTGCTCAAACCTTTCAGTTCATGATTTCCATGTGGGTGTCCATCACTTTGAATGTGTCCCTTTTCTAGTTGGGATCCCAGCCAGTGAAGAATACACCCATTTGACTTGCAATTTGTTAATTTCCGATTAAGATCAACTGGAAAATCTGCTTGCCAAAGCACTTACTGTGTTTATCCAGTAAACACATTTAAAGAGGCAGTGTACACAAACTAATAAACTTCCTTGCTTTTCTATTTCGTCTATTTACAGAGAAGTACAGGTGTTTGGATGTCCAAAGAGCCAAGAACATTACTGATGGCGCCAAATCCTGTAAATAGGTTACATGCATTCTTTGCATGATTACAAATAGATGTCTTATTTCTAGCCCAAATGGCCTGAATTAGGCAATTCCCAGGAGTGGCTTAAGCAGCCGGTTTTGCTTCTGCTTAGTTGTATGACAATTCATCATTGTGCCAAAATAAAAAGCCAGATGAGTCCATTGAGCATTGAATATATTTTCCTAATGAAAGTGTTCCTTCCTAATAATAATAATAATCATCATCATCATCATCACAATATGAGGATTTAAAGATCGAACTGCAAAGACTCTGGCACAAGCCAGTAAAGGTGGTCCCAGTGGTGATCGGCACACTGGGTGCAGTGCCTAAAGACCTTGGCCTGCACTTAAGCACAATTGGTGCTGACAAAATTACCATCTGCCAGCTGCAGAAGGGCTCTGCGTGCATCATTCGCCTATATATCACACAGTCCTAGACACTTGGGAAGTGTCCGATGTGTGATCCAATACAACAGCCAGCTGTGGACTCATCTTGTGTTTCAAATAATAATAATAATAAATCCTAGCATTGCCTAGTCTGAAAAGTACCTACTTGGGAAGTGTGTTTGCTGAGATGTAATATACAGATGTAATATACAGAAAATGGCCAAGATCCATATCAAGGCTGCATAGTGCATATTGTCACATGCCGCATAATACATCAATGTGTTACGCAACCTTTGTGCTTATTGACAATGTTGAACTAAGATACAAGTCAAGACCTGAATCATACATATAGCTATGATGTCATTGCTATCATCTATCTCCCAATCTGACCCCTGAAAGTCCATCTTAAAATCTAGGCATCTACTTTGAGGGACGGAGTTTTACGGTGCTGATTTGAAAGAAAGGTTAGACAAATTCATGGAGATGAAGATATCTCTGGATACGGGACATCATGGTATATATGTTGGACTACAAGATATATGGCACTGAAAATTCATACAGATTTGTCCGCTGAGGAACTTCAAGGTTGACCAATGCAAGATTTGAAAACCACAATTGATTCCTTTAGGAGCCCCCAGTGGCGCATTGGTTTAAACCGCTGATCAGCGGTTCAAATCCAGAGAGTAGAGTGAGCTCCTGCTGTTAGGCCTAGCTTCTGCCAAATTAGCAGTTCGAAAACATGCAAATGTGAGTAGATCAATTGGTACCACTCTGGCGGGAAGGTAACGGTGCTCCATGCAGTCATGCTGGCCACATGACCTTGAAGGTGTCTACAGAAAACACCTCTTTGGCTTAGAAATGGAGATAAGCATCACCCCTCAGAGTTGGACACAACTAGGCTAAATGTCAAGGGGGAAATCTTTACCTTTACCATTTGATTCCTTTGTTATTTGTTTGCTTTTTGTTTAATTAGCAATTATGGACACACGTCATTAAGTCTCACCACTTCTAGCTACCATTATCTCAACAAGAAGTAAAAAAAGTTTTCAGTTGTCTCACTGAATCCATCAAAACTTGAGTAGAATTGTAGGCTAGAATGAAGCATTGCAGTTATGGATTTGTAATCTAGTCTCATGGATCCATATTGCAAATATCAGTCCATTAAGAGACAGCCACTGACCTGCAAAAAGCATCCTTGCAGTGGTTCCCAACATTTGGTCCTCCGGTTGTTTTGGACTTCAGCTCCCAAAGTTCCTAACAGCTGGTAAACTGGCTGGGATTTCTGGGAGTTGAAGTCCAAAACACCTGGAGAACCAAAGGTTGGGAATCACTGTATAATGGCTTGGCTGCAGACCTTGGCTCTTAAGGTGGATAGGTTGGGGGCTCAGGCTAGGAGATGTAACTTAGTTATTCCTTCTTAGTTATCTAAGGAATTAAAGATTCTATCAACATTTTTGCTTAAATAATCACAAGCAGCCCTCCCACCCTAATTAGTTGTTTTTTTTAAAAAAAATTCAGAATTATCCTAAACCTTATTATTATTATTATTATTATTATTATTATTATTATTCATTTCAAATATTTGTACCCCACCCTTCTCAATCCCCTGGGTGGGACTCAGGGTGGATAAGATAAAAGGCATTTCTGATTCAAGAATGTGAAACACTTCTATTCACAGTAGGGGGCAGTGCTATATGGCAAGGAGATTAATAGCATCTCACAGATTTTTATCTCAAAGAATGTTATAATCACAAGGCTAGATACAGAAAGCTTGTTAATGTAACAGAAACCTTGTTAATGTAACATTTCTTTTTCGCTGGATGAAATAAAACCTTCATAGAATCATAGAAACATGAAGAGACCTCATGGGCCACCCAGTCCAACCCCCTGCCAAGAAGCAGGAAAATCCGTTCAAAGCATCCCCAACAGATGGCCATCCAGCCCCTGTTGAAAAGCCTCCATAGACGGAGCATCCACCACACTCTGGGGTGGAGAGTTCACTGCTGAACAGCTCTCACAGTCAGAAAGTTCTTCCTAATGTTCAGGTGGAATCTCCTTTCCTGTAGTTTGAAGCCATTGCTCCACGTCCTAGTCTCCAGGGTAGCAGAAAACAAGCTTGCTCCCTCCTCCCTATGACTTCCCCTCACATATTTATACATAGATATCATGTTTCATCTCAGTTTTCTCTTCTTCAGTCTTCTCTTTAAGCTGCTCCTCATAGGGATTGTTCTCCAGACCCTTGATCATTTTAGTTGCCCTCCTCTGGACACATTCCAGCTTGTCAATATCTCTCTTCAGTTGTGGTGCCCAGAATTGGACACAGTGTTCTAGGTGTGGTATAACCTTCAAAATGAAGGTTAGACCATACCTAGAATACTGAATCTTCAAAATGACAAATCCTCCTTTTCATTATCAGCAGAGTATTTTAAGTTGCCCTTATAGGTCCTGGATGAATGTGCGATTGTATGCTCAACTAAATACATGACAGAAGGTGCATCAGAATGTGCAGCCAAATACTCGACTGAATATGTGCAATGGTGCAATGGTGGTGCATGCAGCGCCTCACGTCTATGACTGAATCGGATGCAGACTTTGCACATTGGACTACAATGTCTAACCACTTCCTTAGAGGAGATTGCATAAGATGTCAATGTGTATAAAGTGTCAGCAATATTTCAGTCAGTAATTATTTAGCATCCATAACATGCTGGGAAGTATATGGGATTTAAAAAATAAAGTTGCTGTCCAAACAGCTTCCGATCTGGTATGTCCAGCAGCATGTATAGTTCAAAGTATGGTGAGACATAAGGAAACAGAGAGAGGCAAAGACAGTTTGCATGCAACAAGAATTAGCTAAGCATTATGAAAATATGACTGGGAAGCTTTTCCAGAGGTCTTAGCCTCCACAGAAAACAGGAGTCTGGTTGACAAGGATCTGGTTGCACTGAGATGCATTGTTTAGCATATCGTGCGGCTAAAAATACCTCCTTAAGGGCTTCAGGGCTTGCATGTGTATGAACTTCTGCTAATACGTTGAGACAATTTGGCCACTGTTGAACTTTGCTGAAGGTCAGGGCGATGAAGATAGGGCTTGAAGAACACTGTCCGAGAGGAAGTAAAACGAGACAGAGTTTCAGGGAGTGCTTACAATGCTGCTTGAGTTCTAGATATAGTCACAATTACAATAACGGTGTTGCTTCATATGATAGAGCGTGTCCAAATTTCCTTTCCCGCTTCCTTTTGACCATCCCTTCATTTCTGAGTTTCCTCTTTTTAAGTCACATTAGACTGCAGAACTTCCTTGGCAGTTGTTCACATATGTTTATGCTGACTTAGATAGATCTGTGGTCATTGTTTCATCAGATCAGCATCTCAAATCACTCCTCTCCTTATGTCACAACATTTCATACCAATCTTTATATCTCAAGTCACTCGTGAGCATTGTATACTATGGTGTCGTAGTAGAATGGTATCCCTTCTATAAAATGGAAAAATCAAGTTTTCCCCTTTCTTGGAGTTTTTCTTTTTAATATTTTCAAGCTGTTGATGGTTGAATCTGAGGTTTCAGAATTTGTGGATATGGAGGGACGACTGTACTCTGACTTTTACATCTTGGTTTACAGGTAATTAATAAAATAACTCTGAGGATGCTTGCCATAGATGCAGGCGAAACATCAGGAGAGAATGCCTCTGGAACATGGCCATATGGCCCGAAAAAAACTACAACTCAATACTACTTTATTTCTATACTGCCCTCTCTCCTCGAGGGAACTCAGGGTGGTTTACATATAAGAAGGCAGACATTAAATGCCTAAGTGAGTACAAAACAAATGAAAAACTTATCAAAATACATAATAGAGCACAATAACAGTGGATTAACCACAAAGGATTAAGCATTAAGATAAAAATATAACAGAATAGTCAGTAAGTCATAATGAACTAAAACATAAATAAATCATAGAATCATAGAATCATAGAGTTGGAAGAGACCTCATGGAACATCCAGTCCAACCCCCTGCCAAGAAACAGGAAAATTGCATTCTAAGCACCCCCAACAGATGGCCATCCAGCCTCTGTTTAAAAGCTTCCAAAGAAGGAGCCTCCACCCAGAGGCGGCCCTAGGTAATTTTCAATGTTAAGCTAACAGTATTTTGGCAGCCCCCCCCCCCCCCAACTAATCACTGATATATATTTTCTGTTCGTCGTGGGAGTTCTGTGTGCCATATTTGGTTCAATTCCATCATTGGTGGAGTTCAGAATGCTCTTTGATTGTAGGAGAACTATACATCCCAGTAACTACAACTCGCATATGTCAAGGTCTATTTCCCCCCAAGAGCGCCTCAAGAGCGCCCCTGGGCAAAATCAACTATACTGCAAATGCTTACTTTTCATAATGGGTTGAGCCGCCCCTGCCTCCACCACACTCCAGGGCAGAGAGTTTCACTGCTGAACGGCTCTCACAGTCAGAAAGTTCTTCCTAATGTTTAGATGGAATCTCCTTTCTTTTAGTTTGAAGCCATTGTTCCATTGCGTCCTAGTCTCCATTGAGGCAGAAAACAAGCTTGCTCCCTCCTCCCTATGACTTCCTCTCACATATTTATACATGGCTATTATGTCTCCTCTCAGCCTTCTCTTCTTCAGGCTAAACATGCCCAGCTCTTTAAGCCGCTCCTCATAGGGCTTGTTCTCCAGACCCTTGATCATTTTAGTTGCCCTCCTCTGGACACATTCCAGCTTATAGTGCAAGTGGAGTTAGCCAGCATTCCAAATGGGTAACATGTTTTAGTCCTCCTTCTCTCCGTATGCTAAAGTGCATAGTAAGTGCATTTTAGGAGTGTCTTCTTTAGTAAGGGAGTTCCAGAGATGGGGAGTGATCACGGAAAATGCCCCCTCTCTTGTTCCCGCAAACCGGGCTTGTGATGTGCCTCGCTTTAACATGTAAACATGCACAAACACTTATACTTCAGCAAGCATCCTGTCATTTTCTGTTATTCATTTGCATCTGAACATTTGAACGATGACTTATTTGAAATAAAAGAAATTCATATCAAGAGTAAAGCATCAAAAAGTTCATGTTTTGTACTACAGCACCCAGAATACTGCATTCAGCATGGCAAATTATAAGTCCCAAAAGTAACTTTTCAGAGGACATTGTCAGAAATGAGAATGGGAGCTTAAGGAAAGATATTCCTTTTGGACTTCATTTCCCAGCCAAGCATGTTAAGGAGCTGTGGAAGATATAGTTTGACCCACCTCTCCAAGCTCTGATGAAAAAGCCAGTCCTAAATCATCCACGGAAATTAGCTAATGCTACCTTTGCCAGGTTAGCACAAGGGGAGGTGTCATCAACACAAGAAGGGGGCCATTTGGAGGTGATATGTAAATAACTGTAGATAAATCATGCCTGGTTTGCTTGGCAGGGGGCAAGGAATAATCAGGCTCCATTCATTTCCATAGTAACAGTTGCAGCTTGAGGCATTAAAATAATTCTGAGTATAAGGAAATGCTCTTTGTGTTCTCGTTTTAATGACATTTTTAATTCTCCCTGAAAATAAAAGGAAATGTACTGGAGATAAAAGCCTGAATTCACTGGCATACGCTGATATAATGAATGAGAGGCAATGGAAGACAAGTTTATTGCTCAGTATTACAGTACTTCTGGCAGTAGTCTCATCATGCTACATGAGGGAAAAGTGAAATGAGTGGCATTCAATAAAAGACTAGGACAATTTAATTGTTTGTCCTGCTGCTCCCTGGAATCTTTTTGGGTTTTAATAAGCCACATAGTTAAAACAGTCCCAATGACAACCCTGGGTGTAAGAACCAAAGACTATGCAAACAAGACTGTCTGCTAGAAAATCTATATGGATGGAGGCTGCTTTGGGAGCAGATTTCACAGAAGAGGGATCCCTATAGAAGAAGCCCTGTTTGTAGAACATGTATCAGGATTTATTTTCTGTTGAGAATCTCTGGTCAGAATACTATTGGGAACTTTTGCCTTCATAAGTGGACTTAAATATATGGGAATTAGAATCGAGCAATTGTACAATGCCCATATCAAGTACAGGGCTGCTGTTAACATTACTACATAGCAGACCTAGTAAAGTGCATGATGTGCATTGGTGCCAGCTGCACAATAGGACTGATGCACAATGGATTGGATGCGCATGGGTACAAATGCACATTGCATGGGTCGTGATGAGATTGGTCCCAACGTACTTTGCATTGGTCCTGATGTGTATCTCATTGGTCTTGAAAAGCATTGGTCCAGTACACATTTCATTGGTTCTAATGAGATTGGTCCCAATGCATATTGTGTTGGTCCTGATGTGCATTGTATTAACTTGGAGAACATTGGTTCCAATGTGCATCACATTGGTCCTAATGTCCAATGATCTTGACGTGCCTTGCTTTGGTCCTAATGTGCATTGGGCACCAATGCAAACCAGGAATTAATATTAATGACCCATTTTATTTATTTATTTATCTCATGCACTTTTACCCTGTCCTTCTCCCCCCAAGAGGGGATTCAGGGAGGCCTCACATAAGCACCAAACGATGCTATCATCATATATAGCACCGGGATTGTGGCGCAGCTGGCTGAGTGTCAGCTGCATTAAGATAACTCTGACCAAAAGGTCATGAGTTCGAAGCCAACCTGGGTTGGAGTGGGTTTCCAACCAATTGTGTGTAGCTTGTTGTTGACCTTTGCAACCCAAAAGACAGTTGCATCTGTCAAGTAGGAAAATAAGGTACCACGTTAAAGTGTGGGGAGGCTAAATTAACTGATTTATGAGGCCATAAAGAAGACTCCAGCAAAGCTTTCCAGCGGGGAAGCATGTGGGGAATGCGGAAGTGCTTCATCAGCGTCGCAGATGGACGATGAAAGCGACAGCTCCCCTGGTGGCCAGAAAAAAGTTAAATAGCCTCTGTGTATGTCTGTATATGTTTGTATGTCAAAAATTGTCATTGAATGTTTTCCATATATGTGTACACTGTAATCCGCCCAGAGTCCCCTGCGGGGTGAGAAGGGCAGAATATAAAAGCTGTAAATAAATAAATAAATAAATAAATAATAAACAAATACATTAAAACATTAAAACAATTTATGAAAACAGTAAATTAGTCACACCAGTTTTACACCATCACAATTCAGTAAAGGAGATTCTTCGCACCTCTGCTGCATAGTAGGTAGGTAGGTAGGTAAGTGTATATATATACACACACACACACACACAAGGTTATTTTATTTGTTTATTGAAGTTATCTCCCACATTTTTCCTTGCACAGGAACCAAACTTTGGCCTCTCTAAACATCTTCTGATTCTGGAAGCCTTCTTGTTGTTGTTCATTCATTCAGTCGTCTCTGACTCTTCGTGACCTCATGGACCAGCCCATGCCAGAGTTCCCTGTCGGCCGTCACCACCCCCAGCTCCTTCAAGGTCAGTCCAGTCACTTCAAGGATGCCATCCATCCATCTTGCCCTTGGTCAGCCCCTCTTCCTTTTACCTTCCACTTTCCCCAGCATAATTGTCTTCTCTAGGCTTTGCTGTCTCCTCATGATGTGGCCAAAGTACTTCAACTTTATCTCTAGTATCCTTCCCTCCAGTGAGCAGTCGGGCTTTATTTCCTGGAGGATGGACTGGTTGATCTTCTCGCAATCCAAGGCACTCTCAAAATTCCATTTCAGTTTCCAGTGGGTGCCACTGATAATATGAAGGTTGGCACACAAGACCTTGCAAAATATACACGGGGATGCAAGATACATTGCCCAGCATGGTCAATAGACTTTTGGGAACTTTAGTCTAACAAACTGACATGGAAATCCAGCTCTCAGACCCAACAGATTTACCAAATTTCACTCCCATTTGCCTTTTCTTCTTCTTTTCCTCCCTCTGTTTTCATGCCGCTCAGGATAAACAATGACCAAAATAGAGAAGTCTCCAAATAAAAGCTCCTTTGTTGATGAGGGCATTTCAAAGCCACGCAAAAGCCTGGGATCAGGGCTGAAATGAGAATTGATTTTCTGTTTCACACATAGCCATTGAAATTTGTCCTGTCCCAGGGGAGTCAGATGAGGTCATCCTGGCACATTTATCCTGTTCAACAGCAAAAAAGCTTCTTTTTGGCCGTTCGGTCTCTGCTGAGCTTAATTTGTCTCAGGAACCTCAAACCTGGAAAGATGTAAGAATTTCATTATCATATCCAGAATGTTTTCTGAAGCAAGGGAGTATCATAATAGTTGGTGGAGACCATGCAAACAGTCAGTGGGCTGAATCTGCTATGAGTTTCAACTCAAACTCATGCTCAACATTATCTCAATAGGTTCAGCACCCTGGACAATTCCTTTAAAATTCAAAGTGGATTCACTGCCTCCATTAATGTGGATAATGTCCACATTATTTTTTATACCAAAAAATATATATTTTAAAAAATGTGGATGATGTCCCACTACTGGGTTGACCAAGGATAGGGCCACTGGATATTTGTTATTTTCTAGGCTAGTAATCTGCATTCAGTCTGGTGGGTGACAAACAGAGACCCATCTTACACGAGAGTTTGGAAATGGTGGACATTTCCAAACTCTCACAAGTTTGGAAACTCACAAATTTGAGTTTCCAAACAACTCAAGTTTGTTGTTTGGCACAAACAACTCACAAGATCCTCCGGCCAGTCCACAGTCTCCAGAACCTGTCTAAAACAGACCTTTTTTTTTTTTTTTTTGCATTACAGCTTTCAGAATACATTACATTGCATTACAGCTTTCAGAACACAGCACCCATACTGACTCCACTTCTGAAATATCAAATTATCCCTCTTCATTATCTCTAAAACTCTTCCAAAATATAACCTGGACATTGAGCACAGAGTTGGCTGATGTTCTTTTATGACACGATTCCCCTGTCCTTTGTATGTTTGGAACATCAGCTCCCATCAGCTTCAGCCCGTCAAGAATGGCAAGAGCTCTTCCCCAAAACATGGAGAAGGCATCAGATGAAAGAAGACTGCGCGATGAACTGAAACCATTGTTGGTAAAGTTGGGCTTCCACAATTGCAGCTTTAATTTTTGCTGATCTGATTCTTCCTGGACTTGATTAATATGTTTCCTCTGAGAATTTATTGGTCCTCCTGTGTGACTCTATGAATATCTAGGTCCACTAACAGAAGGTGCACCTGGGGAGCTAGAGATTCCTAGAGATGTGTTATTTCAAGTTAAAAATAAAGCATTTGAAAACAATCTGCATTTCCTCCCACTTTTCTTGAGGGTTCTGTGCTCCTAAACCCCATGAAAGTGGAGGACTTACTATAGCAGTCTTTATGGGACTGAGCAATCCATGGTGTGGTGGGTATCTACATTGAAGAACACTTAGATAACTATGGACAGAATCCTGTTGATCTCCTATGCATACATACATTCATCTATAGAAGTGATTTGGCATTTTTTCTGATACAGAACATCTGTGTTGGCCATTTTCTGTCATACAGTTTTTCCGTGCATAGTCAGTTGTATTCACATGCAAATTCCACAGTGCATTTAGATTGCCTATTTTGTAATTCAACACAAAGTCCTCAGTCCAACATCCCTTTGGCACAATGTAGTTGTCCTCATGCTGATATACCCTGTGGCGATACTATACAGCCCTATGGAGAATAGCAATATTGCATAACATATGCTAATGACTGGATGCCATTTCACAATGCATAATACACCATGGGCAACCACAATAGAAAGTATAGGATACACAGCTGCAATGAATAATCACAATGCAGATTACAGGAAGCACAACCACAACACACAATCCCAATGGAAAGCATAAGATGCCAAATCACAATGTGTATAGGATACATAACCAGAAGATAGGAAACATCACAATACAAAAGTTCTTTGTGACCCCAACACTGGACCCATGGTTTAAGAAGCAGTGCTCTATAGCATGATATACATGTTGACCTCTATGTGTAACTTTGCATGCAAGATTTAAGCTATGCAACCTCATTGTAGGAGTCTCAGCTTCTTTGTATGCCACCTTTATTGCTGTTGTTTATTCGTTCAGCCACTTTCAACTCTTCGTGACCTCATGGACCAGCCCACACCAGAACTTCCTGTCAGCCATTGCCACCCACAATTCCTTCAAGGTTATGTCAGTCACTTCAAGGATCACATCCATCTGTCTTGCCTTTGGTCGGTCCCTCTTCCTTTTTCCTTCCCTTTCCCCCACAGCATTATCTTCTCCAAGGTGTCTTCTCATTATTTCCATGTATTGCTGGAGTCTACCTTTCAGGATCTTGAGCATTATCTTGCTGGCATGTTAAATAAGTGCCACTGCTCAAAAATTTGAGCATTTTTTAGCATTTCCCTTATTTGCTATGGGGATATAAGTTGATTTTTTCCCACCAATCTCATGGTCATTCTTGTGTTTCCATGTTTACTGGCATATGGCATAAATCACCTTGACAGCATCATCTTTCAAGATTTTAAACAGTTCAGCTGGGATTTTGTCATCTCCTTCTGCTTTGTTATTAGCCATGCTTCTTAAGGCCCATTCAACCTCACTCCTCAGGATGTCTGGTTCTAATTCACTCATCACACCGTCAAAACTATCCTTAATATTATTATCCTTCCTATACAGATCTTCTGTATATTCTTGTCACCTTCTCTTGATCTCTTCTGCTTCTATTAGGTCCCTGCCATCTTTGTTTTCGATCATACCAATTTTTGTCTGAAATTTACCTCTGATGTTTCTAATTATCTAGAAGAGGTCTTTTGTCCTTCCTATTCTATTGTCTTCTTTCACTTCCATGCGTTATTTGTTTAAAATAGTTCCTTATCTCTTCTGGCTAACCTCTGGAATTGTGCATTTAATTGGGAATATCTCCCCCTATCACTGTTTCCTTTTGCTTTCCTCCTTTCTTGAGCTACGTACAGTGTCTTGCCAGACAACAATTTTGCCTTCTTTGTTTTCTTTGGTACGTACTTTGTTCCCACCTCCTGAACAATGTTGTGAACTTCTGTCCATAGTTCTTCTGGGACTCTATTTATTAAATTGAGTCCCTTAAAATCTGTTCTTAACCTCCACTGCATATTCATTAGGAATATTAGTGACATCATATCTTACTGGTCTCTGTGTCTTCTCTATTCTCTTTAGTCTGATGCTAAAATGTGCAATAAGAAGTTCATGATCTGAACTATAGTCAGTTCCAGGTCTTGTTTTCACCGACTGAATGGATGTCTGCTACCTTTGTCTGCAAAAGATGTATGCCACCTTCACAGAAAAGAAAATAAGATGTAAATGTAATACATAAGTAATAAAATACATCTTCTCAATTGTAATGTTACCACATCATGCTCTGCTTTGTTTTTAAGCCTTCAGGGAACATAAAAGTAATTTTGGGATAATGTACTAATAGGGCTGTTGAAATCCTTGTATTGTTGTTTCAATTGATGTGTTCTGCAGCAATTATTATTATTTTTATTATCTTGTTTTGTATTGACTGGTTGTGTTTTAAATTGATTTCAATTGTTTTGCTAGTGAAAGCTGCCTTGAGGGCCTACTCAAGCCAAAAAGACAGAATAAATGCTGGAAAATTAAATAAAAACAAATTACAGCTAATCTTGTACAAAGACTTTGCTATTCTCAGTAGCTTGGATTTACACATTGCTTTAAACAGAATGCCCGATTTGTCTCTTTGTAGCAGAGAAGGTACATTAAGAACTGTGGAGCTAAACAGAGTAAGTAGATGGGGTTAAAAGCTCCTGGAAATTACAGAATGTGATTTTCCCTTGATGTTAATGGTTCTTTAAGAAGCAAATATGTCAAGATGTCCACCACAAGCTCTGCTTGAAGTTTTTTGAAAGCTTATGTGTATATAGAAAATGTGTTGCTAGGTAGAGGTTAGGAACAAGGAGAAATCTCATGCATCTTTCATATACCAAAAGAGATGGACATCAGAGATCACTGAGAAGTGAAGGCTGCTGAATGAGAACAATAAAGTCTGTCCCTTGATTTTACTGAGAAGTTGGCTCATATTTCCCTAGCCCTGTATGACTTAGCCCGAGGTCATTTGACAATATATGTGTTGACAACAGATTGGACCAAAATGGTCCCAATTCAGCTTCCATATGACAACTAAACCCTAGGATACTCCAGAATTTCCTGCAAACTCTAGAGCAGTGTTTCCCAACCTCTGGGGGGGGGGGGTCACAAGGGGGTGTCAGAGGGGTTGCCAAAGACCATCAGAAAACACAGTATTTTCTGTTGATCATGGAGGGTTCTGTGTGGGAAGTTTGGCCCAATTCTATTATTGGTAGGGTTCAGTATGCTCTTTGATTGTAAGTGAACCATAAATCCCTGCAACTACAACTCCCAAATATCAAGGTCTATTTTCCCAAACTCCACCAGTGTTCACCTTTGGACATATTGAGTATTCGTGCCAAGTTTGATCCAGATCCATCATTGTTTGAGTTCACAGTGCCCTCTGGATGCAGATGAACTACTGATGAGGAGATATTGGGAAAATATAGATATTTATTGATCTATGCATAAAAATCATATGTACCTTACAAGCACTGAAATGCATAGGAAAATCTCTCTCTGTAAGAAACCTAAGCTGGCAAAACAAGCAGGCTACGAGGAAGGGGGGTATGCATTCCAGAAGAGAGATAAGCCTGTTGGAGAAACCCGTGCTAGGACGGAGAAGCACCTTTTGACAGGTCAGAGGAGGCCCCTTGATCGATGACTGCAAAATGCATGCTCTTCACCTAGACACAGAGACATGCTTTTTGCATGTTGGAGGTTGGAACCTGATATTCTTATGATGCTCTGATGACGTAGGGATGATGATGATTGTATGAAGATGTATGTACTAGTATGTTCTTTGTCTACTTGATTCTGAAACCTATAAAAGGCCAGTCCGCACCTTGATCGCGGCTGGTGTGATTAGAGGTGACTCCACACCAGGCTCCAGCTGGGTAAATAAACGTGCTTTAAAGTCTCCAGACCTCTCTCTGTGTCTCCTTTCATCAAACCGCTCCTGCTACTACATTTTGGCGAGCCAGCCCAGGAGTTTTGAAGGAGGTTTGCAGAAGGGGAGACAGAGAAAAGGGGCTTTTTTGGAAAAGCCTGGAGATTCCTCGGACAGCAGGCTGGCTCCCATCATTTTCGACAGCTATCCCCATCCTGCAGGCAGTGTTTTTTTAACACTGAAGGGGTTCTCTCGGGAGGATGAAGACGGGCTGCTGTTTCCGACGAAGTTCCATCCTTTCATCAGAGGAGGCTGAAAACCACGGATCAGGCAAGTATGAATGTGAAAAAAGAACATTTAGAAGAAGAGTGTAGACGTCAGGACAGGTCATAGCTGTGTTTGCTAGTGACCAACCCAGGAGTAATTAACCTGGGGAAAAAAGGCAGTCCCGAGTAGACTTTTTGGGATTTTTGGGTGTGCCAGAAAGGGAAACCGACTGCCTAGGGAGAGAAGAAAAAAAAGAGAAAGCCTAGGTACATTGTTGTATGATTGATTGTCTGTATGTATGTTTGAATCAATGTTGTATGAATGCATTGAATGAATGAATGAATGCAATCACTGTTGTATGAAAGAAACCAGATGCTGTGTGGTTAGATCCCACATACCTTTTCCCTTCTTTGTGTATTAGTTGTCTGTCTGTCTAAAACATGTGATGATCATTAAGAAGCAAGCTTAAATCCCTGCTAGGGTACATGTTAGCAGATTTTGAGAAAAGTTTTGAAAAACTATATTTTGGGAAGGAATAAATGAGATCAAATCTCCTATCCTGCCCCAACTCTGTTGAGGAAGAAATGCCTAACCTCCCTACTCTACTGAGATGACGGGAGATCCGCAGAAGTCCTGCAAATCCAGCCCTCCGGCAAGCAGAAAGAAGCCAGAATAGCCCTCCAACACCACAGTGTCCCTACATAGAAGATACCCGAATCTTTCCCCATCAGATGATATAGATGACTCAGATTCTATGCCGCCTGAGTCCACAGCCACTCGTTTCTAACAGCTGAGTGGTTGTGAATAGAGATCAAAAGGAGAAGATAAGCAGTGACAAATGAAGGCTCAAGCCATTTGCTTATCAGCAGCATTAAGGCAATGGAAAAGAGGGCCAAGCAGAGGGTGAAGTATGAGCCAGAAAAGAGGACAGCTTCTTGAGCCGAATCAATGTCCGAACTGTAATAGAGCCATGGGCATTGAATGAGAAATGTCCCAGATGATGAGAGGAAGAGAAAAAGGTTACAGATAGGAAGACCCAGAGAGCTGCCCTTCTATCAAGAGTCACAGGAGCAGCCAAGGGAGGAAAAAAAAAATCATTGGATTGGCCAAATGCCCCCAATGAAGAAGGCAGAAGACTCAAGTCAGTCAAGAGTTCTAACCTTAGGATCCCTATTCAAGGCAATAGTAGGATCCCAGAAAACATTTTTGGTAGACATAAGAGCAGAAGAAATCAGTGATACCAGTGGCACCATAACCCAGAAAGCCATAAAGCTCATGGGAGCCACTGAAGATCAATGCCTACCTCCTTTCCAAAGAAAGAAAAGAAAGAAAGAAAGAAAGAAAGAGGAATAAAAAGTCAGCTAGCAACAAAAGAAGTTACCATCAGTTTTCTATATATGCCTAACTCCCCAGTTCATTGCTGGGAAGTGACTTGCCATGCAAACAAAGTCTAATAATTATTCTTTGAGGAAAATGATTTTGCTAAGATGGCTTTAGAAAATAACAAGGCCCTTTGCACCTCACCTGTCCCATGGTGGAAGCTGCTAGTAGTTTAAAAAGGCTCAGAGAAAAATGAATAGGAGAAAGTTTGAAACTCCTGAGGTATGGGCAGAAAACAACCCCCCCGGAATAGCCAAATGCATACCTCCAAAATAGTACAGCCGATTCCAGGAGCCTGTCAGTCAGTCTGAAGAAACACTCCAATTCCTAGACCCAGCCATGCAAAAACTGAAGTCAAATATTTAGGATTCCAGATAAAAGAGGGTCATAGGAGTGGAAGCAAGCCATCTGCCAAATCTTAACCCCTAATACAAGGAAGCAAGTCAAATACAAGTAATAGGTGCAACAAGATTCTGTAAAATTTGGATCTCTATGACGTAATTGGCAAATTCTTGTGTCAAGTTACAAAGGGGGGCGAAAGAGAGCCCTTTCCAGTGGACACAAGAGCAGAATGCTGCCTATCAGCAAATAAAAGTCTGCACTGAGGACAGTCTGCTTTATGCCTGTCTGAAGAAAACTAAATCCTTCACTTGTTATGTTGCTGAGAAGGAAGATGTAGCAACAGGCATTTAACTCAAACCATAGACTGTTAGAACTCAAAGAACACCAGTTGCTTAGCACCTCAAGAATGCAAAAATATCAGGCACTGTTATGTGCAAATCCTTAAAGGTTCAGCAATGCACTGCTTTTAAACTTGCTACCCTCCTGCAAAAGGAGCATCATAGCTGTATTGAAAAATGGACACAATTTATACCAGTTGTCCTGACTTAGCTGATGTACCATTGTAAGAAGTTCAGCTTATTAAATACACTGATACAAAGCATGTACTTTCAGTACTACATGTCCATGGTGCACTTTACAAAGAAAGAGGACTTTTAACTGCAGCATGCCAACCAGTCAAACATTCAGAAAAAGATATTGCATTTCTTGGAAGCTGTATGGGTCCCAAAACAGGTGGTTGTAATGTACAGGGCAGGATCCTTTAGCCAGAAATAAACTAGAGGGCGCAGATGCAGCTGCCACAAAGAAGCGGATGCCATGTCTCTCCAGGTGGCTATCCTACTTCCTTTGCCCAATCCCAGTGTGCAGCCTACCTATAATTAAGAAGAACAGCAATGGGCCCAGGACAATGGTGCAATAGACTTAGCTAACCCTATTGGTTGGTGAGCTCTTTTCAGATGGAAGAATAATTGTCCCCAGAATCATGGCATGAGAGGTAGTAAAAGGAACTCATGAGTCATTTCAGGAAAATGGCACTAGCTAAGCTCTTAGAAAGACAGTTAAACATAGATTGTCTTCACTTTCTTGACAATGGCAGCTTCAGCTAGGTGTCATACCGGTGCCAAAAATACTCAGTGTCAGGGGCAAGGCCAGCCCCAGGTACTCAGCATTGTGTAAATGTATACTTTGAGGCCATAGTTGTAACAGTGGTACATATTAGATGCATTCCCACCAGAACCATTAGACTGTCTTCTTTTGCAAGGTTGTATGAGAGGCCCACTCATTCATTCCCAAGGTCATAAAGGGGAATAGCATGAGAAGGGCCCAGGCAAAGAGACAGGGAATGGTTGCTTTGGGAAAATGCTGTAAGAGTTATGGCAAATGCTTAATGAGTTCAGGACACACACACACACCTGAACCCCTAATGTTTGTGTAAGCCAGGGGATGAGGTGTGGGGTTAAAGAGTGGTAATGAAAAACTTTGCAACTCAAATGAAAAGGTCTTTATGTGGTGATTTTTACATCACCTAGTGCAGTTAAGGTAGCAGAAATCAAACCTTGCTCCCTTGGAGTAGAATTGAGTCTAACTGCTCCCAGTTAGCAAGCTATTCTAGATTCAAAACACCCACTAAAGCTTAAATTAACACAGGATTATGGTTGTTCTAACCAAATGGAAAAAGGTGGCAGAAAAAAGATTCAGACTAGACATTATTGCAAGACAACCCGGAAGCTCTTGCCCTGCGTACTGTCAGATCTGCACCTGCTGAAGGATGAGAAAACTGGGCTAGACACTGCAGCTTAAGTCCATACCTGGAAGCGACTAAGCTCTACGCACTGTCAGACCCACAACTGGAGAGGAAAGAAGACGGAGCTAGGCCCTACTGTAACCCACAGGAAAGGTTACTCAACGTACGGCCAGATTCCAGAAGAATGAGAACTTTGTGGGTAATATGTGTGTTTATTTATGTGTCAGTTTTGTGAATTGGTAACTAGTTCAATAAGCATGCAAAATGTATGTTTGATCAATAATGGGAGAAATGCTAATTTGGGATATATGAGCATTATGAATCAATTGTAAAATTTGCTTTTCTGTCTGCCTTTGATTAATAACGAAGTTATAGTTTGGCTACTCTAGTCCTATAAGACCAAAAGTCAGACCATTGAGTCTTAAATCCTCCTAGTGGTTGCAACATAGATTAATACATTTTCTGAAAGCAACCCCAGGTAAATGCTTTTGAATAAAGGAAAGAAATTATTCTCAAATAGAAGTTAAGTAGGTGCATTTAGACTTATTTAGACTGGAAAGAAATAATAATAATACCAGAAAAAAGTCTTAAAAGCACCTAAAGGGGGGAATTGATGAGGAGATATTGGGAAAATATAGATATTTATTGATCTATGCATAAAAATCATATGTACCTTACAAGCACTGAAATGCATAGGAAAATCTCTCTCTGTAAGAAACCTAAGCTGGCAAAACAAGCAGGCTACGAGGAAGGGGGGTATGCATTCCAGAAGAGAGATAAGCCTGTTGGAGAAACCCGTGCTAGGACGGAGAAGCACCTTTTGACAGGTCAGAGGAGGCCCCTTGATCGATGACTGCAAAATGCATGCTCTTCACCTAGACACAGAGACATGCTTTTTGCATGTTGGAGGTTGGAACCTGATATTCTTATGATGCTCTGATGACGTAGGGATGATGATGATTGTATGAAGATGTATGTACTAGTATGTTCTTTGTCTACTTGATTCTGAAACCTATAAAAGGCCAGTCCGCACCTTGATCGCGGCTGGTGTGATTAGAGGTGACTCCACACCAGGCTCCAGCTGGGTAAATAAACGTGCTTTAAAGTCTCCAGACCTCTCTCTGTGTCTCCTTTCATCAAACCGCTCCTGCTACTACACTACAACTCCAAAACTCAACGTCAATGCCCACCAAACCCTTCCAGTATTTTCTGTTGGTCATGGGAGTTCTGTGTGTCAAGTTTGGTTCAATTCCATTGTTTGCGGAGTTTAGAATGCTTTTTGATTATAGGTGAACTATAAATTCATAACAGTAGCAAAATTATGAAGTTATGAAGTAGCAACGAAAATAATTTTATGGTTTGGAGGTCACCACAAAATGTGGAACTATATTAAGGGGTCGCGGCATTCGGAAGGTTGAGGACTACTGGCCTATGAAAACTGATGCCAAATAAAACTGGTCATCCTTTCAAGGCTGCAGGAATCACCATTGTTCTTGAATACCCTTCATCTATCAACTCCCTTTGAAAGATCTCTCTCTGCACTCTCTTTAGTTTTCATTCATCTGCTATGCCCTTCAATATGCGTTGATTGCTCTTCAGGAGTAATCATTAACTTTTCAGAGATTGCACGAGGCCTTCATTAACATCATTCCCCTTGTCCTTTTCAGATGGACTCGATATTCTCAGTCCAAAAGAGAACCAAAAACAAGGGTAGGGAAGGTTGCCATGAGCTCCAAAATCCCCCCCCCCCCACCTTTAAATTCCTACAAAATTTTTAATTTTTAATGTGAAAACTGGCCAAAACAGCCTTCAATGCATCCACTTGCTTCTCCCATTGCCCCCAGCATGCTCCTAACTGCCCCTCAAGGGATGCCTCCAGGCAGGAAGCAACCAGGCTTTGAAGCTGCAAGGCCATTCAATGATAATCAAGCTGGCCAATTGCAACATTCACATTTGCTTCAAACAGACAAGAGTTCTTTCTCCCACCCAGGACATGCCACATACATATAAACCCCACTTGCCTAGTTTCAATAGACCCAGAGGCGGCCCTAGGTAATTTTCAACGGTAAGCAAAGAGTATTTTGCCCCCCCCCCCAACCAATCACTGATACATATTTTCTGTTCGTCGTGGGAGTTCTGTGTGCCATATTTAGTTCAATTCCATCATTGGTGGAGTTCAGAATGCTCTTTGATTGTAGGTGAACTATACATCCCAGTAACTACAACTCGCATATGTCAAGGTCTATTTTCCCCCAAGAGCGCCTCAAGAGTGCCCCTGGGCAAAATCAACTATACTGCAAATGCTTACTTTGCGTAATGGGTTGAGCCGCCCCTGAATAGACCCTACAATCTCTGTGGATGCCAGCGATAGATGTGAGTGAAACGTCAGGAGAGAGTGCTTCTGGAACATGGTTATACAGCCCGGAAAACTCACAGCAACCTAGTAGCTTACACTGCCTACTGTTCTGTCTTTCTTCTGTTTTTCCTGTTTCTGGTTACTGCTTGTGATCTTTCTGACTTCCAGCATATTGTTCCATCAGGGAGCTGTAATTTCCCATTGCTCTCCTGTTCCATCATATGATTACTGATGTATATCTCCCCTTGCTGTCTCATTTAAATAGAAAGTGTAGACAGGCAGAGGACATGCTGAAATAACACTTGAGCACTGAAAATGAAAATTGGCCTTTGGTTTAAGAAAAAGGACATAAGCAATGCAGGAGGGTGTGGTGTGATTTAAAATATGAGAAAGGTCCAGTTGATAAGGGGATGTGCAAAGAAAATCTTAATGCAACCGTCGGAAGACTTTGTGCCCTACAGTTTGTGCCTTTGCTAAGTCATAGTGTGCTTCCTTTAAATGAGTACTGTTATGGTTATGATTTATATTGTGTTTTTTATCTCTTTTTATTGAGTCATGAAACTGAACCATACACATGTTGGAGTACCTATGGGCCAGGTATTGCCACCATATTTACGATCATTGGCTAGAACATACCACTTTCCTTCTTGGAAATTTGCTGCAGACCAGAAGCCAATGGATCATGGACAATTACTGGTTCCTGCCATGTGAGTAGCACTGATTTAGACCATTAGAAAGTGACAAACCTAGTGGCATTCTGCACATTACAGGTATAGATTTTAAATTGTTATCTGTACACCTAAAATGTTATATCCATACCCAACACATGGTACAGAGGCCTTATCAACTGCAACTCTAAGATCTACAGAGACACTCACTGGAACACCTCAGCAAGCGAGAGTCCAAAAGTGGCAGGCTCAAACCCAGAACCTCAATCAATGGCTGATAACAAATGAGAGACTCCTCCCTGGGAACACAGAAAACTGGGCGACTTGGAAGGCGCTGAACAGACTGTGCTCTGGCACCACGAGATGCAGAGCCAACCTTAAGAAATGGGGTTACAAAGTGGAATCCACGACATATGAGTGTGGAGAAGAGCAAACTACAGACCACCTGCTGCAATGCAACCTGAGCCCCGCCACATGCACCATGGAGGACCTCCTCGCAGCAACACCAGAGGCACTCCAAGTGGCCAGCTACTGGTCAAAGGACATTTAATCAACTACCAAGCTTGCAAACTTTGTGTTCTGTTTGTTTGTTTGTTAAAAATGCAATGCAACTGTTTGGTCTGCTCCTGACACAATAAATAAATCAACTGCAACTGATTTAACTGTGACTGCTCATCAATTATTTGAAAGATTGATTTGATTAAACTGGTATATTGCTCAAAATAGTTGTTCTAGAGCAAGAAACATAGAATCATAGAATCATAGAATCAAAGAGTTGGAAGAGACCTCATGGGCCATCCAGTCCAACCCCCTGCCAAGAAGCAGGAATATTGCATTCAAATCACCCCTGACAGATGGGAAATTTTGTTTTCCCCTGACATATTTTGTTTTCCTTTTAAATGATGCCCAGAGATGTGGCATAGCTATCATTTTCTCAGCAGGCATATTCTTGCGTGAGAAGGGGGAATAACTCTTAAAATATTGCACTCTTGTCAGGACAATTTATTAGTAAGTATGTGAAAACTAATATTGTAATCTCCAACCATCTGATGCCTGGTTAAAGTGGCATATACACATTTAGCATATACACATAAAAATAAAGGTAAAGGTTTACTCCTCACTTTAAGTCTAGCTGTGTCCAACTTTGGGTGGTGGTGCTCATCTCCATTTCTAGGCTGAAGAGCTGGTGTTGGCCGTAGATACCTCCAAGATCTTGTGGCCAGCATGACTGCATGGAGCACCGTTACCTTCCCACAGAAGCAGTACCCATTGATCTCACATTTGCATGTTTTCTAACTGCTAGGTTGGCAGAAGCTGGGCCTAACATCAGGAGCTCACCCTGCTTCCTGGATTTGAACCACCAAGCTTTCGGTCAGCAAGTTCAGCAGTTCAGTGGTTTAACCCGCTGTGCCACCAGGGGCTCCTTTATATATAAAGAGCTCAGTGTACATAGTTTTAACAATATATATCTCTATCTCTATCTATCTATCTATCTATCTATCTATCTATCTATCTAGTATTTGTTAAAACTATATGCACTGAGCTCTTTTTGATTATACATAAGGATCCATTACAAAAACTCCTATGTACAGGGTTTTTCAAAATGATGGAGCCAATTTCAAATTGCTATGTCTTTACAATTGCAAACCACTCATGAATGATACTCCTACTACTTGAAATGTAGCTGTGCATTTATGGATATGTATTTATCCCAAATATTTATGCATAAATAGTTATGGATCTGATATGTATTTATGGATGTGTATTGAAATTGAGTCTATCGTTTGGAAACAGCCTGTATATGTATATAAAACAAGAAAACCGAAGTAAAGACCTTTGGTAACTAAAACAGCGTGGAACTGATGCCTATCACGTTTTCCCCCAGAAGCTGACTCACAGTCATGTATCATGTCTCTCAGTCGAATGGCCACATGATATATGGTTTCAGTTCTCTTATTTTCTTTCTCGCTTGCAGCTCAGGTGCATAGTAATATGAACAGGCTAGCTACACCGCTGCGCCCGTTCACTGCTGCAAAACATTCTCATTTTAACAGGTCAGTAATGAGGAACCCAACCAGAGGTGTTGCGAATGGGGAGCGGCAGTTACAACAAGGTTCGCAAGTGCTTTGGTTCCATCTGGTCACCTTGGGAAGGCTCCCTATTTCAAGCAATGCCCTTCATTTATCAGAACAGCATGTTTGCCAGGGGTAGGTCTGTGTACTGTAAGCAGTCTCCCCGTGGTACTTTGCAGCTCCGTGTTCTACTTTTTGTCTAAACGCTTCCTGCTAATTTCTCCTCTAGCTTTGGTCTTGCTCGATCTGGGAGAATCGAGATGAGAGCCTGAACAAAGTCAAACAAAGGTCTCTAGGGCAGCCAGATCACTCAATTTAATCTGCAATTTCTTTTTCCATATTCCTACTAGAGAGGTTATCCAATAACACTAAATGACAGGGGATTTTGGCTTTAGGGCAGAAGTATTATTTTCTCCACACAGCACATTGCTAGTGTACAGAGTTTGCTACCTTAAGACTAAAAAGGTCAGGGAAATGAGCTGGGGTATGGCTACAGGGGCAGCAGAATGGGGGTCCTGTCCCCCAAATAAAAATACCACCCCCAATTTTTCTTCAGTCGCGAAATTTCTAGCATTGCAATGACTTAAACCAGCGTTTCTCAACCTGGCAGTTGGGACCCCTCGGGGGGGGGGGGTTGCGAGGGGGGTATCAGGGGGATCGCCAAAGACCATCACAAAACATAGCATTTTCTGTTGGTTGTTGGGGTTCTGTGTGGGAAGTTGAGCCTAATTGTATCGCTGGTTGGGTTCTTTGGTTGTTGGTGGACTATAAATCCCAGGAACGACAACTCTCAAATGTCAAGGTCTATTTCCCCCAAATTCCACCAGAGTTCACATTTGGACATATTGAGTATTCATGCCATGTTTGGTCCAGATTCATCATTGCTTGAGTCCAATCTGGATGTAGGTGAACTCCAACTCCAAAACTCAAGGTCAATGCCCACCAAACTCTTCCAGTATTTTCTGTTGGTCATGCGAGTTCTGTGTGCCAAGTTTGGTTCAATCCCATCCAGTTTTTGCTCTATGTCTTTTAATATATGTCTTTTAATGGTCTTGTGTTTTATTTATGTATATTAACTGTTTTGGATTCTGCCTTCAGCTGTAAGGAGAGGCGAGTAGCAAATAAAATGGGTGACGATGATGAGGTAGATGCACATCCCATTGATCCTGATGCCCATTTGATACTCTTGCCAATGTTGGTTTATGCATCTTCGCAATTCAGTAAAGGGAGTTCTCTGCACTTCCACTATACAGCTAAGTATGCAAAAAGTTACATAATTAAACAGGTCATTTAGGATTTTAGGATAAGCTGTATGGGGCTTTATTGGTCACATCCAGCACTACATTCAGGTAGCACCATGTTGTGGAAGGACCTCTTATGTGCTTCCTTCATATCGCTTGGCTTTTGGTCATAGTACTGGACAAGTTCTGTGAATACACATGTATTAAGTGTATATAAATGCATGTTAATTTTAAATTGTGGATTTTAACTTGTATTTTAATATTTTACTAGATGTGTTTAATATTTTATACTAGATGCTTTTAATGCTTTGTCTTAACATTTAAATGTTTATGCCTCATGTTTAATGGTTTTAATGATTTTAATGTTTGTTTGGTTGCATGCTGCAAGTCTCTTCTGGAGTGAGAAAATCAGCCATGCACAAAGACATTGCCCAGCAGACACCCGGATATGTTGCAGTCCTGCAGGGAGGCTTCTCTCAGTGGCCAGCTATTGGTCTCCAAGTGGCCAGCTACTGGTCAATAGACATTTAATATAATGCCAAGTTTTTAAACTTTGTGTTTTCTCAAATACATCACAACTGTACCCTTGGTTCGCTCCTGATATGATAAATAAATAAATGATTTTTATTTGTAGTTATATGTAAGGTTTAGTTATTATAATGGAGCCCCTGGTGGCGCAGTGGGTTAAACCCCTGTGCCGGCAGGACTCAAGACCGAAAGGTCGCAGGTTCGAATCCGGGGAGAGGTGGATGAGCTCCCTCTATCAGCTCCAGCTCCTCATACGGGGACATGAGAGAAGCCTCCCACAAGGATGATAAAAACATCAAATCATCCGGGCGTCCCCGGTTAACGTCCTTGCAGACAGCCAATTCTCTCACACCAGAAGTGACTTGCAGTTTCTCAAGTCGCTCCTGACACGACAAAAAAAGTTATTATAATTTTTCCCTTTCTACATATATGTTGTAAATCTCCTTGAGTCCCCCCAGGGATGAGAAAGGCAGTATATAAATATAGTAAATAAATAAATAAATTTTAACTCTGTGTATCTTGTTGGATGTCTTTTAATAGTGTGTTTTATCTCTTGTTTTAATGATGATGTTTCCCACCCTGAGCCGCAGGGAGAGGCAGGTAATAAATTCAGTATTATTATTATTACGGGTATTAAGATGCAAAAACACTCCACCTGAAATTTGGTACAATAAAATCACATTATTTTCAATGGGAGAAAGTTAAAATTCGCAGTCCTGCTGAAATGAACTGGGTTTAAATGCTTTAACTCTCCGTCTGGATTGTGCCCATGGATTTTCTATCACCAACCACAGTGTTCATTTCTGCTTCCAAACTGTGCTTTTGCCACATGCTGTAAATGCCACTCCAGAAAAGGACAGAGTATGCCGGACACGCAGGAACAGATTGTTCTGAACTGAAAGTCTAATCCGCATGGGAAAGAAACATAGCAATGTTGGTATTTTAGCTCTGCTTTCACTTCACTTCTTTCTCCCACCCTGGACATTCCACAGATATATAAGCCTCACTTGCCTAGTTTCCAATAGACCTCACAACTCTGAGGATGTCTGCCATAGATGTGGGTGAAATGTCAGGAGAGAATGCTTCTGGAACATGGCCATATAGCCTGGAAAACTCACAGAATCCCTGTTCTGTCGCCGCTGGACCTTAAATGAAGTGCCTTTAAGAGAGGATGCATGGCTTGAATCCAGCGGGAAGACAGCGCCCCCGAAAAGAAGCCTTTCGAGAAATTTCCCTTATTAAACACTCTTTATGAGAAATATAACAGTTCTTTATTAATGAACAAACAGTCCTTTTTGAGACTAACTGAAAAATGGCCCCTTCCCTCCAAAAAACCAGAGAGGGGCGGGACCAGGGATCCTAACTATAATAGACAGGTAGCTTGCCCTATGATTGCAAACTATAACAGGAAGCCACCCTGCTGCAAAATCCCAAGCCTAGGAATACAAACCAACATTTAATTCAAAGCAAATAAAATTGGAGCTCCTGGAACAGCTGTTCCAGAACAATCCCACTGAATTCTTCCTGAGCAGTGTGTTGTTGAAGGCCTTCATGGCTGGAATCACTGAGTTGCTGTGAGTTTTTCAGGCTGTATGGCCATCTTCCAGTAGCAGGTTTCTCAAAGCAGATTTTTCTTTGTGAGCTTGGACTCTTTTGCACAGAAAGCTGTGATTTGCTATATATGAAGAGCAAGCCTGGCACGATGTAAAGTTATTCAAGCTGACGTCTCAGCAGATGCTACTCAAATCTCAAGGGTCACAGAATCTTAGGATCATAGGCTGGAATCCTATTGAGGACTTACATCTTCATAAGTGGATTTGCTGTCATGGGGATTAGAATCAGGCAGTTCTATAATGTCCATATCCAGAAAAAGGCTACTGTTATGTTACTATATAGATGAAGCCAGCAAAGTGACTGCGGCACATTGGGACCGATCCTGTTTCTGTATTCTCACTCATTTATAACTGGCCATTTTGATCACACTCTGGTGTTTTCATCTGTGAAATGTTGGATGCTATGCAAGATTGGGAAAGGCGTCTGGCAAGGCTGCATACTCTCACCCAACCTATTTAACATGTATGAAGAACACATCATGCGATGTGCGGGGCTGGATGAATGCAAAGCTGGGGTAAAAATTGCTGGAAGAAACGTTAACAACCTCAGATATGCAGATGACACCACTCTGATGGCCGAAAGCGAGGAGGAGCTGAGGAGCCTTCTAATCAAGGTGAAAGAAGAAAGCGCAAAAGCCAGGTTGCAGCTAAACATCAAAAAAAACCAAGATTATGGCAACAAGAATGATTGACAACTGGAAAATAGAGGGAGAAACCGTGCAGGCCGTGACAGACTTTGTATTTCTAGGTGCAAAGATTACTGCAGATGCAGACTGTAGCCAGGAAATCAGAAGACGCTTACTTCTTGGGAGGAGAGCAATGTCCAGTCTCGATAAAATAGTAAAGAGTAGAGACATCAGACTGGCAACAAAGATCCGCCTAGTCAAAGCCATGGTATTCCCTGTAGTAACCTACGGATGTGAGAGCTGGACCTTAGGGAAGGCTGAGCGAAGGAAGATCGATGCTTTTGAGCTGTGGTGTTGGAGGAAAGTTCTGAGAGTGCCTTGGACTGCGAGAAGATCCAACCAGTCCATCCTCCAGGAAATAAAGCCCGACTGCTCACTGGAGGGAAAGATACTAGAGACAAAGTTGAAGTACTTTGGCCACATCATGAGGAGACAGGAATGCCTAGAGAAGACAATTATGCTGGGGAAAGTGGAAGGCAAAAGGAAGAGGGGCCGACCAAGAGCAAGATGGATGGATGGCATCCTTGAAGTGACTGGACTGACCTTGAAGGAGCTGGGGGTGGTGACGGCCGACAGGGAGCTCTGGCGTGGGCTGGTCCATGAGGTCACGAAGAGTCGGAGACGACTGAACGAATGAACAACAACAACAATGCAACAAACCTTTGAAGTTGGTCAGGCTCACTGTAGAATCAATGCAGGCTGGTTCTATAGCTTAATGTTAAGGAATCGTGTGTGTTGGAGTTTTACAATTTATTATTTACTAGCCGTCTCCTGCCACACGTTGCTGTGGCCCAGTCTGGTGATCTGGAAAATAAAGTAATGGGGAAGTGTTGGTTTCTAATATATGTAATTTCTTTATGCTTGTGAGTAAACAGTATTTCTTGTTGTTTCTTCGCCAGTGTTGATGTGGAAATTGTCTGGTTTGCCTACTTTGGAACATGCAACATATAATTGTCCTTCTTTAGGGGTCTCTTTCAAATCCATGATACTATATCTCTGTGTGTGAGAATCATATCTATCTATATCTATGGCTGGATGGCTCTTTGTCAGGAGGGCTTTGATTACGTTTTCTTGCCCTGGTGATGGGAGGTGGACTGGATGGCCTTAAGTATTTTCTGTTCGTCATGGAGGTCTCTATGTGGGAAGTTTGCCCCAATTCTGTCATTCGTGGGGTTCAGAATGCTCTTTGATTTTAGGTAAACTGGAAATCCCATAATTACAAATCTCAAGGTCTACTTCTCCCAAACACCATCTGTGTTCATATTTGGGTATATGGAATATTTGTGCCAAGTTTGGTCCAGATACATCATTCTTTTGAGTTCATAGTGCTCTCTGAATGTAGGTGAACTACAACTCCCAAACTCAAGGTCAATGCCCAACAAACCCTTCTAATGTTTTCTGTTGGTCATGGGAGTCCTGTGTGCCATGTTTGGTTCAATTCCATCGTTGGTGGAGTTCAGAATGCTCTTTGATAGTAGGTTAACTATAAATTCCAGCAACTACAACTCCCAAATGACAAAATCAATTTTTTTGAGTGATGGTCACTCCTTGGGTTAGTAGGTATCTTGTGTCCAAATTTGGCTGCAATTCATCTGGTGGTTTTTGAGTTCTGTTAATCCCACAAACGAACATTACATTTTTATTTATATAGATTTATTTACTCTATATTTACCAGTATATCCCGCCTTTCTCTACCCTGAAGGGGACTCGAGGCAATTATTTGATGCCTTTAGTTAACAGACAATTAAATACATTTAAGTTAAAATATAAAATTAGAGTTGAAGTGCACATCAAAACATATAAACATTATAATCACTATTAAAATAATGCTACCCACAATCATAATCCGGGGCCGGTTCAAGCATCATTGCACATATTTCATACTTATTATTGTACTGAAGTTAATTTCCAAAGGCTTGACCACAGAGCCAGGTTTTCACTTTCCTTCTGTAGGCCAGGAGGGAGGGGGCTGCTCTAATATCACTGAGGAGGGAGTTCCACAGCCAAGGGGTCACCACTGAGAAGGCCCTGTCTCTAATTCCCACCAGATGCACTTGTGAAGGTGGCAGGACTTACAAAGTCTTTAGGCTTCTCTGCCAAAGAGTACTAGTGCCTCACCAAACTACAGCTCGTGGGATTTCATAGCACTAAGCCCTGTCAGTTGAAGTGGTGTTAAACTGCATTAATTCTACAGCGTAGATGCACACAATGACTTTTCCAGTATGACTTGATAAGGGCTTGAGCCCTTGATATCCCAACTCCAATCAGAGCTGTGCTCCAGTTTATCAGACCTGTCCCCTTGATAGAACCAGGCAGAAAATGGGTATCTAGATGTTTTTGTCCTTGCCTCTCTTTCTTTCATGCTCTCTGAGCATGTTTATGTGAGGAAGGGGAAGAGTCTGAATCTGTTGCTTCACATTTCTTCCCAAAAATGTTATCAGTAGTGACAGTAACTAGTACCCTTGTTGACAAGAGTGTTAGCACAGGGCCTGAGGATACAAAACGTATGCAACCGGGGATGAGTGGCGGAAAGCAGAAGACAGAAACAAGAAGTGTCTTTTCTACAGAACTTACAAGCCTTAGTCAGGGTCAAAGAAGAACGTGAGGAGCTGGAAATTGTTAGTTTTTTTGCACAGAGAATGCCTAAAGTTAATGTCTGTGAAAGGAGAGCATGTCCGATCTGGGAAGTTCCCCTGGCATCCATCTTTGATCAACAAAGCAATAAACCTTTGATCTGTCCTCATCTCTGTGCATCTTGATTAGGAAACATTGGAGCTGGCATGCCAGGAACGAACTCCAGGATTCAGGAGAGCAAATGCTACTCCCAAATAACTAATCCTCTCATCATCCTATCCTATCCTATCCTATCCTATCCTATCCTTCCTTCTTTCTTTCCTTCCTCCTTCCATCCTTCCCTTCTTTCCTTACCTCTCTCTTTTTCCTTCCATCCACCCCTTCCACCCTTTTGTCCTTCCTTCCTTCCTTCCTTCCCTTTTGTCTTTTCTTCCTTCTCTCTTTCCTCCTTTCCTTCCTTCCTTCCTTCCTTCCTTCCTTCCTTCCTTCCTTCCTTCCCTTTTGTCTTTTCTTCCTTCCTCTTTCCTCCTTCCCCCTATCCCCTTCCATTCTTTCCTCTTTCCTTCCCTTATTCCTTCCTCCTTCCCTCTTTCCCTTTTTTCATTCCTTTCTTCCCTTTTGTCTTTCCTTCTTTCTCTTTCCTCCCTCCATTCCTCCATTCCCTTCCATCCTTCCATCCTTCCTTCCTTCTCTTTTTCCTTCCTCCTTTCCTCTTGGGGGGATGTTTAGCTGGGAGAAGAGAAGGTAGAAGGGGAATGTGATTGAGAACCATGTTTCAAGATTTCAAAGAACTGTTGAACCATTGAGGAGGAGAAGAAGGAGGGAGGGAGGGAGGGAGGGGGGAGAACTGACTTTCTGCTGCTCTAGAGAGCAGGGCATAAGAGAGTAATGGGTTCAAGTGGCAGGGAGAGATTCAACTGAAAAGATTGGGAAAAACTTCCTGGAGAGTGGCATAGGTGGCCTTGGAGTGTGGTGGAGTATCCTTCTCTGGAGGCTTTTCCACAGAGGCTGTCTATCAGGAGTGATTTGATTGTCCCTTCCTGCATGACGGGGGTTGGACTGGATGGCCCTTGTAGGTATATTCCAACTCTAGGATTCTATATCAGGCGTAGGCAATACAGGGTCTAATGGATACACATTTTCTCTTCCGTCCACCATCTCATCCTGACCAAAGCCAACCCTTTTGGGATGCAAATGTTTCTCGTCTTTCCTTCACTTTCTGCTTCTGAAAAAAAGAAGAGAAAGGCGAGGAAAGGGCAGGAAAGGGGCTTGGGGAAGACCCCCTTCCTCCTGGTCTGCCCACCCTACTCCGGTCCACCATGCAGCCAATTTAGAAAGTTTTCCCATGCTTGATCTACACTGTAAAATGAATGCAGTTTGACACCAATTAAACTATCATGGCTCAATGTTACAGAATCCTGGGATTTGTAGTTTGGTGAGGCACCAGCACTCTTAGGTAAAGAAGGCTAAGGACCTTGTGAAACCACAACACTTAGGAGCAATGGCAATTAAAGTAGCGTCAAATTGCATTCTAGTGTAGATGCACCCTGGATAGCTCCTTTAACTTCTACACTGGAAAACAACTGGCATCAGAAGTGATCACTTGCTAACATAAAGGACTCTTCAGCTCAAAGGCAATTTAAACTTCAGATCTGAAAACATTGGGTTTTCATAACTGATGAAAAATACTTTTGGTTTGACCGCAGATAACATAATGAATTAGAACTTCATACCCACGCGCCTTGACTAGCACTGACAAACATAATAAGGTTTTATCCTTCCTCACTCCATCTCCAAACAACATGAATCAGGTTTTGAATCAACTCTTCCCACTCCTGTCAGGAGGTAATGAACCGAAATCTGAAATAGTCTTGGTCAGGAGGGGAGCTCTGAATCATGATGTGAATCAATTCCTCTTCATTTCCTCCTACTGAGCATGAACTGAGCCTGTGAAAAGTGAGCGCCTCAATATGAGCAGGGGAGCGAAAAGGGGAGGGCAGCTTTCTCATTGCTTTGAAACAAATATTTATCACGGCGGATGAAAGCTTTTGCATTCATGCGATGGGATCTATAGACACTTGTGTATGGTTGCTCTTTCTCTGAAGTTAGAGATGTTGATTTTGGATTTTTGGATTACAATTCCTGGCCATTCCAACTAGGGGTTTTGGGAAATGTCTTCTCAAAGCAATGGTTTTAAGTATGGTATCAGACCTCTCATCAAAGTCACACCAGACTAATGTTACCTCTTTCTCTCTCTTGTTTGGTAGGTGACGCAAATGCTGTGGATGTAGAATATCTTGATATCAATAAGGCCTTCCACAAAGTACCCCATGATATTCTCATGAAACAGCTAGTAAATTGTGGGCTGAACAATGCTACTGTTAGGTGGATTGGGAATTGGTTAAATGGCTGAACCCAAAGGGTGCTTAGCAATGAGGAACAGCTTAGGACAGCGTTTCTTCACCTGGGAGTTGGGACCCCTGACAGGGGGGCGGGGGTCATGAAGGGGTTCCAGAGGGGTCACCAAAGACCATCATAAAGCATATATTTCTGATGGCAGAGAATGCTGAAGATCTCTCCACCTGTCCTTCTCTTTCTTTTTGGAAAAAGAATGCAAATCCTCCCAACAAATCCCTCCTCCTGCTGTGATTGGCTGGCCTCTCAGCCAAGGGGAAGGGCTGTTTCTGAGAGTGGGGAGGGGAAAGCAGGCGTGCTCAACGTATGGCAGCATAGTGCACATGTACGGGCAAAGGAAAGGGTGTGAGGCTGAAAGAATGTTCATGCCAATGAGTCCCTTTAAGGCATGAGGGTTCTGTGTGGGAAGTTTGGCCCAATTATATTGTTGGTGGGGTTCAGAATGCTCTTTGATTGTAGGTGAACCATAAATCCCAGCAACTACAACTCCCAAATGTCAAGCACTATTTTCCCCAAACCCTACCAGGGTTCACATTTAGGCATATTGAATATTCATGCCAAGTTTGGTCCAGATCTATCATTTTTTGAGTCCACAGTGCTCTCTGGATGTAGGTGAACTACAACTCCAAAACTCAAGGTCAATGCCCACCAAACCCTTCCAGTATTTTCTGTTGGTCATGGGAGTTCTGTGTGCCAAGTTTGGTTCAATTCCATCATTTGTGGAGTTCAGAATGCTCTTTGATTATAGGTTAACTATAAATCCTAGTAACTACAAGTTCCAAATGACAAAATCAATCCCCCCACCCAACCCCATCAGTATTCACATTTAGACATATTGAGTATTTGTGCATTGATAGCTATGATTAAACATTTGAAAGAATGTCATATTGAAGATAGAGCAAACTTGTTTTCTGCTGCTATAATATGGACCAGTGGATTTAAACTACAGAAAAAGAGATTCCACCTAAATATTGGGAATAATATCCTGATGATAACAGCCCTACTTCAACGGGCCACTCGCTTTCCTCCATTTTCTCTCGATTGTTGTTGTTAATTGTTATCAAGTTAACTTTGGCTAGGGATCCAGTGTGGTGTAGTGGCTTGTGCATTGGACTATGACTATGGAGGCCTACTGGGACATGAAAAGTCACTGCGTGGTCTTGGGTAAATGAAATTTTCCCATCCTCAGAGTAAGGTGAAGTCAAAAACCCTTTGAACACATCCTTCCAAGAAGACACACAACAACAGCAACAACAACTTTGACTTATGGCAACCCTATGAATGGTAGACAATCTGGTCATTCAGTTATCAGTAGCCCTGGTCAAGTCTTGCAAACTCAGAACCAAGGCTTCCCTTTAAGTCCCTTTAAACTGATAGTAAAAAGGTTGTAGGAGAGCTATATCAAAAGTGTGTCAAGTACATTAGCATAGAGTGCTTCAACTTGATCCAAGACCACATGTGGCAGATCAGTGCGCAAGCATCAGTTCCTAGTTGTGAACCAAGAAATATTATTGGTGAATACTTGGTATTTTTGACACTGTGATGAGATTCAAATCCTCAAAATAAATGTTAAGAAGAGTATTAGAAGTAAACAATATGCCAAGCAGTGGCATTATTGTGCACCTCTTGTTAGACTCATCATAACATGCCCGATCAGTTTCAAAAGCTCTCTGGAAAGGATCCCAACAACATCATGAAATGGTGTGAAAACATGACTAATAAGGTCTTTTTTTCTGACTTTCCCTCAAACTGTTCAAAAGATTGTAGATAGCTTTGAATTTTTTTCAAGGTATTGAATCTCAGAATTTTTCTGTCCTCATCTCTTCCATCTTGCTGGAGAGATCACTTGGAGCAAAATGTTTTCTGCCACGTATTTGAATATCTATAATAATAAATATCTAGATGTCTAGCACTCATTACTTATTGGAACTTCATGTTAGATGCTTCACAATTTGACATGAGTGTTTTTGGTGTTATTCAAGTTCGAATCCTGAGTTTCAAGTCAAAAATTCAAATGAGGTGGACGGTCTGCTGAAAACGAAGGGAGTAGTCATAACTCATCTTGAAATGCTGGTAGATGCCTTAGAATTTGACAAGTGTGCCTTCAGTTGTCACTCAAATTGCCAAGTTGGAATTCCAAATGGTGGGCTTCCTAGAAGGAAAAAAGAGGGTTGTCATATTCATTGGGAACAGATTTCTATTAAACTAGAAGACAGGAAAGAGCTTTCTGAGGCACTGCTGCTAAAATTATTGAGGCAGGAAAACAGGAGAGAGTCAAGGCACTCCTGGTGAGATTCCTGAGGCTTAGAAAAAGGTGAAAAAATTGAGAAGGGCTTCTTAAGGAATAGAAAGAAGCAGAAAAATCAGGAGACCCCATGAAACCCTTTTGATGTACAGACATGGGCAACACTAGGAAACAGTGGGTACACTTCAGCTAGCAAGAACATAAGAAGAGCTTTGCTGATCTAGTCCAGTATACACTGAAACACCAAAAAGCTATGGGGTTGTCATCTCAGCCACCTATGTGGACATTTTGGATTTTGGAGTGGTAGATTAAAGTATTGACTCAAGACTTGGCACTTTACATTTTGGTACTCTGATTTATTGTTTTATGTGCTTATTTGCCTATTTGTTTTAATTTGTTTTATAGTTTGATGGGGTGTGTTTTTATTTTCCATCTTCATCACTATGATACTTCATCTTGTTGATGGGAAGCTTCCCACCAGAGTGGAAATCATCTATCAGACAGATGGCAAGTTATTTAACCTCAGCAGACTTAAAGCCAAAACCAAGGTTTCAGCAACATCTGTTATAGAACTCCAATATGCTGATGACAACGTCATATATGCGCATTCAGAAGAAGACCTACAAGCCACTCTAAACACCTTCGCAGAAGCATACGAGAAGCTCCAAAGTGCTCTTCCAGCAGTCACCAGCCAATCTCTCTCCAATGCAAGAAATACAGCTTAATGGTGTAACATTAGAAAATGTTGACCATTTCCGCTACCTTGGCAGCCACCTCTCCACAAAAGTCAACATTGATACTAAAATATAACACCGCCTGAGCTCTGCGAGTGCAGCATTTTTCTGAATAAAGCAGAGAGTGTTTGAGGACTGGGACATTCGTAGGAATACCAAGGTGCTTGTTTATAAATCTATTGTCCTCCCAACCCTGCTATATGCCTGCGAGACGTGGACTATCTACAGATGTCACATGCAACTCCTGGAACGATTCCATCAGCGTTGCCTCAGAAAAATCCTGCAAAACTCTTGGGAAGATAAGCGGACAAATGTTAGCATGCTGGAAGAAGCAAAGACCACTAGCATTGAAGCAGTGGTCCTCCTCCATAAACTCCGTTGGACTGGTCACGTTGTCCAGATGCCAGACCACCGTCTCTCAAAGCGGTTGCTCTACTCCGAACTCAAGAATGGAAAATGGAATGTTGCTAGGCAGGAAAAGAGATTTAAAGATGAGTTCAAAGCCAACCTTAGAGAGTGAGAACTGGGAAGCCCTGGCCCTTGAGCGCTCCAGCTGAAGGTCAGCTGTGACCAGCAGTGCTGTAGAATTTGAAGAGGCATGAATGGAAAGTGAAAGAAATGTGTTAAGAGGAAGGCGCGTTAAGCCCACCCCTACCGGAACTGGCTTCCACCTGGAAACCAATGTCCTCACTGCAGGAGATCAATAATAGGGCTCCACAGTCATCTACGGACTCGCCGCCAGTACACCGATCTTGGAAGACAGTCCTATTCGGACAACAAGGGATCGCATAAGTAAGTAAGTAAGTAAGTAAGTAAGTAAATAAGTAAGTTTTTATTGTGATGCTCATACGTGACATTGAATGTTTACTAGAGTTTGTAAGCCACCTTGAGTCCCTTGCAGGGTGAGAAAGGCGGGGTATAAATGTAAATAATAAATAAATAATGCATACATAAATGTCCTGAAATGTCTGTTTTTTTTAATTTGTTATCAATTCATCATCTGTTCATGCATTCTTTCTTTCTAATCTCTGGGATACCTATTTAAACTGTATTGATTTTCTACCTGATAGTTAACTATTTTGTGAGTTCTCTGACCTACATACACACCTCTCTCCCAGTTATCAGATCTTGAAGTCACGTTAATTTTTCCTGTGTCTCCTTTTGTCTATCTCTCTCTGCTCAATCCTTGACCTATCTTGAAACAGCACTCCTAATACCACTTAGAATAATGAGAGTTTATCTACAGGCTTCCATAAGGTCAAGCGCTGTTCCTCACCAAACTCTGATGATTGACGCCATTGCATGAAGCTTTCATTCCTGGAGGGAGATAATCCAGTCCATTTTTTTAAACAAACAACAGCCACTCGCCTCAAACTTCCTGTCATTTCTTGTTGACATTTCACATTGCCGTTGGAAAAATATTCCTTTCAAACTAACATTGACGAATACAGCCAGGAAGATAATAACATTCTTAAGCTTTGCCACATGCTACAAAACAAGGACTGAGATAAAGACTGAAAGGGATTAGGTGCACAAATGGCATTTGTGTCCCATTAGGCAAGATACACAGGACGGTGGATATTGATCCTTAGGTCTCTGGAGAGTACGCATTTCTTGCCAGCTGGAGTCATGAAAATCTGGCCCACCTCTTAGGGACACCACACAACACAATTGCACACCCGTCTGGGAGTGTAAACCTTCCTCCGGAGCATCTGGTTGTGAGATGATACCCAAGACATTAGATGCATCACTGAGCCCACAAACAATAGCCCTTACAGAGATCTCAATTTGCACCCTTCAACCCCATCTGTAGCTGATTTTAGATTTATATAAACTTGGATCAGCAGCAGCAAGTGAGAGCAAGTAAGACAGGAGTGACATGTAAATATGTTCGTCTCCCAGTAGCATTTCTTGATTATTTTTGGAATGAAATAACCCCTCAAATCATAAACTATACCAACTGTCAAAAGTAATTCCCAAGCTTCCCAGGTGAAATAAAAGATGGGACTCTGGGTGCATTTATTGTTGTGTGGGAAAGGGAATTGTAGACCCATAGCCAGAGTGGTATCGTGATTTGAGCACTAGATGATGACTCTAGAGACCAGTATTAAGTTTCCTGCTCAGCTACAGAAACCCCCTGGATGACTTTGGGTGAGTCACACACTTTCAGCCCATGGGCAGGTGTTACTTGTCTGCAATCCCCTTTTCTTTGTTAATTTAAGTATACCAATAATACACGACTATTAAATAAATCTAAGAGCAATCATAATTGGAGCACTGTATATAATTCAGGCATAATATATACTTCTACTCACCACACCTAGTGAGAGCCAATGGTGCAGTCACTCCACTCCAAGATTTAGTCTGAACTTGAAGAATGACATGGTAAGGTAAAGGTGTGGTGGAAGCTCCTTCTTTGGAAGCTTTTAAACAGAGGCTGGATGGCCATCTGTCAGGGGTGATTTGAATGCAATATTCCTGCTTCTTGGCAGGGGGTTGGACTGGATGGCCCATGAGGTCTCTTCCAACTCTTTGATTCTATGATTCTATGATTCTAAAGGTTTCCTCTGACATTAAGTCTAGTTGTATCCAACTCTGGGGGGTGGTGCTCATCTTCATTTCTAAGCCAAAGAGCTGGTGTTGTCCGTAGACACCTCCAAGGTCATGTGGCCAGCATGATTGTATGGAGTGTCATTACCTTCCTGCTGGAATGGTACCTATTGATCACATGTGCATGTTTTTGAACTGATAGGTTGACAGAAGCTTGGGCCAACAGTGGGGACTCACCCCTCTCCCCAAATTTGAATCACCAACTTTTCAATCAGTAAGTTCAGCAGCTCAGCGAATTAACTCGCTGTGGATATTGAGTTGTTTTCTTCCCATGTCATAATTCTAGACTTCAAAGTCTAGAGCCCAATTAAGTTGAATAGTGGTAGATTTGGATATAGAGTTTTGCCACATTGAAAACCGGAGAATGTTCCTGTACCATTAATGGATGCATAGAAGTGGGGATTTCAGCAGATCCCAAGCAGCACCTGCTGAAATTCCCTCCTCTGGACAACTAACACAACCCTCCAAAAAGGAACCCATCAATTCACAGTATAGCATCAAATCATGACAGTTGCTTCTATGCACATGGCTATAAAGGGGATTTAGGCAAAATTCAGTATCTAAAATATATATAACCTGCAGAATCAGAAACAGTGTGCTTCTGAATAATAGGCTTCTTGAGGAACATAAGCCAGAAGGTATTGCTGTGCTCTCATTTGGCTTGTGGGCTTCCTATAGGCATATGGTGAGTTGCTGCAAGAACAGGATGGATTAGATAGACATTTGGGCTAATTCAGCATGATCTGCCACTTGTTTTCTTTTGCTTGAAATCTATCATCCTATCCAAGCTACCATCCTGGGATCAAAATAATGTTGAAGTGGCGTGGGTGTGAACAGTAGTTGTTTAGCTAGACTTTCAGATAATGGAGACTCTTACTCAAACCCCAAGGCAGAGGCAGGTCTAGGTAGTTTTCAACAGTAAGCAAACAATATTTTGGCACCCCCCCCCCCCAACCAATCACTGATATATATTTTCTGTTCGTCGTGAGCCATATTTGGTTTAATTCCATCATTGGTGGAGTTCAGAATGCTCTTTGATTGTAGGTGAACTATACATCCCAGTAACTACAATTCGCATATGTCAAGGTCTATTTTCCCCCAAGAGCACATCAAGAGCGCCCCTGGGCAAAATCAACTATACTGCAAATGCTTACTTTGCGTAATGTGTTGAGCCGTCCCTGCCCCAAGGGGCCATAATAATGTTCCTACTGTATAATAAAAATTATGCTTGTAAGCCCTCGTAGAAATAGCAACTATTCTACCTAACTCCTATTTTGAATGCTGCTCACTATCAATCTAGAGCAGGGATATAAATTAGAGGTGTTAGTGGTGTGAATCTTGTTTATTAAGTGTCTGTCCCAGACTTAATTTCTTTTAAGTTAAAATTTAATGAAGCGGAAATACCCAATAAATTGTTGTGTCGGTCTGTTTTTCCCTTTCATCCCCACCTCCATTTATTTAATGCTTTCTTTCATTGCAAGGCATTTTCAATGCAAGTTAATAAACAGGAGGCAGAGAAAGGAAAATCAATGCCATCGCTCTGCTCCTTGCAACTGTGCCCAAAATTCTGAAGTTATACTTGAGAAAAAGCAAACTATTTTTTCTGCCTCAGAGACCAAGGTTACATCTACGCTGTAGAATACATGCAGTTTGACATCACTTTAACTGCCACTGCTCAGTGCTATGAAATCATGGGAGCTGAAGTTTTGCTCTGCTTCCCTGCTCTCCCCAAAACCACTGCATAAGTTATGTGAGGCAGATGGGATGCCAAGCTCTTTGCTGCTTCTCCTTTCTCCTCACTGCTTTGGGGAGAGGTGGAAAGCAGCAAAAATCTTGCCAACTGCACTGCAAAGCAGATACACTGGCAGGTTTTGGGGAACGGCAAACTTTGAATTACTTTTTACTTAATAACCACTTGGGTCAGTGTTTCTCAACCTTCCCAATACCATGTCCCCTTAATACACTTCCTCATGTTGTGGTGATCCCCAACCATAACATTTTCGTTGCTACTTCATCACTGTAATTTTGCTACTGTTATGAATTGTAAATATTCGATATGCAGGATGTATTTTCATTCACTGGACAAATTTGGCACAAATATTCGATATACTCACATTTGAATACTGGTGGGGTTGGAGAGGATTGATTTTGTCATCTGGGAGTTGTAGTTGCTGGGATTTAGAGTTCACCTACAATCAAAGAGCATTCTGAACTCCACCAATGTTGGAATTGAACCAAACTTGGCACCCAGAACTCCCGTGACCAACATAAAATATTGGTAGGGTTTGGTGGGCATTGACCTTGAGTTTTGGAGTTGCAGTTCACATACATACAGAGAGCAGTGTACATTAAAACAATGATGGATCTGGATCAAACTTGTCACAAATACTCAATATGCCTAAATGTGGATACTGGTGGAGTTTGAGGAAATAGACCTTGACATTTGGGAGTTATAGTTGCTGGGATGTATAGTCCACCTATAATCTGAGAGCATTCTGAACCCCACTCATGATAGAATTGGGCCAGACTGTGTTTTCTGATAGTCTTTGGCAACCCCTCTGACAGCCCCCTCGCAACCCCCTCAGGGGTCCCGACCCCCAGGTTGAGAAACACTGACTTAGGTGATCCCTCATAGCCCAAGGATGGTGGCCCTCTAAGTTTAGAGTCTTGGCGGTGGATATGTAGGTGGCTGTGGAGACCTATTCTTGATCCGCATGTACTTCTGCAGCGAGGACATCGGTTTCCAGGTGGAAGGCAGTCCCAATCAGGGTTGGCTTGACACGCCTTCCTCTTGGCATGTTTCTTCTTTTCACCCTTCATTCATCCCTCTTCAAATTCTGCACCACTGCTGGTCATAGCTGACCTCCAATTAGAGTGCTCAAGGGCCAGGACTTCCCAGGTGTCTATGCCACAGTTTTTAAGGTTAGGTTTAAGTCCATCTTTAAATCTCTTTTCCTGTCCAACAACATTACATTTACCATTCTTGAATTGGGAATATCGTAACTGCTTTGGGAGACGGTGGTCGGGCATTCAGACAACGTGGCCAGTCCAGTGGAGTTGATGGCGTAGAAGCATCGCTTCAGAGCAGGTGGTCTTTGCTTCTTTCAGCACACTGACATTTGTCTGCCTGTCTTCCCAAGAGATTTGCAAGATTTTTCAGAGGCAATGCTGATGGAATCATTCTAGGAGTTGAGATATATTGGCAGGCTTTGGGGAACAGCAAACCATAAATGCTAAACCCATGAATGTGGAGGACTGACTATAATTGTCTAGGGGGAAAGAGCCCAAACAATAGGCCCGAGGGGAGATGGAATATAGCTGCCTTTTATTGCCTCAAGTACCTGGTTGCCATAGTTCATCTGAGAGATTTTGACATAGGACAGCTCATGATCTCAAAGTGGGATGGAGCCCTGAGGAAATCTACATGCAGTCATTGCCTACAGATTATGGGAAAATGAGGATGGGAATCTTAGTATTGTTCAACAAAAATACACATTGTCTCTGAAGAAGCAATTTGTGGGAGGAAAGCAATGAACTATGTTTTTCACAATATCTATAGCAATTTGACTTGTTGGAAGAATGTGACATATTTTTTCCCCATGACAGGCAGTTGCGGAGGCAAACATAAAGGCACATTTCTGTTAAAAACAAGCCTTGTACGCTCTACAGTCAAGCTTGAGTATGTGGAATAGATAGATGACAACAACTGCATGGAGTCAACATGCACGGGGTGGAAGAGGGGATATGTGTTACCCTCTCTATCCAAATGGTAGGAGCAGCACCCTCTTACCTTATCCACATTGAAGGCTTTCATGGCCGAAATCACTGGGTTGTTGTGAGTTTTTCAGGCTGTATGACCATGTTCCAGAAGCATTCTCTTCTGACGTTTCTCCTGCATCTATGGCAGTCATCCTCACCTCTCAACAAAGGATTCCCCCAGGCAGTAAGAAGGCAGGCCTTGAAACTGCTAGACCATTAAATGCTAATAAAGGTGGCCAATTGAAACATTCACACCTACTTCAAACTGACAAGAGTTCCTTCTCCCACCCTGGACATTCTACAAATATATAAACCACATTTTCCTAGTTTCCAACAGACCTCACAACCTGCCATAGACACAGGTGAAACATCAGGAGAGCATGCTTCTGGAACATGGCCATACAGCCCAGAAAAGTCACAACAACCTATCCTTATTTTGAACAACAGGAGTCACACACTATCTGTGTACTAGTTTAGTTTATAGCATGAACAAGGACATTATTGTACAAAGCTGCCATTCCATAGCATTCACATCATCAACGATCCTGGCACCTTATGGGGATGGTCACCCTCAATATCATGTGTCTCTGTGATGCCATAACTATGCCACTTTGCCACTCTGTGGCCCTAAAGCTGGACTTCCTGTTGGAGATGTAAGTTTGTGGCAGAATCTTCATTGGTGCATCATATTGTTGCTTGCAGTCGAACGATAAATGTGGAAGGAGAAGATCCCATAAGTTTCAATGCATGTGGATACCTCACCCACTTCCATGCAATCTTGCATGCTTCTTGGCAGGGGGTTAGATTGGATGGTCGTAAAGGTCTCTTCTAACTCTATGATTCCAAGTGCATGAAGACAGGATCACAAGGGTAGTGAGAAGTATAATCATGGAACTATGGAACTGTGGTTCATCTTGCAATTGGCAAAATTGCACAAATTAAGAGAAATGCAATAATGAAAGTTGCCAGTCTTACTTTGGGTGGGAAAATATTGTCCTGGACCACCAAAATCAGAAGGTAGACCCAAGAAAGAACGATTTTTCATTAAATCAGCCATAGGAATGATTGAAGGCCAGATTGATTGCATCTGGCTTGGCATTTTATTGACCTTTCTCCTGCTGAGAAGTACCCATAAGCTCCAGATAATTGTTATTGTTCCAGATTCTGAGTTCCCAAAGAATACAAATATATCAAAAATTGTCTAGCCACCATCTCATATGGTTAAATAATTCATAGAGTTAATTTATTATTATAATTGCACTAGACAGCATATTAGATTTGCCAGTGATTTATCAGTCATCTCTTCTGAAATTTGAACATGACCTTCTCTTTACATTTCCAGTACTGTCAGGAAAACCAATTTCAAGCCCTGGACTGCAATGAAAATTTATCATGAACGGCAGGAGCTCTGCAGAACTGGTGCATGATAGTCAACGTGACTGACAAGTGTGACAATTAGTATCTCAGGAACTGTGACAAATCCTTTCTCACACCCTGCTTTTCCACCTATGATAGCTGGAAACATCACAATTCATAATGTTGAAAATGTTATTATCTTCAAGGGTAGCTTCCTTGTTTCTAGGCAATAATGGAAAAGCAATAATGGAAAAGATAGTGACATATATGTTGTCGAAGGCTTTCATGGTTGGAATCACTGGGTTGCTGTGAGTTTTCTGGGCTGTATGGCCATGTTCCAGAAGCATTCACTCCTAGGAAGCTTGTTGTATAGACAATTATAACTTCTAGAAGGAAATGTTTTTGGTGGTGGTGGTGGTATGGAGTGAGAGCTGGGAAACCTTGGCCCTTGCGCGCTCCAGCTGGAGGTCAGCTGTGACCAGCAGTGCTGCAGAATTTGAAGAGGCACAAATGGAGGGTGAAAGAGAGAAACATGCCAAGAGGAAGGTGCGTCAAACCAACCCCATCCGAGACCATCTTCCACCTGGAAACCTGGATGCAGATCAAGAACAGGGCTCCACAGTCACCTACAAACCCACCACCAGGACACCGAACTTGGAGGGCCATCATCCTCGGACTACGAGGGATCGCCTAAGTAAGTAAGTAAGTAAGTAAGGGGAGTGAGGTTTATAGATCTGAAGAAAACAGGTAAGAGTCCTTTCTTTCTCCCACCCTGGACATTCCCCAGATATATAAACCTCACTTGCCTGGTTTCCAACAGACCTCACAACCTCTGAGAATGCCTGCCATAGATGTGGATGAAACGTCAGGAGAGAGTGCTTCTGGAACATGGCCATACAGCCTGGAAAACTCACAACAACCCAGCTAGTGACATAGCTTCAAGCCCCCCCACCCCAATGAAACTTTCCTTCTAGAAGTTATAATTGTCTATACATCAAACTTCCCAAATCTGAAATAGCCATACATCCATATTGATATCTTCAGGAAAAGCTATTGTAAAATCCAACACAGATGGAACAATGGCTTCAAACTACAGGAAAGGAGATTCCACCTGAACATGAGGAAGAACTTCCTAATTGTGAGGGCTGTTCAGCAGTGGAACTCTCTGCCTCTGAGTGTGGTAAAGGCTCCTTCTTTGGAGGCATTTAAATAGAGGCCGGATGGCCATCTATTGGAGGTGCTTTGAATGAGATTTTCCTGCTTCTTGGCAGGAGGTTGGACTGGATGGCCCATGAGGTCTCTTCCAACTCAATGATTCTGTGATTCTATAGATCTTTTCTTGAAAGAAGTATTGCATCCACATCATGACTCACGATGGTATCATGTTGAGCATTTTCGGTCCAACTTACCTATCTGAACGTATCTCTCCTTACGAACCATCTAGAACGCTAAGATCTTCTGGGGAGGCCCTGCTCTCGCTCCCACCTTCCTCACAGATACGTCTGGCGGAGCCTTCTCAGCGGTGGTCCCTCGACTGTGGAATGCCCTGCCTAGAGAGATAAGATCAGCCCCCTCCTTCCTGTCCTTCCAAAGAATGGTGAAAACCTGACTTTTCGAACAGGCCTTCCCAAATATGGCATAGATATATGATATTGTGGGCAATTGATGATGCAACTGGACAATGATTTGAGATGGAGATGCTTTAATAATGTTTTTAAATGCTGTGTATGATTTTTATGTTTTTATAATGCTGTTAGTATTTTAAAGTATTTATGATTGTTTTATTTTGTTGTAACTGCTCTGGCATCGAATTGTTGCCTATTGTTAACCTCTCCAAGTCGCCCTTGGGCTGAGAGGGGCGGTATATAAATGTAGTAAGTAAGTAAGTAAGTAAGTAAGTAAGTAAGTAAGCATTTCCCTGTTTTCGTTCACAGCAGCTAAATTAGTAGATGAAAAACTTAGAAAGCTCTCTAACTAGAAGTTTTTCTAGGATTCTTGTCTGCCATCCCAATGCAGGCTCCAGAATTACAGCAGTTTGACACCACTTTAACTGCCATAGTCCCTGCGTTTTGAAGTTTGTCGTGGTATCAAAGCTATTTGACAGAGAAGGGAAAACATCTTGCAAAGCTACAAATCCCAGAGTTCCAAAACATTGAGCCATGACAGTTAATGTGGTGCCAAACCTCTATACTTCTGCAATTTATTTATTTATTTGTTTATTTATTTATTTATTTATTTCGTGTACTTCTACCCCGCCCTTCTCAACCCCCGAGGGGGGACTCAGGGTGGCTTACAAAAAGGCACAATTTGATGCCTACACAATAATACAAAAAACGTATAAAAACAGCAGTTAAACAGTTATAATAATTAAAATAATCAATATATATCACAATCAATAAACCAATCTCATGCTCAGCGTTCGCCAACTCAGAGTCCATACTTCATTCCACATTGTCTATTCTTATCCATCGTCGTAGTCCCTTATTTTATCTGCCAGATTGCCCAAAAGCCTGGTCCCAAATCCATGTTTTTAACTTCCTTCTAAAGGAAAGGAGGGATGTCGCTGATCTAATTTCCCTGGGGAGTGAATTCCATAGGTGAGGGGCCACCACTGAGAAGGCCCTGCTCCTCATCCCCGCCAACCTCACTTGTGATAGAGGCTGGGCCGAGAGCAGGGCCTCCCCAGATCTTAAACTCCGAGGTGGGACGTAGAGGGAGATCCGTTCGGACAGATACACTGGGCAATGCGGATACAACCTCAGTTTCAGGAATCCGGAAGCATGGAATTAAGTGTACAGGAGCGTATACAGTGATGGATCCACTTAGCAAGCAATTGCATAACAGAATATGCTATATTGACAATATCTGGCGCAAATATTAATTTCCCCATCACCTGACTCTGACTTCATTATTGTAAATCTTTCCTGGTTTCTCTTTGTGCTGACTTGGCATATGATACTCAAAGGACGAACAATGCCAACATGTCGCAGCACTTGATAAGATCTGTACCAAACCGTTGCCTGCTTGGAAGTGAACTTTGCCTCTATAGCAACGTATTGCAGGTGTGCCTTTTATTTGCATAGAGCCGTTTGTACACTGAAGCAAACAATTGACCTTCAGAGCTCTTTTGAATGAGGGTGTATCTAAGCCAAGCTTTGCTAATGCCTTGCCCTTATTATACTGTACCTCCCTTGGTCTGCTTTGGCCTTGAAGATATAAGCATCACATGTTTATTCGCAAGGTCTTCCAGGTTCCTTTCTTGGCCACGTCTCCTCTCCCTTTGGTCTGTTCTTTATTTGCCTGCTTTACTAATAGAAGATTGTGCTTAAGTGAAGATCTTACATCAGGGTTGTATGCAATTTTTGTGATAATGCAACCCCAAAACCTTCAACATGTCAAAGATGGAAATAAGGACATGTGAGACTAAGGTCCCTTTCCCACAGCTGTATGAAAGCCACATTGAACTGGATTATATGGCAGCGTGGACTCAGATAGCCAAGTTCAAAGCAGATTTGTGGATTATCTGCCTTGATATTCTGGTTATATACGGCTATGCGGAAGGGCCCTAAGGAACCCTAGAATGGGGTCAGGATAGATCGAAAAATCTATATAAATAGAAATGTAATGTTCGTTTGTGGGATTAACAGAACTCATAAACCCCTGGACGAATTGACACCAAATTTGGACACAAGACACCTAACAACCCAATGTATGTCCTTCACTCAAAAAAAAATTGATTTTGTCATTTGGGAGTTGTAGTTGCTGTAGTTCACCTACAATCAAAGAGCATTCTCAACCCCACCAACGATGAAATTGAACCAAACTTGGCACACAGTTTTCCAAAGTGTATATACAGTGTAGATTAATAATTATACACATTTACAGTTAGTGGAAGCTTGGAGGATTGCTATTTCCAACAGATAATGCGCAAGTCAGAACCAAATGCCTTAATTGGCCTTTAGTGCACAGCTCTAATTTTATAGAGAACTTGATAATATTTTATGTTTATATTTGGTATATTTTAAAGTATTTGTTCGACACTAACAAGACCACTGTGCTGTGGAACTTGCTGTCCGAAAGGTCGGCGATTCGAATCTGTGCAGGATGAGCTCCTGTTGTTAGCCCCAGATTCTGCCAACCTAATAGTTTGAAAACAGGCAAATGTGAGCAGATCAATAGGTGGGAAGGTAAATGGCACTCCATGCAGTCATGTCAGCTGGTATCTGCAGTTTCACTTATCCACATCCAACAAAAGGAGTCCTCTCTGGGCATTTTCTAATTCTCTAGCATGGCTCTATGTCAGAAGTCCCTTGTTTCAATTTGCTATTATCCATTGTTTTGTGAATCCATGCAAAATTTGGGAATGTATTCCCTGTGTATATGGGAGTCATGCTATCTTGAGGGAAAGCAGTTATGCAGTATTTAAGGAAATATAAAATGATGCTTTTGCCTCTAATAGACACATATAATAAATACATTCTTCCCCTTCTTCTTTTCTCTCTCTCGCATATTCCATAGTTGCTGCCCTCAAATATTATTAAGATACATCAGAGTTAGCGAATGCTTTTAATGTAACTCATTAAAAATAAATTGCAACCTTTTATTTAGTTAATACATTTTAAACGTTCTGTTATCGTTCATGGTTCTAAGCAGCCTGCATGCAACATGATTAAATAATAACATTCCTCAAAAAAAAAAAAAACCCCGACAAAGCAGTCCTCGAGGAGAGGGATGGCAAAAGGGAAGACAAAAGCAGCAATTCAAAAGCCAATATATTTGGGATCGTGCAAAATAATTGAGTAGACAAAAGGGCTCCTTCCATCAGTGGGAGGCTTTTGATCTACTGGAGCATTTCATGTGATAGAAGGGACGGGGAAGCAAACTCTCTTTCTTCCCTCTCTAGCAAAATAAGAGAAAAGCATCCTCTGCATTCTTTATGAAAAGCAGGCAGTAACATCGCATCACAGAGGTCAGCCTTATTTTTGACCCCATGAGAAAAATGTCTTTCACATTGAAAGGTCTAAGAGACACAGTGGAACAATGGTTCTTAAATTTTGGTCTCAAATTTGAGGTTTGAGATTTCACCTTTCAGAATTATTGGCCAATGTCCTTGCTGTCTGGGACTTGGGTGCATCTACATAAGTAATGCAGTTTTGGCACCACTTTGACTGCATGGCTTACTGCTATGCATTCATGAGAGTTGTATTTTTCCAAGGTCTTTAGTTTTCTCTGCTCACCCAAATCCTAGGATTCCATAGCATTCAGCCATGACAATTAAATGGTATCAAACTGCATTAATTCTACAGTGTAGATTCACCCTTTGTCCGCTTCAGTTGGAGACAGCTCTCCACGTTTGTAAGTTACATTTTTGTGGATTAGATGGTATGAAGATTTTATTAATATATTCTCTCTCAGAATCTCAAGGTTCTCCAGATGGAAGATGACAATCGAATTGCTCTTGAGGGAGTAGAGATTCATAGAAACAACACTTCTCTGGGCACTTGTAGGTTGTCCAGGGTGATTCTATGGCAAGCATGAGCAAACTAAGGCCTGGGGGCTGGATGTGGCCCCCTGGGTGCTTACCTCAGGCCCTTCTCATTTTCCCTGTCTTCTCAGCATAAGGACATGGTGGCCCAATGCATCCTTATGCAGAAAGGATAGAGGAAGGCACGCAGCAGCTGAGAGCCCAAGAGAGCACTCTCAGTCGCAGCATGTCTCATCCTCCTCTCGGCATAAGGACTGTGTGAGTGGCCCCTTCCTTATGCTGAGAGGACAGCCTGAAGAAGGCAGCAGCTAAGAGCCCTCCAAAGTGCTCTCAGCTGTCGTCTGTCTTGCCCTACTCCCAGCATTATGCCAAGAGGACAGTCCAAAGTTTGGGGGAGGGGGATCAGGGAGAAGGGTCAGGGCAGTTGCCGCATGTCTCATTTTCCTCCTGGCATAAGAATGAGGTGAGCAGATGCACCCTTAAGCCAGGAGAACAACCTGAGGATGATCCGGGTCCTGGCCTGCCTGATCCTGGCCCCACCTTCTCACGGGCCCTCTCCCTCCTGGCCCAGCTGTCTTGGTCAGATCCACAATGCAGCCCCAAAGCAAAAAAGTTTGGCCATGCCTGTTCTATGCCATTTTCAAGTGGAAACTGCCCGTAGAATCAACTTGCAGAACCTAGACATTCCTAGAGAGGTGTCCACTCAGGTTAAAAAAGGGAATTTCTTTATTTGCAGTTTTTCACTTTAATGGGGATCTTGTGCCCCTGAGCCCAGGGAATTTGGAGGGTAATATGATTCAGAACTGCCCCTTAGTTCTGTGCATTCCTGTGCATCAAGAATGGCTAGTAGATAACCTGTGAAATAGTGTGGAATAGTGGTTGGAATGTTGGATTGAGACCTGGGAGACCCTGTTGAGTCATGCAACAAATACATACAATCTCCCTATTTCTGTTTCATGTACCTATATCAGTGGTTCTCAACCTGTGGGGCCCCAGATGTTTTGGCCTTCAACTCTCAGAAATCCTAACAGCTGGTAAACTGGCTGGGATTTCTGGGAGGCCGAAACACCTGGGTACCCACAGGTTGAGAACCACTGACCTAATATGCAAGAAAATTAGCCAAAAGAAAGGATAGAAGCCAAGCTCCCTGAGAAGCAGCTTAGGGAGTTGTGTATGTTTAGCCTGAAGGAGAGAAGCTAAGAGGGGGCATGATAGCCATGTTTAAATATTTGAGAGGAGGTCATGGACACGGAGCAGTGAATCTGAATTGCAGGAAAAGAGGTTCCACCTAAACATTAGGAAGAACTTCCTGATATTAAGTTCTGGTTGACAGTGGAACATGATGCCTCAAGGGATCATGGAGTCTTCTCTGGAGGTTTTTAAACTGAGGCTGGATGGCCATTTGTCAGGAGTGCTTTGATTGTGTGTTCTTGCATGGTAGTGGGTTGGACTGCATGGCCCTTGTGGTCTCCTCCATCCAACACTATTATTCAAGCACCTGTTGCTCTCAAGGGCTTGGAGTACAGAGCTCAGAGATGCAGGTTCATGTCCCTATTGTTATGAAGCTCAGTAGATGATGATATTCCAGTCAGTCTGATCTACCTCACAGGATTCCTGTCACCATAACACAGGGAAAAGGAAAATGAAAGCAACTGGTTTAAGCACATTTCTTTTCATGATAGCTGGGGGATTCTGGGAGTGACTGTGCCCAAAAAAGGATGCTTCTTGAGAACTGTTGCTTGTGATCCTTACGATGGGTTTATGCTCAGTGCCACACCACCATGGTCATTCAAATGCTTGTGTTCCTGATCTGTGAAGCGTTTAACTGCTTGGTGATCCAGACTCCCCTGCTTGGCACTCTGAGGCAATTAGTTGCCTTCTTGTATAAATCATTCCACTTAGAAAAATTGCTTGGCATCCTCCAGGTTCCAGAGGGGCTTAATCATGGATTGACAGCTGCTGCCGTTGCCCACCCATGCATCAGTTTACTAAATTGTTAAAAGAACATGCTTTTTTCTCCCTAGGTAGGCAGTGACAGCCCAGAAAATAAATCAGTGTATTTTCTTATTCAAAAATCAATTTGAAGGCAAAAGGCATTGTTTAAAAAGAAAATAAGAATGGAGAAAAAAAGAGGTTAGGAAAGTATGTTCCTTTTCCTACGTGTTTACCCCCTTGTTTGCATGTGGTCTAAGGCTGTCAGGACTCATTTTTCATTTGGTGAGGTGCACTCAGTTTAGTTGCTTAGCTACTAAGAAAGCCAGGCAGGAAAGAAAAAGAGATTGAGAAGTTATTTTTGGATTACAACTCCCAGTACCCCTGACCAACATGCCGACTGGGAACTCTAGTACCAAAGATTATTGAGCCACGACACCCTCTCCCTAAAAGAACAAAAGTCAAAGAATAGACTTCATGGAAGTTATATGATTATTAATTTATTTTAAAATATTCTCCATGGCTCCAAAGTTGCAAAAAGTTGAAGCAGCTAGAGGCTCTTGGATGGACCTAGCAGCAGCTGCACCCTAACAACTCCATCAAACTAATGCTTTCATAAAATGTATCAACTTGATGATTTTTGTGTAATTTATATCTTTTAATGTATTGTCGAAGGCTTTCATGGCCGGAATCCATGGGTTGTTGTAGGTTTTTCCGGGCTATATGGCCATGTTCTGGAGGCAAATTGCCTCCAGAACATGGCCATATAGCCCGGAAAAACCTACAACAACCCATTATATCTTTTATGTACTGTGCCCAATCCTAAAAGTATAAAATGTATAAACTGTATCAAATAAATGGATCAAAATGTATCTTGGAGGCTGACAACTTTCTGTGTCCTCAGTTTGCATAATGCCTTGGGAATGTATCTGACTTGGGAAATATCTGGAACTATTTCCCAAGCCAGATAAATATCAAAACCTTTGTGTGTGTGTGCAGACAGAGTATCCTCTTTGTCACCAGGATGAGCTCAGGAAGTTTGTCCATTTAACTTGAGGTTGAGAGTCTGCTGTTCCTGTGGAATAGGAGGCTCAGCAAACATGTATTTATTAATTCATTAATTCAATCAAGACCTTGATTGTCTAGAATTACCACCTTTGTTTTTTGGGTTTTGTACCCTTTGTTTCACACTTGAATTAATTAGGGACTCATCAGCATATCCATGTCACAATTTCCTCCTGAATTGTGCTCTCCCAAGGGACGTCCCTTCAATTGTTTGGTCCTTCAAATTGACCAACTACCAGCTGTCTTTCTTTCTGTCATGGGAATCTCCTCCTGCAGGCTGTGATATCAAGGGAACTCCTAGCCCATTTCAGCATAGATCCTAGAATCATAGAATCAAAGAGTTGGAAGAGACCTCATGAGCCATCCAGTCCAACCCCCTGCCAAGAAGCAGGAATATTGCATTCAAATCACCCCTGACAGATGGCCATCCAGCATCTGTTTAAAAGCTTCCAAAAAAGGAGCCTCCACCACACTCGGGGACAGAGAGTTCCACTGCTGAACGGCTCTCACAGTCAGGAAGTTCTTCCTCATGATGGAATCTCCTTTCTTGTAGTTTAAAGCCATTGTTCCACATCCTAGTCTCCAGGGAGGCTGTCTCTCTTTTCAGGGGTCGGAGCAGAAAGTCTGAATACCTGTTAGAACTATATAAAAATCATATATTTTTCTATGAATTTTGTGCTTGTACCTTTTGAAGCGTATTGCTTGTATGTGCATCCTTTTTGGCTGAATCGTAATAAACCTTGGTAACTTTGGCTTCAACCTGGAGCAGCTGTATTCTCCCTGGCTGATCTGGTTTAGGAAAGAATCACCAGGCATGGACCTCTTCATCCACGGTCCTAGCTGAAATCTCTACAATATCCAAAGTTTGGAAAGACAGACCAGAAGCTTCATTTGAAGACTATAAGTGAAGAGAGATATTTCTTTGCTATATGCATTGCTCTCTATTTCTCTTCTCCTCCACTACACGAACCAAACTTTGAATCAGCCTCACTGAAACTCTCATCCATGCACTAGAAAGATCTTGGGCAGAGCTTTTGGACCACAGCTCCCAGAATCCCCCAGCCTACATGCATTAGTGCAGTGGTTCTTAACCTGGGATCCCCAGATGTTTTTGGCCTACAATTCCCAGAAATCCCAGCCAGTTTAGCAGCTGTTAGGATTTCTGGGAGTTGAAGGCCAAAAACATCTGGGGACCCACAGGTTGAGAACCACTGCATTAGTGGCTTCCTTGGGTACCACTGCAACATTAATGCAGTTTGACACCACTTTAACTGCCTTGGCTCAATGCTATGGGATCTGGGGTGTTGTAGTGCATACAACACCAACAGTCTTAGGTTGAGAAGACTAAAGACCCATGGCAGTTGAAATGATGTCAAACTGCATTAATACTACAGTGTAGATGCACCCCAGTTCACTGGATTGGTGAATTTGTTTTGGGATTTAGTTTGAATTTCAAAGGAGCCATCCAAGGTATTAATTCCTTTATCCTATGTGGCTGCAGAGGAATGAAAAGAAGATTTATCTTCCTCTCTTAAAAATAACTCCTGGTTTAGATGTCCCAAAGGAAATAGACACATTTGTGGAGATTAATACAGCTTCTCCTACTCACAACTGCTGTTTGAAATTTCTCAGTTCAGAACCAATAGGCGACTGAATCACATAGCAATTCATATTATACTGTTAGTCATTGGTTTTATTTTTTAAGACAAATGAAGCAATGAGTAACACATTACTTTAAAAAGACTAGTAACATGAGTCTTGTCTTTTTTTTAAAAAGGAGAGAGCAATATGGCATGTTACCTTATTTATTTATTTATTTATTTATTTATTTCCACATTTGTACCCTGCTCTTCTCACCCCTTAGGGGACTCAGGGCAGCTTTACAACAGGCAACGATTTGATGCCAACATATATCAATAAAAAACCCAAATATATTAAAAGTCAAACAATTAAAAAATTAGTCTCAGGCCTGTCCATTTGTCAATCACATTAATTCATTATCATTATCACACTGCTACAATTGCTGCTCCAATTCTTGGTCCCACAACCATGTCTTAAGCTTTTTCCTGAAGATCAGGAGAGAGGGGGCTGATCTGATTTCCTTGGGGAAGGAGTTCCACAGTTGAGGAGCTCCTTCTGAGAAGGCCCTGTCTCTCATCCCCACCAGTTGCTCCTGTGAGGGGGGTGGGATCGAGAGCACGGGCTCCCTGGATGATCTTAACATCTGAGGTGGATCATGGAGAGAGATACATTCAGACAGTTAAACTGGGTCGGAACCATTTAGGGCAGTGGTTCTCAACCTGTGGGTCCTCAAGTGTTTTGGCCTACAACTCTCAGAAATCCCAGCCAGTTTACCAGCTGTTAGGGTTTCTGGGAGTTGAAGGCCAAAACATCTGGAGACCCACAGGTTGAAAACCACTGGTTTAGGGCTTTATACGCTAAAGCCAGCACTTTGATTTGTGCTCGGTAGCAGACTTTACAATAATATACATAGATAAGTGGCTCCAAAGTACCACAAACTTATAAGAAAAAAGTATTACTTCACAAAAATACATCCCTATGCATACATTATCCTAAAAAGTAATGTGTCGCTAGTAATATTGGCCAAAATCCTGTTAAGTGAACTTACATTTCTCATAGATAGATAGATAGATAGATAGATAGATAGATAGATAGATAGAAAGACGGACAGACAGATAGATGAACTTACATCTGCAGGAATTAGAAAAGGACAGTTCTGTAAAGTTCTGTAACATCCGTATCCAATAAAAGGCTGCTATTATGCTACTACATAGGAGAATCAGTAAGTGAATGAGGCACATTGGAATCAATACACAACAGGACAAATGCACAATGCGAACAATAACAGAATAGGATTGATGCACAGTGTTGCATTATTCATCTTCGCAATTCATTAATAGGCTTTCTAAGCTCCTCTTCTGTTACATAGCTGAGGATCTGTAAAGTTACGTAACATAACCATGATAAAGGATTCCAGCCATCATTACTTCTCAGCTCTGGTTGGATTAACTTCTGTTTGGGAAATATGTGAAGTGTCAGTTTATATGTCTTGCTTCAAGAGCCAGCTTTGCTTCTTAGGGGCAAGTGCGAACAGCTTAAATGTTTCTCCAACCCATTCAAAGATTCAAACATAGTTTGCTTTGACTTGAAAAGGACTATCTCACATTCCTCTGACCAGTCTGTTGAGTGATCAAAGATGTTGAGGATCAGTTGTCTCTACCTGGGGTTCCCCATAGCAAGCATTGGCTTTGGAGCCAGGAATGCCAAAGCACATTGTGCAATCCATTGGGCATGTGGAGACTTGTGTGGGGATTGACATCTTGCTAACCCCATCTCCTGCTTAGAGGTGTGCAGATCAAGGCAAGAAGGTATTTCCTAAACAGAACATATTGCTCTCCTGTGAAAACCAGGAATGGAGTAGGGTCCCCAAGTTTCATAACTGAAAAGATGTCAACCATTAACCTGTGGGCTGCAAGGAAAGCAAGACAAAAATTCCTTCTGTTGTTCCAGTTAACCCTTGGACTTTTCACTTTGTCTACTGTGTCTAAACACATGCGGACTGAATATGGCCCACCACATCATTTTACGTGGACATCCTGATGCTGGACTACAACTCGTGTATTCCTTACCATTAGACCTCATGATTAGAGTTGATAGGAAGTGGGATATAGTTACATCTGGAAGGATGCAGCTTTTTCTGTTTAGTCAAGAGATTAGGGTTTGAATGTAAATATCAGGCTTGTGGATATGATGACTGGCTTTAAAATTCCATTGGGCTGCCTTTTTCCTTGAAAATAAGACATAGCAGGATTTCTAAGCATATGCACAATGTAAGCCATACACTGAAAATAAGACATAGTAATAGGTGTGGCTATGCAGCATACCTGCATGGAGCGGTAAAGGGAGTCTCATCAACAATGTCAGCTCCCCGAGTCAGCTCCCAGTCATTCTGTGTGTGCTGCAAGCTGAGGCATAGAGAGAGACATAGAAAGTGAATGAGAGCTCTGTTGCTCAAGATGAAAGATTGGGAAATGGAGTCACAAAAAAATCCAGATGGAATTGGATTTTTGGACAGTTATGCCCTGTTATGTCAGTTCCACTGGCTGCCAGTCCAATTCAAAGTGTTGGTTTTGACCTACAAAGCCCTATACGACTCTGGCACAGTTTACCTGTCTGAACATATCTCCCTCTATGTTCCACCTTGAAATTTAAGATCTTCTGGGGAGGCCCTGCTCTCAGCCCCCCCTTTGGTGCAAACACGCTTGGCGGGGACAAGGGACAGGGCCTTCTCGGTGGTGGCCCCCTCTCTGTGGAACTCGCTCCCCAGCGAAATCAAGTCAACAACAACATTTCAGGAAGAAATGGAAAATGTGGTTATGGGACCAGGCCTTTGGGTAGCTGACAGATAATTGACAATGGTAATAATGATAGTGCTATGGAAAATGGACTGTGGACAGGCTTCTGATAGTGTTGTGCTCACTGAACTTGTTTCTACATAAGGCTAGACAGCCAGTATTATTGCACTTTTCATTAATGTACTTTTTATTTTAAAACTAATTTTGTAATCAATTTACTGTGTTTTATATGTATTACTGTGTGTATTATTTATATGTAATGGCATCAAATTGTGCCAGATGTAAGCTGCCCTGAGTTGCCCCCCCCCCGGGGGGGGGGGGTTTGAGAAGGGTGGGGTACAAATGTTTGAAATAAATAAATAAATAAATTCCAGAAGAAGATGACTTAATTATATTTGAATATATTGTCGAAGGCTTTCATGGCCAGAATCACTGGGTTGTTGTAGGTTTTTCAGGCTATATGGCCATGTTCTAGAAGCATTCTTTCCTGACATTTTGCCTGCATCTATCCTCAGAGGTTGTGACCTGCCATACATAGATGCAGATGAAATGTCAGGAAAGAATGCTTCTAGAACATGGTCAACTAGCTCAAAAAAACCTACAACAACCTCTATTTGAATAAATACAGATTGTTGTACCATACTTAATAAAAGACATCCCCATAAAATGAGCCATAGTCTGTCTTCTTGAGGAAAAATAAATATAAGACAGTGTCTTATTTTTGGGGAAACACAGTATGGTGTAGCGCAGATCCGACCACCAGCGAGAGCAATGAGTGCTGTGAACCTATTGACAGTTGTGTTCCACTCAGCCTTCCCTTCCACTGCGCAGCATCAACCTGGAAAGGTTGGTGCAGTAGAACTGCTCTATCATTGCCACCATTTCCCGTTACCCTGCTACTAGCTAGCCATACCTGAAGTTAGTTCAAGTCCCTGATATCTTATAGGATGACAGTACTGGGGAATTTTACCAATCAGCCCCCCTTTGACCATCAACTTAGTACTGAAACCCTTTGTACTCAGGTGACTTCTGTTGCTACAAACAGAATTCAAAGTGCAAAAATAATTTATACTCAATTAATGGGATTGTGAAGAGACGAGGGGCAAAACTAAAAGGCTAGAGCCCTTCTGGTCTATACTTATTCATTAGTAACTTACTCATTTGTAACATCTCGACCTCAGTATTGATGTTGCTTGGACACACTGGTCCCATTTTCATCTGTAAAATGTTGGAGGGCACGAGAGAGGCTCTGTGCTATAAATGTAGCCAGCAGAAGAAAACTATGAAGGCATAGTAGAGCGTGAAAAGATTCCCTTTTTGGCTCTATCTAAGAATTTCCCAACCAACATGGGAATTCTAGGAGTTGTAAGGCAAAGAAAGCACATTTCTCATCTCTGTGGAAGTGCCCCTGGCTTCAAGGTTATTAATTTTTAAAATTGCTCCCTGCTCATGTGCTTTTAAGCAGCAGCCTGAGCTGCATATGTTAACAGGCAATATTACTGGCCTCAGAACTTCAAAGAAACGTGACATCCCACCTATTCGTATTAGCTGTGTCATTGCTTTGGTCACTGTCATCATCATTATTACCACCATCTGCAGGCAGTCCCCAAGTTACAAACAGGATAGATTCTCAACATCTCTGATCGCTCAACAGACTGGTCAGACGAATGTGAGATGGTTCTTCTCATGTCGAAGCAAACTGTGTTCTTAAGTTGAATTGGTGTGTAAATTGGAACAGGTACATTTTAAAATGTAACTCTGGTCAAATATCTGTCTGTCTGTCTGTCTGTCTATCTATCTATCTATCTATCTATCTATCTATCTATCTATCTATCTATCGTTACACACCCTGCACATTCCACTTGCCTAGTTTCCAACAGACCTCGCAACCTTTGGGGATGTCTGCCATAGATGTGGGCGAAACGTCAGGAGAGAATAATTCTGGAATATGGCCATACAGCCCAGAAAACTCACAGCAACCCAGTGACTCCAGCCGTGAAAGCCTTCAACAACATATAGTTAGATAGTTAGTTACTTTTGGATAGCATAGGGAAGGGCTAACACCCCTATGGTGTTGGTTTTGTTGTCTGTGCCCCTGTTCAGAAGATTTTACGACACTTTCTGTCCCTTTTTGGTTTGTTGTGAGAACAAGAATTGGTGATAGAGCTTCCATGGACACACTTCCCCCCCATGATAATAACTCTTCTAGGATTCAATTTCCATTCCAAGGGGTAGATTTTTCTCACTTCCTGTTGTTTCACTCCCATTCTCAACCAGGAGTAATTTGTAAGTTGGATGTTCGAAACGAGGGGACTGCCTGCATTTATAAATCACCATCAATGTACATGTTGTTCACTGCTTTGAGTCCCCCCAAGGATGAGAAAGACGATAAAGAAATACAATAAATAAATAATTAAATAAACTAAGACAATATTAAGTTTATGTCACATTGTTCTCTCTATTATCAGAGTCTGGTAAGAATTATACCTCACAGAGTCCTCCAGCCGCCAGCTGTGGGATTCCCAGGGTTGTACTTTAAAAAATACAAGCTTTGTTATAAATGTTCAGACAATGTCCATCATGTTCCCAAAACAGTACCATTTAGGCAACAACGAGCAAACCTGAAGCTTGCAGAAGCATAGCATATATTTAGTTTTGCACAGCTGAATGCAGAACGGGGATACAATGGATTACAAATTAATCCTGATTTTTCTTCTAGGCCGACTTGTTTCTGAGAGGAAGAAGGACTCATCTCTTGGCTTTTAGACAAAAAAGCATTACACAAGCTCACAAGGAGTTTTTTTTTAATTTGCAAAGTAGCCAGAATCCATGTTCAGATGATGACACAACTGCTCTGTGCTTCCAGGGAAGGAAAATGAGGGTGCATGCAATCTGCAAATGCACCCTCATTTTCTCCCACTCCTCTTTGAACTAAGACGAGTTGCTTCCTCATTGTCTGAATCGCCTCCTTTCCCTCCTCCCCAGTAAACAGCAGAAGCAGAGATCCTTCTCAGAGTTTGACAGCTACTGAGGTAGTGAGATGATATGGAGCTTCATGTATGGCATATAGAGTCATTGAATCAAAGAGCTGGAAGGGGTATCATGGGCCATCACGTTCAACCCTTACTCCATGCAGGATCTCCAGCTAAAGCATCCTTAGGAGATAGCTATCCGATTTGAAGATGTCCAAAGAAGGAAACACTAGCTAGGCATTTGGTTCCATTGCTGAATCACTCTTACTCCCAAGAAGCTCCTTCTGAAGTCCAATTGAAATCTACTCTCCTATAACTTCAAGCCATTAAGCCTGTTCCAACCCTGTGGGGGATCAGAAAACATGCGACATCCTTCAACATGTTTATTTATTAAGTAAATAAATTGTTTCTCTCAATGTAGGAACTCAAGATGACTATATTCAAGGATTATGACCATTTCACTCTTCAGACTTCTCTTCACCAGGCTGAACAAGTCCAGCTCCTTCAACTCTTCCTGATAGATTTTGCTCTTCATACTTCTTATTCTTTTTGCCCTTCTCTGAACCTACTTCAACTTGTCTATGTCCTTCTTAAAATGAAACCAATGGAACTGAGTGAAGTACTCTCAATGTAGGACTTTATCAAATTTTGACTAGTTCACCTGTAGTCCAGATGCCTTTGACGACAACCTCAAACCACCCTACCCAGCATGGCCATTTGCAAAGGACTATGGACTGCTTTAAACAGCTGAAAAGCCATTGTTACCCATGCCTGATCTAGTTAGTTTTACATAATTTACCACAGTAGTCAATGTTTGGGAGTCCTACAACTGAGGGCAAAAAATATATATCTCTGTGATTCCCTGGTAGCTGATACCATGGGGATCATGAAATGAATGCAGGAAAGTATTCCCATGCTTCGCCTTTATGAGAAGCAACTAATGGACACGAAAACAGATCCCAACTAAACATGTTGTTGTTCATGTTAGGTAATCCCTCGCTGTCCAAGTAAGATTGTCCTCCAAGTTCGGTGTCCTGGCGGTGGGTATGTAGGTGACTCTGGAGCCCTATTCTTGATCCACATGTTCTCCCTTAGTGAGGACATTTGTTTCCAGGTGGAAGGTGGTCCTGGTCAGTTTGGCTTGACGTGCCTTCCTCTTGGCATGTTTCTCTCTTTCGCCCTCCATTCGTGCCTCTTCAAATTCTACAGCACTGCTGGTCACAGCTGACCTCCAGTTAGTGTGCTCAAGGGCCAGGGCTTCCCAGTTCTCGGTGTCTATGCTGCAGTTTTTAAGGTTGGCTTTGAGCTCATCTTTAAATCTCTTTTCCTGTCCTCCAATATTCCGTTTTCTGTTCTTGAGTTCGAAGTAGAGCAACTGCTTTGGAAAACGGTGATCGGGCATTTGGACGTGACCGGTCCAGCGGAGTTGATGGCGGAGGACCATCACTTCAATGCTGGTGGTCTTTGCTTCTTGCAGCACACTGACATTTGTCTGCCTGCCTTCCCAAGAGATTTGCAGGATATTTTGGAGGCAACACTGATGGAATCGTTCCAGGAGTTGCATGAGACGTCGGTAGATAGTTCACGTTTCGCAGGCATATGGCAGGGTTGGGTGGATGATAGCTTTATAAACGAGCACCTTGGTATCCCTATGAATGTCCTGGCCCTCAAACACTCTCTGCTTCGTTTGGAAGAATGCTGAACTCGCAGAGCTCAGGCGGTGTTGTATTTCAGTGTCAATGTTGACTTTTGTGGAGAGGTGGCTGCCAAGGTAGCAGAAATGGTCAACATTTTCTAATGTTACACCATTAAGCTGTATTTCAGGCATTGCAGATGGGTTTGTTGGTGACTCCTGGAAGAGCACTTTGGTTTTCAATGTTCAGTCACAGGCCAAGCTTCTTGTATGCTTCTGCGAAGGTGTTTAGGTAGGACTTCTTCAACAGTGGAACAGACTATTTTGGACTGTGTTAGATTCTCATTTCTTGAGTGCCTTTAAAACAGAGGTTGGATGGCTATTTCTCAGGAATGCTTTAACTGGTTCTATCTGCATAGTGGTGGATTAGACCAGATGGCCTTTCTAAATGCACAATTCTATGAAGCATCTTGAGATGGACCTTGATAGAATGGTTTGCCATGAGGAGGTTTGCCATGAGATCTTGGTATGGGAATTTGTCTGACAGCCATTTAAAAACACACAAATTGACTCTCGAAATATCAACTAAAATAGTCACATTTGGATAGGAATGGTGAGATGATAAATGTAGCAGCACTCCTGTAGTTTTTATAGATGTGCCACAGAAGGAATGTAAGCAGGTGTTGTTTGCATGACTTTTGCTGAAATCCCCACACAACTTCAGGAGCTTTATCTTCTTTTTGGTTTCTGGTGGCAACCCTATATGTCAGGAATGGGCAAATATCGGCCCTCCTACTGTTTTGGACTTCAACTCCCACAATTCCTAATGGCTGGTAGTCGGTAGGCTGTTAGGAATTGTGGGAGTCGAAGTCCAAAACACCTGCATGGTTGAAGTTAGCTCATGCCTGCTATATGTGGAATGCAGCACCATTCTTTCTCAAAGAGAAAATTCCAACGAGATAGATTCTCCAGTTCAGAAAACAGGTAGCCTGGAGAAACAAGATGAATGCTTGGATTTTTGCAGGAGGGACGTCAATATTTCTGTACTCCAGAGAGGACTATGTTTCTTTCCTCTCTTGTCCTGTCCTCTCTTTCCTTCCTGTACTGCTGAAGAAAACCACTTGACATTTTAAATAACACCATGTTTTATGTTCCTTCCTGCGGTAAAAGCAAACACAGCCCACTATTCCAGCACTTCTTAATTTCACCGCAGTGCAGTGAATAAATGATCAAGCCAGGGAGACATTTTATAGTCAGCCGAGGCTACAATCTCAAATAGATACTTGCTTGGGAGTGGGATGGATTTTTGAGTTGAATACAGTGCTTCCACATGTTGCGTTCACTCAACTCAAACTGAACCACATATGTGCCGCTGTTCCTTGCAATATTTCATTTGAGTTTGTCCTTCATTTAATTTAGTCATTCAGAAGTTTTCCTGTTTTAGAAATGCATGTACTCATTGGAAAGCAGGCAGGTTTCCCTGCTTTTCCCAAAAGAACAGGGCAGGAAAAGCTTCTGCTATACTCTATGAAACTTAGCTCTTCCTTTCATGGCAGCTTCGGTTCTCTCATCAGAACTTGCTTCATGTTCCTACTGAATAATAATAATAATAATAATAATAATAATAATAATAATAATAGCAATTCGCAGTACGTGTGGAAAGGATCTTGGAGTCCTTGTGGACAACAAGTTAAACATGAGCCAACAATGTGATGTGGCAGCAAAAAAAGCCAATGGGATTTTGGCCTGCATCAATAGGAGCATAGTGTCTAGATCCAGGGAAATCATGCTTACCCCTCTATTCCACTTTGGTTAGATCTGACCTGGAATATTGTGTCCAATTCTGGGCACCACAACTCAAGAGATATATTGACAAACTGGAATGTGTCCAGAGGAGGGCAACTAAAATGATCAAGGGTCTGGAGAATAAGCCCTATGAGGAGCGGCTTAAGAAACTGGTCATGTTTAGCCTGAAGAAGAGAAGGCTGAGAGGAGATATGATAGCCGTGTATAAATATGTGAGAGGAAGCCACAGGGAGGAGGGAGCAAGCTTTTTTTCTGCTTCCCTGGAGACTAGGATGTGGAACAATGGCTTCAAATAACAGGAGAGGAGATTCCATCTGAACATGAGGAAGAACTTCCTGACTGTGAGAGCCGTTCAGCAGTGGAACTCTCTGCCCCGGAGTGTGGTGGAGGCTCCTTCTTTGGAAGCTTTTAAACAGAGACTGGATGGCCATCTGTCAGAGGTGATTTGAATGCAATATTCCCGCTTCTTGGCAGGGGGTTGGATTGGATGAGGTCTCTTCCAACTCTTTGATTCTATGTTCTAAGATCCAATACTTTATTTATATTCAGCTCTATCTCCCCAAAGGGACTCAGGGCGGATTCCAAACATAAAAGGCAAACATACAGTGCCCAAATACAACAACAATACACCCATACTAACAAAATTGAGGGTGCATCTAGATTGTGGATTTAATGCAGTTTGATGCCACCTTAACTTACATGGCTCAATGCTGTGAAATCATGGGAGTTGTAATTTTATAAGGCATTTAGCCTTCACACACACACCCCACCCCCAGTGGCACAGTGGGTTAAATGGCTGAGCTGCTGAAATTGATGACCGAAAGGTTGGTGGTTTGAATCTGGGAAGCAGGGTGAGCTCCCACAGTTAGCCCCGGCTTCTGCCAACCTAGCAGTTTGAAAACATGCAAATGTGAGTAGATCAATAGGTACCACTTTGGCAGGAAGGTAATGGCGCTTCATGCAGTCATGCAAGCCACATGACTTTGGAGGTGTCTATGGACAACGCTGGCTCTTCGGCTTAGAAATGGAGATGAGCACCACCCCCCAGAGTTGGACACGACTAGACTTAGTCAAGTGGAAATCTTTACCTTTGCTATAGCCTTCTCAGCCCAAGAATGCTGATACCTCACCAAACTACAAATCCTAGGTTTTGATAGCATCAAGCCATGGCAGTTGAAGTTGTCTCAAACTGTGTAGATGTATCTCTAGTGAAAAGTCCAATTGTAGCTGAAAGCAGGTATTTTCCAAGGTGCATGTTTCCCCATTTTTTACTCACCTTCAGAGCAATGGTAAGGCTTTTACATCTTTCAATTTGGCCAGATAGCTGTGGTCAGTTCACCCTGGAATACACTTCTTTAAGACTTGGGTTTTTTTAAATTCTCTTTTGCCAGTTTGAGCATTTATTGTGATTTGCCTTAAAATAAGGTCTGACTTGAGTTGTTTCAGCCAGCTGCTCCTGCAGTTTTTGTTTGGCCATTCTTCTGCTCATTTATGGATACTCTTTCCCTCATATCTGTGGGCAGGCGTGCATTTACAGCCGCTCCATTAATGATGCAGCAGTTTCAACCCTGCTTTCCCTCAAAAGTGCTTTAGAGCAGCGTGTAGTCAAGACTTTCACATCCTTCCTTGGAGGAAAGCTGGAGCCCTGGAACACTTACGTAACATCCTCAGCTCAGATGCTTTGCTTTCCTGAGTTTTAATCTGCTCAGCCGGTTCTGTCTTCGCGTGTCGTGGGATTGGCGGAACATTTGCTAAACTGTTATGGATTAGCGCCGGGGCTGTAACCCGTTAAAAGCTCAGCTGTGTTTATTTTCGTCAAGAAAAGGGCAAAATCGGGTTCACATGAGCTGGCAGATACACTAAAGAGCTTGTGCTTGCAGTGGATAAAAGAGGTATAATTCATGGGCTGCAGTTTTATCCAAATATTGCTTGGATAAGATTGTTCGGAGATAAGACTGTTCAGTGCACAGGCTTCGGAAGGAACGGGGAGAGACTTTAGGCTCTAAGTATCTACAGTAACAGAGCTCTGTAAATGTGAACTCAGACTTGCATACAGAATGGATCAAACCCATGTGTGCAAAGTATGAAACAGGATGAAAATCTTGCTGATCGAAAGGCTGACAATTCAAGCCCAGGTTGGGGTGAGCTCCCAACCATCAGCCCAACTTCTGCTCACCTAGCAGTTCGAAAACAATAATGTAAGTAAATAAATAGATACCACTTTGACGAGGAGGCAATAAAAGGCTCCCATGCAGACATGCCGGCAATTCGGTCAGGAAAGCTTCTAAAGACAACAAAGCTCCTCAGCATAGAAGATGGGAGTGACAGAACACACACACACACTCCCATGGCTGGAGTCGAGCACAGCCGCTAGATGCCTGAGATGGAAAAAGATGGGAAGCCTTTACCTCTGTTTATGTACGGTCTGTCTTTGTTAAGTGTGTAATGGCATTTAATGTTTGCCATATATGTATACTGTAATCCACACAGAAAAAGATGGGAAGCCTTTACCTCTGTTTTTGTACTGTCTGTCTTTGTTAATTGTATAACAGCATTAAATATTTGCCGTATATGTGTACAGTAATCCTCCGAGTCCCCTCAGGGAGATATTATTTATTTATTTATTTATTTACAACATTTATATGCTGCCCTTCTCACCCCGAAGGGGACTCAGAGCAGCTTACAAATTATATGTACATACAATATGTTACATTATTAGCATAGCACAATATTAGTATTATATATTACTGTATTGTACTGTACCACTATACTGTAATATTATTAGTAATATTACATGTAATATGAAATATAAAATTATTATATTGAATTATTATATTGCATTACATTATAATATTATCAATATTATGTGTATATATTATATTATTAGAACAGCACAATATTAGTATTATATATTACTATATTGTACTATACCATTATACTGTAATATTATTAAATGTAATTTAAAATATAATAACAATAATTAGCCATTAATTTGTGACCAAATGGACTTCTTCAAGGAGCAGATGAGAAAAAAATACTTCTGAATCATATTACTTCGGGTTACAAACAGGGAGGAAACAGAATCAAAGGAAGTTGCTTTTCTGTTGCTAAAGAAATTGAAATTCTATTACCTGTTTTTATTGGCCAAGGAAGGAGTGGTATTTGTCTGCACTGAGATCTCTCCAGAACAACTGAACCACAACAGATATTATTACCTCTTCTTCTCTAAACAAAGACTTGATGTATTATCTGCATTTTGATTGGCTAATAAATGGGTTGCTCTCGTGTGGATTTTGCATTTTGTTGCTTTCTGCTGCAACATAAATTCTCTATGTTAATGATTGCACCAGGGGAAGACATGCAGCTGCATGCTCACAAGAACTAGTCTCGTGCATGAATTTTTCACAACAGGGAAGTTCATTCAATCATGTAATCCCACACCTATAAGCTCACAAGCTATTTCACCATCTCACCTGTTGCATGCTTGCTGAATTTCACCAATAAAATGGTGCTTCCGGATGGAGGACTGCTAGCACAAGCTACTGAAAGGCATTTCAGAGCCATTCTGTCTCCCTCCTCCCCAAAGGCCAAAAGATAATGACTGACAACATAACCTAAAAAAAAACATTTTCAGCCCTCCAAAGTAAGTATTCATTATGACATAAGGACATAAGACCAAAGTGAGTGACCACATATGCGGACTAAGTTGAACATGATTTTACCTTGGCGATTTGGTATATATGTATTTTATCTATATGTATTTTAATCTTGTATTGTTGTATGATGTTTTAACTTGTATTAGTAGCATTGAATCCTTGCTGTAAGCTAGTCTGAGTCCCTCTACGAAGGTGAGAAGATCGGGATATAAAAGTTTTAAATAAATAATAATAATAAATAATCATTTCCGTTATTACTTTTGGGCATCAAGGGAAAATGGTCATACTCTCATTAGCCACAAAAAACATTCTTAAAGGAGCTGATGATAAATTGGACTGCCCACAACATGTTTTCCAATATCATTGATATAATATTAATACTAAATATCTCAGTGTCACATTAGATAGAACACTAACATTTAGGAATCACTGAATGAACACCAAGCACAAAGTAGCTGCATGCAATAACATACTGTGGAAACTTCCTGGCAGCACATGGCGTGCAGACCCAAAATTAAGAAGAACATCAGCCCTGGCTTTGTCTTACTCAACTGCTGAGTATACCTGCCCTGTTTGGCACAAGTCTGTCCACACAAAGCAGGTGAATATAGCACTGAATGAAACACTGAATGCAGAATAATCACAAGATGCCTCAAACCTACACATGTTGATAGACTCTATAAGTTAGCTGGCACTGCCCCCTCCCCCCATGTGTGATGGTGAGAGAAATAAGGTTGAACACTGTGAAAGCCACCCACTGCATGGCTATCAGCCACCTCCCAGTAGACTTAAATCAAGGAAAAGCTTCATGAGAACCACCACTCCTCTATATGTTCCTCCAGCAACAGCAAGAGTATCCCTCTGGGCAGCTAAACCAGGAAATTCCAACTAGATGGTCCCCCATGAGGGTCTTCCTCCAGGGACATACCAAGAATGGTCAACTTGGAAGTCCCTGGACAGACTGAGAAGTGGATTGGGCAGATCAAAAGACAACCTGGCAAAATGCCACTATCTAGAAGAATCCTCAACCTTGTGAGACTGTGGAGCAGAACAAACAACTCAGCATCTGTGTCCTTGCCCACAATGCCCTGCCTCACGCACAGAGGAAGAACTGTTTAAAGCTACAGACAATGCAGTTGCTGTTGCCAGTTTTTGGTCTAAAATCATTTACCTGCTTGTGCTCTATTTTATCAGTTTTATAATAATTTATGAAATGCTTTTGACACAAAATAAACAAAATGCCATTAATTGAACAACTCTGAACTTCTTTCAAATTCTTTATTGGACATTTGGTGAATTCTTTTTTAAAAATAGCTATTGTTCCCATTTGTAAGCATTCTGCTTAGTAAATACACACACACACACATACACACACACACTTTTTTCCATGGCAGGCTGTTTTAAAGAAGAATAATCAAGACAGAATCTATAAAGAGGACAAGGAGACCTTGTTGACATCCCCTAAAGCCTCCATCCCCTTCTCCAACCTAAGCAAGTGGTTGTTACTTTGCAAATTCCAGCCCACAGCTATTAGCTGCTAATCCATCTCCCCACCTGACAGCCAGCCAAGCAGTGTTCCAGAATGACAATGTCCCGCTAAGGCGGATCTGGTTAGTGCTCCTACGTACTATTTAAACAAAGCATAATCTTACTCAATCTGACTATATATGGAGTTGCCCGGCGAGCAAAAAAGCCCGAGATGCTCAGTCAGGAGGGCGAGGCGGGACAAGGCTGCTCTCCTCTCCGTGTGTAACTAAAATAGACTTTTGGTAGCAAAGGTCAAATAGCCAGTGTGACCCACCATTTCCCTGAGCGGTACACTGCTTCTGAATTGCACGGTCCCTGCCTGAGGACTTGCCGCATCTTGATTTGATGGGCTGCCTCTGTCAAACGCTGTGACGCTGGCATTATCCTCGGCTGCTTTTCCAAGGTCAGGGATTTGCAAGCTAATTGTCCGAACGTTGTACACCCTGAGCAGGATCTCCGAAGTATTAATTTCAGTAAAGCCGTGTTCCTCCAAAGCCAGGCAGGTCCTTTGAACTTGCTCGATGCAGGGGGAGAAAGAACAGATGCGTCCACCTAGAGAAAGAGGAGGAGGGGAGAGAGAGAAGGAATGAATGAATGAATGAATGAACGAATGGATGGGTGACAAAAGAACCAGCAATTGCAATCATCATTTCCAAACTCAATTCCTTGGTAATGTTATCTAAGCTTCAGTTCTGTGAATCCTTGACTGAATGTCCAAAGCAGCTTTGCCTCCGTTAAATTCCACATCACATTGCATATACAAATACCACAGATTTCAAAGTTAATTTGTTGTATTGCAGCTGATCATAAATGGAATAATCACTGCACATGTCCATATCCTATTTCTCAAGGTGTTACATTGCTAACAGTTAGTTAAAACACTTTTTTTCTAAAAAAAGAAAGAAAGAAAGATATAGTGCTACTGAAAAAACATCAAAATATAATGTCAGGTCTAATGAGGTTTTAGGTAGGGAGGGAATTCCACAGCTGAGGAGCCACCACTGAGAAGGCCCTGTCTCTTGTCCCCGCCAGGCGCGCCTGCAACAAAGGCGGGATCGAGAGCAGGGCCTCCCCAGAAGACCTTAAATTCCTAGCTGGTTCTTAGGGAGAGATACATTCGGACAGGTAGGGTGGGCCAGAACCATTATCAATGGTTTCCTCTTTCCACCAGGGATAGAGAAGTCACACTGGATATACTGAACTGGAAGTAAGCTCCAATGAGCTTAATGGGAAACTTCCTTCCAAACAGACATAGATATGGCTGTATTGAGAAAGTATCCCCATGCCAGCTTTGTTTTTCCTGGACTTTGTCATTGTACGGAAAGAGGCTCCTGGAACAGAATGTACTCGATCTATGTGCCTTGTCGCTGATTAATGCTCCACTTCCTAGATGCTTCACACAGATGTTAGCACCTCATTAAAAGAACCACTGGCTTTCTCAAAAATGCCTTTGATATTTTTTGGAAGAGCTCTTGAGGTTGTATTTGTGTAAACAATGATTGCATTTCAGATAATGGCCTTTTTGACTCACAATGGTTAACGGCCAGGCACACCACCTTGGCCAGAAGAAAGACAAATAGCGCCTAAATACCATAAAAGCACCAGATATCATCTCATCTTACAAGTTAAGCAGGGTCTATCCTGGCTAGTACTTGGATGGGAGGCCACCAACTACTATTAGGTCTTGTAGGCTATATTTCAGCCCCTGGTGGCACTCTATGCAGTCATGGCAGCCACATGACCTTGGAGATGTCTACAGACAATGACATCTCTTTGGCTTAAAAATGGAGATGAGTCGGAAACGACTAGTCTTAAATCAGGGAAAACCTTTACCTTTACTTAGGATATATTTCAAAGGAAGGAACTGGCAAAAACATCCCTGAATAATTTATTGACTAAGAAAACTATGGAATTCATGGGGTTGTTGAAAGACAACATGAAGCTGCAAAGCAAGATCAAACTATAGATAAACATGACTTGAGTAGGTCTCCCTCTCCCAAAACAAGAGCAAATTTGTGGAGCAAATCCATATTTTTAAATCCAGGGAACCAATAAATGATGTTGGAATGGTCTAGTGTTGACGATATTCCCACCAATATTAGACCTGACAGATAATACAATAGATGCTGGGATGATATGGGATAGATAGTAAAAGTTTTTAAGAGCAATGGAACAGAATTTGAACCAGTTAACTACAAGAGAGGAGATTCCATCTGAACATTAGGAAGAACTTCCTGACTGTGAGAGCCGTTCAGCAGTGGAACTCTCTGCCCCGGAGTGTGGTGGAGGCTCCTTCTTTGGAAGCTTTTAAGCAGAGGCTGGATGGCCATCTGTCAGGGGTGATTTGAATGCAATATTCCTGCTTCTTGGCAGGGGGTTGGACTGGATGGCCCATGAGGTCTCTTCCAACTCTTTGATTCTATGATTCTATCCGTTTTTATTTCCTCTCCTTTGCAGGAATGCATTGCATCACCTTTTCTAACCTTGCAAAACTCTGGAGACTTCAATGCTCTTTATGGGTATCTCAGAATAGCGCCCTTTTTGTTGTTAAAGAACATCACTGGTGCTTAAAAAAAACCAAAACACAAATTTTAATCAAACCCAAACAGCACCCTACATCCCTAACCAAAGGAAGCACATTTGTACAGGAAATTCAGAAATATCATTTCTGGGTCTGAGTAAAACTGGACAAGGCTTGGCATGCTTTCTGCACTGCAGAGATACTACAGTTCCCGTTAACATTTAGCATTCGTATGGTCAGCTACAGAATACAGTTGACTGCCAGTCTTGAGTGTCTTCCCATTTTTGCTTAATATTTCTATTACTTAACATAGGATCGTGCAGTTTTGGCAAATCTATGAGTCATATATCTGCTCCAGGGGGTCAATGGACCTTCCCAAATAGAAGGGAAAAAACAAAACTGAATGTTGCCAGGAAAGGTTATGTTGAATATCTTATATACTCAAGTATAAGCCTAGTTTTCAGCATATTTTTATGCTGAAAAAGGCCCCCCTTGGCTTATACTCGAGTGAGGGTCCTGGCGGGAAGGCATGGAGCTGAAAGAAGCCCTTTGCAGGGCATATACCAGCTGTGTGCCTCCTCCCCTTTCTGCACAGCAACCCAGATGGGTCGTTGTGCCGAGAGGGGAGAGGAAGGAGCGTGGCTCATCAGTCACGCACCTTCCCACCAGGCTGAGCCTTGTCTGGCCTCTCCTCTTGGCACAACAACCTATCTTACAAAGAGGAGAAGCTGCATGCCTTGGCACATCAACCAAGAGGACAGGAGAAGCTGCATGCCTTAATTAATGTAATTTTATTGGTGTCTATTTTTATTTTGAAATTTACCAGTAGCTACTGCATTTCCCACATCAGACTTATACTCGAGTCAGTAAGTTTTCAAAGTTTTTTGTGGCAAAATTAGGTGCCTCGGCTTATATTCAGGTCAGCTTATACTTGAGTATATATGGTAATAGGAAGACCCTGTAAACTAACTAAAGGAACAATTCCTCGTAGAGGTTTCAAAGAGGGACAATCAATCCTTTTTATGCAAGAAAAAAAAAAGGTATTCCAGGTGTGTTTGAAGATGGATTATGGACTATAAAACCAACCTTGTGAATAGGGAGAATCAGGCCTGATACATATTTATATAACTATATAAATAAAAATGTAATGTTCGTTTGTGGGATTAACAGAACTCAAAAACCACTGGACAAATTGACTCCAAATTTGGACACAAGACACCTAACAACCCAATGTATGTTCTTCACTCAAAAAAAAATGATTTTGTCATTTGGGAGTTGTAGTTGCTGGGATTTATAGTTCACCTACAATCAAAGAGTATTCTGAACCCCACCAACATGAAATTGAACCAAACTTGGCACACAGTTCTCCCATGACCAACAGAAAGTACTGGAAGGGTTTGGTGGGCAGTGCCCTTTGGTTTTGGAGTTGTAGTTCACCTACATCCAGAGATCACTGCGGACTCAAACAATGATGGATCTGGACCAAACTACACGAATAGTCTATATGCCCAAATGTGAACACTGGTGAAGTTTGGGGAAAATAGAATCTTGACATTTAGGAGTTGTAGTTGCTGGGATTTATAGTTCACCTACAATCACAGAGCATTCTGAACCCCATCAATGATAGAATTGGGCCAAACAACCCACACAGAACCCCCATGTGGGCCACAGCAACGCGTGGCAGGGGATGGCTAGTGTGTGTGTGTGTGTGTGTGTGTATATATATATATATATATATATATATATATATTCCCAGAGGTTTTGCAATATGCATTTGTATGGAGAAGGCAAGTCTAATTTCCTTGTCTCTCAACTATGAAATGGTCTTTTTTTGTATCAGGCCTGATACTATACACACACACACACACACAGATGTTTTACAATATGCATTTGTATGGAGAAGGCAAGTCTAATTTTCTTGTCTCTCAACCATGAAATGGTCTTTCGCAAAGCTATTTGGTCTGAATTTCCAATCCAAAAACAAGGCACCTGAAGATACCAGGCATACGCAAACTTTGGCTCAGTAAGTGTTTTGGACTTCCACAATTCTGGCTGTTAGGAATTGTGGGAGTTGAAGTCCAAAACACCTGAAGGGGCAAAGTTTGCCCTGTACCAAGGATAGGTAACAAAATACAATGTGGGTGAGAAAATTCCCTCCCACGGTCCAGCATTTATGTCAGGATTACAGTTAAGCTCCAAGGGAACAGGGATTTGCAACTGACATTATCATCAACCCTGTTAATCAAAAAGTCAGATGCTTTGATGCTGAATCTGGCTCCATCCCAAGACAGTGCAGGTATAAAGTAGTCAGGTGGAAATGAAAGAGAGTAGGACATAGGATGTTATTTGCTAAAGATGAGGTCCTTAAAGACAGATCAGTTCAGGAAAGGGCATAGCACTCCAAATGCAGCTAGACTCCAAAGCTCAGATGTCCTTGCTAGCTAGGGTTGCCATAATTCAAAACTGGAGAAGATTCCCACACCAATAACACTTGGACTGGAGACAGAATTTTAGCAGGCATTGCTTGTTACCTGCAAAAAAATTCCTCTTTTTACACATCTCTTAAATGTATGTGCATTGGTTCCTGTTTTGAATTTGCCAATCCTATATAGTCAATAGGAGTTCCCATTCCTGGTTCAGATGAAGGCATTTAGACTATAAAGAATCATGTGATATGAGTTCTAAAAGGACAAAATAAATTAATTTGAAAGTGTGGGTTTTAAATTTGCACTCTATTTCTCTTTTAATGTATGTGGTTTTATTACATTTCAATCCTTGCACAAAGTATTTTAATACATGTATTTTGTGATGATGTGTTTGAATGTATTTTTTTTTCCGTGATAGGAGTGACTTGAGAAAATGCAAGTCACTTTTGGTGTGAGAGAATTGGCCATCTGCAAGGACATTGCCCAGCCCAGTGGACACCAAGATGTTTTACCATCCTATGGGAGGCTTCTCTCATGTCCCCACATGAGAAGCTGGATATAATAATAATAATAATAATAATAATAATAATAATAATAATCGTGCAGTTTTCTGGCATTGTATATTTCTGCTGCTTCTGTGATTGTTCATTTGTATTTTGATTCTGTAGCCCACTTGTTGATGGATGTCCAGAATCAGCAGCATCCACTGTGGTACTTTTTATCCTGGGCATCGACCATAGTGCTAATGGGTTAGGTGCTTTTGGTTCCACTCCTCAGCTGAGACCTCTCTGACTTGGTTGGACCTGCTCGAAGTTACACTATCACCAGCACAGCTCTCAGCATCCCTGGAGCAGTTAAGCCTCCCACCACGACAAGGTGGCACCCATTGGGGGTGGGTAGGCGAAAAATCAGTTGATCACCCAAAATGCAGACTGTGCAAGGAAGGTGATGAAACCATTGATTATATCCTCAGCTGCTGCAAGAAAATCGCACAAACGGACTACAAACAGAGGCACAACTCTTTGGCCCAAATGATTCATTGGAACTTATGTCACAAGTACCACCTGCCAGTAGTAAAGAACTGGTGGGATCATAAACCTGCAAAAGTAGTGGAAAATGAAAAGGCAAAAATACTGTGGGACTTTCGAATCCAGACTGACAAAGTTTTGGAACAAAATACACCACACATCTCGATTGTGGAAAAGAAAAAAGTTTGGGTTGCTGTAGGTTTTTCGGGTTGTATGGCCATGTTCTAGAACAGAGGTTCTCAACCTTCCTAATGCCACGACTCCTTAATACGCTTCCTCATGTTATGGTGACCCCCAACCATAAAATTAGTTTTGTTGCTATTTCATAACTCATTTTGCTGCTGTTATGAATAGTAACAGATTGGGGGAGGGTATTGATTTTGTCCTGTGGGAGTTGTAGTTGCTGGGATTGATAGTTCTACAATCAAAGAGCATTCTGAACTCCACCAATGATGGAACTGAATCGAACTTGCCACACGGAATTCCCATGACCAACAGAAAATACTGGAAGGGTTTGGTGGGCACTGACCTTGAGTTTTGGGAGTTGTAGTTTACCTACATCCAGAGAGAACTGTAGACTCAAACAATTATGGATCTGGACCAAACTTGGCATGAATTCTCAGTATGCCCAAATGTAAACAGTAGTAGAGTTTGGGGGAAATAGACCTTGACATTTGGGAGTTGTAGCTGCTAGGATTTATAGTTCACCTACAATCAAAGAGCATTCAAACTCTACCAAGGATTGAATTGGGCCAAACTTCCCACACAGAACCGCCATGACCAACAGAAAATACTGTGTTTTCTGGTGGTCTTTGGTGACCCCTCTGACACCCCCTCACGACCCCTCCAGGGGTCCCGACCCCCAAGTTGAGAAACACTGTTCTAGAAGCATTCTCTCCTCACAACCTCACAACCTCTGAGGATGCTTGCCACAGATGCAGGCGAAACGTCAGGAGAGAATGCTTCTAGAACATGGCCATACAACCCGAAAAACCTACAACAACCCAGTGATTCTGGCCATGAAAGCCTTTGACAATACAAAAAGGTTTGGATTATTGATGTCGCCATACCAGGTGACAGTCACATTGAGGAAAAACAACAGGAAAAACTCAGCCGTTATCAGGACCTCAAAATCGAACTGAAAAGGCTCTGGCATAAACCAGTACAGGTGGTACCAGTGGTGATCGGCATACTGGGTGCTGTGCCAAAAGATCTTAACTGGCATTTGGAAACAATAAACATTGACTAATTCATGATCACTCTACTGCAAAAGGCCACCTTACTTGGATCTGCGCGCATCATTCGAAAATACATCACACAGTCCTAGGCGCTTGGGAAGTATTCGACTTGTGATTTTGTGATACGAAATCCAGCATAGAGATATCGTTTGCTGTGACATACTGTTTTTTGTGTCATAAAATAATAATAATAATAATAATAATAATAATAATAATAATAATATCATTTTAATCTTCGGGGTAATCAAACAAATGTCACCTTGCACACAAATGCCTCTACAAATAGCAAATTGTAACTGGTCTCCTTATGGAGCCCCCGGTGGCGCAGTGGGTTAAACCCCTGTGCTGGCAAGACTGAAGGCCGACAGGTCGCAGGTTCGAATCTGGGGAGAGGCAGATGAGCTCCCTCTATCAGCTCCAGCTCCTCATGCGGGGACATGAGAGAAGCCTCCCACAAGGATGATGAAAACATCAAAATCATCCGGGCGTCCCCTGGGCAACGTCCTTGCAGACGGCCAATTCTCTCACACCAGAAGCGACTTGCAGTTTCTCAAGTCACTCCTGACACGACAAAAAACAAAACAAAACTGGTCTCCTTAATGTGACAGGGTTTTTTAAAAAAATGAAGGGAGGTTTTTCTGTTTTTTAAATACAGTGCAGCATTAAAACCTGGACAATCCCCCACCTGCAGTGTGAAGTGGTAGAGTTCATTATACATCATCTCAGAACACTGCCACCTAATTCTATATAACATAAAAGCATTTGTCTAATTTCTCTTTCAAAAGCACTTCTTCAGCAAAGCTTTCTTAATTTCTGGTTTACTCGTATTTGAATCTGTGTAGTGCAGGCCAATGGGATGTTCTGGGCTTTGAGAAACAGCAGAACAGATGGCATAAAAGGCCAGGGAGGGGGAGAGAAACAAAGAAGTTGTACAATAGATGACTCCCTGCCCCTCGGAGGGGGATGAAAAAAGGACAGGTTTTAAAAAATGCCAGATTTCTTTTAAGACAAGCTCTCATGGACCAGATCTCGTTATAGCAAACACAATGAAGAGTCCTCAATCTCATGAAAGAATTCACCCAGAGACAGTCGGGCACATTCCAGCTTGCTGTAACTCAGAAAGGAAACTGCAGAATTGGAAAAGTTGGAGATGGGAACCATCAGATTCTCTGGGGAGCTGAAAGCACTCCTTATGAACCAAGCTAAATATATTACATTAATATCTTGTTAAAGAAATGTGCATTTCTACTAGGCCACTTTCTAGTTGGGTACCCTCATGAAAATATGTATGTGACACCTAATTTATACAAAACCGTTTTGGTATAAACAAGGTTTCACGGTGCAATTGATTCTGTGCAAATCTGTTTTAAAAGAGATGTACAACTTCTAGAGATTTGAAGCCATGTTTTCCACTGTATTTTTTAAACTCCCTGAACAAACTCCAAAATTGTTTAAACTAATGTATTGTGGAAGGCTTTCATGGCCGGAATCACTGGGTTGTTGTAGGTTTTTTTCGGGCTATATGGCCATGTTCTAGAGGCATTCTCTCCTGACGTTTTGCCGGCATCTATGGCAAGCATCCTCAGAGGTAGTGAGGTCTGTTGGAACTAGGAAAATGGGTTTATATATCTGTGGAAAGACCAGGGTGGGACAAAGGACTCTTGTCTGCTGGAGCTAGGTGTAAATGTCTCAACTGACCACCTTGATTAGCATTTAATAGCCTGGCAGTGCCTGGAGCAATCTTTTGAGAGGTGCTTAGATGTCCCTGATTGTTTCCCCTCTGCTGTTTTGCTGTAATACTGGTTACCAGTATTAAAAAACTCTAAAATTAAAACAACCAGGGTTTTTGGAAAAAGCATTTTTGGAAAAAAGGGGGGAACGCCCACAATACACCAGGCACTAATTCTGCTCCCTGAAACTCTGTCTCATTTTCTAAGCCGTCACTGTCAGCAGTTAGTTTCTTCTGATCCTTCATTTCTGCAACCTTCATAGACTTCTAAAAATGGAAAGTTTGCTTGGATGGAGACAAAGCTCTGTCTTTTCACATGCCAATCTATTTTTTGATTTGATGCCTTTCCAAATATAGACCAGTTTCTTTCCTACACTACGGAAGGAGAAGCATCAAACGCTGGAGAGAAGCAAGAGGAGTCGCTGGCTGCATCCAGAAGGCCTTAGGACCTGGTTGTGGGAGGAATACGCTTGGCTGAATCCCTGACAGCGTGTCTGCACCAAATATCTTAGGACTGCCATATTTGTGAGGGGAAAGTCCCTCAATGTATGGTGGAAACATGAAATTGCAGATAATAGTGAACCCTGGGTTGTTGTAGGTTTTTTCGGGCTATATGGCCATGTTCTAGAGGCATTCTCGCCTGACGTTTCGCCTGCATCTATGGCAAGCATCCTGTGATTCCGGCCATGAAAGCCTTCGACAATACAATAGTGAACCCTATTGAAAAGACTTCTGATGGGAATTGACCACAGAGACATGCCAAAGGACCGAAACAACATCTACACATCAACAACTTAAGTGTCCTGGTTCTATTTCAAATATACATAGACTCACTGGCCAACACACATTTTGGTTCCTGAAATGTTAAGACCTGTTTCTGGGCATGTCTGACTGCCCAATTCCAAAATTTGCACCAGTTCCCCCCTATCAGCTCCAGTTTTTAGATATAGAACATATGCCATATATGAATCTTCATCTGCCTGTGCATAGAAAATCATGATAACCATATCTAAGAAACTAGAGCTGATGTAGCAGCTGCGGTGGCGCAACGGCTTAAATACACGTTAACGTTATGTAGTAATTACTGTATTTATGAATTTGGCACCAAAACATTACAATGTATTGAAACAGTTGTGGATCCGGGCGGGAGGCAGACTGCGTTGGATAATACAGAACGTTGGATGAGCGAAGGTTGGATAAGTGAGACTCTACTGTAGTATCAATTATATATATACACTAGCCATCCCCTGCCACGCGTTGTTGTGGCCCAGTCTGTGTATATGTGTTTTGTGTGTGTATATATATGTATGTGTATATGTATTTGTGTATATGTATAAATGTGTGTTTGTGTATATATGTGGTCTTGCGCATGCACTGTAGTGTCTTTTTGCTTTTTTGGCTTTTTAAGTCCCTTCTGCTCTGTTTTCCAGTGTTTTCCTGAGTAATGGTCACTCGTTGGCCTGAAAGGTGTATTGTGTCTAAATTTGGTGTAAATTCGTCCAGTGGTTTCTGAGTTATGTTAATCCTACAAACGAACATTACATTTTTATTTATATAGACTAGCCGTCCCCTGCCACACGTTGCTGTGGCCCACATGGGGGTTCTGTGTGGGAGGTTTGGCCCAATTCTATCATTGGTGCTGTTCAGAATGCTCTGTGATTGTAGGTGAACTATAAATCCCAGCAACTACAACTCCCAAATGTCAGGATTCTTTTTCCCCAAACTCCACCATTGTTCACATTTGGGCATATTGAATATTTGTGTAGAGTTTGGTCCAGATCCATCATTGTTTGAGTGCACAGTGATCTCTGGATGTAGGTGAACTACAACTCCCAAACCAAATGACACTGCCTACCAAATCCTTTCAGTATTTTCCGTTGGTTATGGGAGAACTGTGTGCCAAGTATGGTTAAATTTTATCGTTGGTGGGGTTCAGAATGCTCTTCGATTGTAGGTGAACTATAAATCCCAGCAATTACAACTCCCAAATGACAAAATCCATTTTTTTGAGTGAAGGACATACATTGGGCTGTTAGGTGTCTTGTGCCCAAATTTGGTGCCAATTCGTCCAGGGGTTTTTGAGTTCTGTGAATACCACAAATGAACATTACATTTTTATTTATATAGATGTTCAAAAATCATTCACTATGTATTGTCGAAGGCTTTCATGGCTGGAAACACTAGGTTCCTGTGGGTTTTTTCAGGCTATATGGCCATGTTTTGGAGGCATTTTCTCCTGACGTTTCGCCTGCATCTACAGCAAGCATCCTCAGAGGTAGTGAGGATGCTTGCCATAGATGGAGGCGAAACGTCAGGAGAAAATGCCTCTAGAACATGACCATATAGCCCGAAAAAACCCACAAGAACCTAATCATTCGCTATCTTGCAGAGAAAAGGGATCTAGGAATCCCTCAATGAGCATTGGTCTCTCTTCGCCAAAGTACATTTCCCAAAATCGTTTAGCCATTTAAAGTTATATAGTATTTCCAGTTTAAATGCATTCTTCGTGTATCTTGAGCCATAGCCAAGGTCCACAAAGTGCACCCAGACACATACGCTAAATGTTGTTCAAATTGTGGTTTGGCTACATTCCACTACGTTTGAATTTCTTGCACTGGACATGGCAGGAGGGGTGGAGCGAGAGAAAGCTGGCGAGGTTTATTTAAGAGGGATGGTATGTGTACACAGAATAATCTCCACTCCTTAGATGGAGAACTCTGGAGGCTTTAACTTCCCAGCCAAGAAGGCTCTCGTCTCCTGAACATATCAGTTTGACAAGAAGACGGCAGAGGAAAAAGCCTTCCAAGGGTAACAGAAACGGGGCAGGCGCATCAATGTCTTTGAGCCGGTCATATTTTACAGAGAGGTTGCCCTATATACCCCACAAAGCAGCCTTTCCAGTCCAGCGTTTTGAAGACATCCTTTCTCTGTTTCCCACAATGTCACCTTTGTGGCTGGGAATAGACTGTTTCAGATTTACCCTGAAAAGCCACCCATCCATCCAAATCAGCTCAAGGAATTAAAAAGGATGCTGCCGGCCAGAAATCCAAGGGCCATGTGGTCTTGGTCATGATGCAACGGCCCCCATAAAGCAGGCTTCCCGGCACAATGTGGATTTTCGCAGAGAATGCAAGCGGTTGGGAAAAGAAGAAAAGGGAGGAAAAAAATAATAATAACCGGAACGGCGTTAATTGCTTGGCTGAACTATTCTGCATTTTTCTCCCTCGCTCTGCTTTGCTGCTCAGCCCTCTAATGAAACTAACCCCCACAAAAGCCTCTTATGTAATTCAAGATAACAAGGCAACCTGTCTGCTAAAAATAGAGGGTAATGGGGACATCACAGCATACTATCTATTCCTCCCTATTAAAAGAAAAGCTTTGGATTTAACACTCCCCCCCATTTCAAAGTGTCAATCATTCAATATAATTCACAAAATAATCAAGACGATGCAGTGGAATCTGGAGCTGAACTATATTTGAGCAAACATACGAGGTATGGGAGAAGCACCAATATTTTTCAATTATTCGAACAGAAAGCTACCTTAATTGGAAGAAAGCCCGATTCGCTTGCCATGCTAGATAGCCACATGGAAAGAGAGATGGTTAGTTCTGAATTCTTTTCAAAATGTGTATGTGTGGGTATATTTCTATCCTGTTTTTTCATAAGCTTAAGGCAGCATGGATAAGACTTCACTTCTCTACTATGTGTGGATAGGAAGGGATACATCATCCCACTCACCTCATGTAGGTTAGGTTAAGAAATGGATGGCTGGTCCAACATAATCAAGTGAATTGCATTGGCTGTCTGAATTGGAATTTGAACCAAGGTCTCCGCAGTCCTTGTCCAATATTACAGTGCAACTTTCTCTAACAGGATGGGTTAGACAACCAGTCCAACATATGAAGGAAGATAGATTCGGGACATCTGTTCCAACCAGTATTCTGGTTATAAAAGCAATCATGTTTGCTTGCTGCTGAATTAGAATTGTCCAGTTAGGCCAGTGGTTCCCAACCTTTTTTTTTTTTTGAGCAGGGACCACTTGACCAGGGACCACTCTCCAACATTAAGCCGGTCTGAGTCCCTCTATGGAGGTGAGAAGATCAGGATATAAAAGTTTTAAATAAATAAATAAATAACATTAGTAACAAAAGGGTTACGAATCAGTTTTTGGTCAACTTTAGATTCAGTGTGGTTATTTGGGGTGCTGATTCAGAAAATTGCATTGGATAGACCACATCAACTCTAGTTTCTGATACAAAATATATGCCATGCAGTAGTTGCGATCTGCTTGCCCAGAGAAAACCATATTTAACTATCTAGAGATGACGTGGTCTATCCAATGCAATTTTCTGAATCATCACCCCAAAAAACCCCAGGAACAGGCCTAAAAACGAAGACACCAAGGTACCCCCGCTTCCAGGCGCCACGTGGAATGGCTCCACTTGGTGGGAGAGAGGAGGAAGAGAAGCAGCAGACAGGAGTCTTGTTGTGCTGCCTTTCGTGGGTAGTCGTGGGTAGTCAGCCACTCCCCTCCCGACATCCCAGCACTATAAGCGGGTTTGAAGAGACTCAGTGTACCAGAGTCTTTGCAGTTCGATCTTTAAACCCTTATGTCGTGTCAGCTTTTCCAGTAGTTTCTCTTCAATCCTGCTGTCGCCTGGGATTGCAATAATAATAATAATAATAATAATAATAATAATAATAATAATAAACCAGTACAGGTGGTCCCAGTGGTTATTGATGCACTGGGTGCCGTGCCAAAAGATCCCCACTGGCATTTGGAAACAATAAACATTGACAAAGTCACAATCTGTCAACTGCAAAAGGCCACCTGACTTGGATCTGAATCAGCACCCCAAATAACCAACTGAATCTAAAGTTGACCAAAAACTTCATAACCCTTTTGGGTACTAAAACTTCATAACCCTTTGGGTACTAATGTTGGAGAGTGGTCCATGGTCGAAAAACTTCATAAATCTTTGGGTCGTGGATGGTTGGAGTCATGGATGGTTGAATCAGTGGATTACAAAATCTGTGGATAAGGAGAGGACATCAAGACAAACCCCATGATCCTGGTTCCTTCTACTCAGGAAGTTAATCTTCTCTTGGAGGGGAAATGAAACCTCAAGACAGACCCTTAACAGCTTACATTTAGGTAAGTTTACTGGCCCACTTCAAAAGGCAAATCTGAAAGAGGTCCCCCACCAAACAGTTCATCCTTGGTAAATAGAGACTTGTGAGAACACAGAAGAGAAATCTCAGACAGATTTGCTGTTCCAGCAGGCAAAGTACTTGTCATTATGAATGTCTAATGACATGCTTGATAATCCTGCTGCAGGCTGGAAAACACATCCCACCCCCCAAATAAATCAAAAACAAACTCTCACTACCTCTGAGGATGCTTGCCATAGATGCAGGCGAAACGTCAGGAGAAAATGCCTCTAGAACATGGCCATATAGCCCGAAAAAACCCACAAGAACCTAGTGATTCCAGCCATGAATGCCTTCGACAATACATTAAACTTAGAATAATTCTGCTAGCTTTGCTGGTGACTAAACTCTCATCACATACCTTAAAAACTGAATTCCTCTTTTTTAGCTTTATGAAGCAGTGAAACAACAGCTCCAATAGGCTGCTAGAAGATGCTATTTAAATTTTATGCAGAAATAAAGATAAAACACATTGCAGATATGAGAGAGAGTGATAGAAAGAAAGAAAGAGAGGAAGGGAGACTGTTATCTAAAGTACTGAACATCTGGAACAGAGCTTTCTTTCCAATGCAAACTGTTTGCATTTCTGCAATGCCAAGTACATTTTTAAAACAGCGCAGAAGGGAAACTCTGTGGGGAGTCTAATTAATAAATCACAGCAAAGAGAAAAATTATTCTGGACTTTTAGCATCAAGTTAAAGTTGCTTTTTAAGTAAAGGCTGTTTTGGAAAAAAATACAGGATGGAGGGAGAACTTTTAATTCTCGTCCTTTAGGAATGAGGGAGCATCTCAGCTCTGTGAAATGTCACCTCACAATAAATGCTTTGTGCTCAGAGAAAGTGCTTGGGAAACACAAGAGCGACTTATACTATTGTTTGTGGCAAGCCTTTAAAGCATTTGTACGCAGTGGTTTACACTGGAATGTTATAAGCTACAGAGGGATATACTGGCATGTTATGATGCCAGATGTTCTAGTGAAACAAAAAATATATATTCCCTAAATGGCAAATGTTTAATACTCTCAAGGCAGAAGAAAACACTCCTGGCTGCTGAAACTCACATCCTAATTAAAGCTTTTTAAAAAAGACATGTAAACTCTTACCCATCACAAGCTTTGGGGAGTTATCTAAATTTTAAAATTTTGATTTTATTTTTCTTCCAAGGTTAAGATGCAAGGCAGTTTATAGCATTTTATTTTAAAATATTTGAAAAAAATGTGAAATATAAAATTAGAGTGAGATCCCATCCTCCAAACCTTCCACACACAATTGAAGAAATGGCTTTTCCAACAAGTCTTCAACCATTTTTAGACTCTCTAATAATACATATATATGTGGACCTTAAGATTCTTTATTAGCACTTTATACCTCTGAGATTGAATACTGCTGTTTTATCTACTAGAAACAATATCATACAAAAGCTGACTGGCACAACCTGGGGATCACAGCCAGACACAGTGAAGACATCTGCCCTTGCGCTGTGCTACTCTGCTGCTGAGTACGCATGCCCACTGTGGAACACATCTCACCACGCTAAAACAGTGGATGTGGCTCTTAATGAGACATGCCACATTATCACGGGGTGTCTGCGCCCTACACCACTGGAGAAAATACACTGTCTAGCCAGTATTGCACCACCTGACATCCGCCAGGAAGTAGCAGCCAATAGTGAAAGGACCAAGGCAGAGACATCTCCAGCTCATCCCCTGTTTGGGTATCAGCCAGCACGTCAACGACTTAAATCTAGAAATAGTTTTCTAAGATCTACAGAGACACTCGCTGGAACACCTCAGCAAGCAAGAGTCCAGAAGTGTCAGACTCAAACCCAGAACCTCAACCAATGGCTGATACCAAATGAGAGACTCCCCCCCTGGGCACACAGAAGACTGGGCGACTTTGAAGGCGCTGAACAGACTGCGCTCTGGCACCATGAGATGCAGAGCCAACCTTCAGAAATGGGGCTACAAAGTGGAATCCACGACATGCAAGTGTGGAGAGGAGCAAACCACTGACCACCTGCTGCAATGCAACCTGAGCCCTGACACATGCACAATGAAGGACCTTCTTGCAGCAACACCAGAAGCACTCCAAGTGGCCAGCTACTGTTCAAAGGACATTTAATCAACTACCAAACTCACAAATTTTGTATTTTGTCTGTTTGTTTGCTTTGTTCTGTTAGAAATGTAATATAATTGACTGGTTGCCCTGACATGACAAATAAGTAAAATCTACAGCAATTGCTGTATTTTATTGTTTTTACCAGGGGGTACTGTGAATCAGGGACAGCCAATCACCTCTCAACAAAGGATTTTCCCAGACACTAACAAGCCATAACTAAAAACTGCAAGGCCATTCAATGCTAATCAAGGTGGCCAATTGAAACATTCACACCTACCCCCCAAACAGACAAGAGTTCTTTCTCCCAGCATAGACATTCCACAGATATATAAACCCCATTTTCCTAGTTTCCAACAGATCTCACAACCTCTGAGGATGCCTGCCATAGATGCAGGTGAAACTATGCTTCTGGGACATGGCCATGCAGCCCAAAAACTTACAACGACCCAAATAAATAAATATTTGGTACAAATTCAATCACCTATAAACAAATGAATCAATTTTAGCCAAAGGTTGAAATGACTTGAATACAACAACAACAACAACAACAACAACAAGTCTTTCTCCTCTTCTCCATGGAAGACTTCTGGGTAGTTGAATATGTGAACTAAAAGCTTTTAAAACCACAATAGTAATAACAGTAATAGATAAGGATGGTGATCATAACAAGAAAACTCTGAACCCCTCCCCCCTCCAAAAATGAGTAAGAAGTGAACAAAAAGCAAATAGAGAGACGGCAAAGTTTCCCAAGGGAATCCTTTCATAGAGACAACCTCTCCTAATGAGAAAAAAGTGTTGCGCGAATGTCAACCCCTGCCCCGCCATTCCCAAGGTGGTTCCTTCAAGTGCCTCCCAGCTCCCTCCTATTTTTCAGAGAAGCTACCCCTGCTCAATTTGTTTAATGAGATCTCTGCGTCAGCCTGAGTTGATACAGTAATTATCCCAGATTAGTCCTGCTCACATTGGGAAGCTGTGTGAGCCCTTTGATCCGGGGAGGGTGCAGGGAGCTGTCTCCAAAAATGAATGCACTCATGTATAATGCATCCAAAACTGCGGAGGCAGAGGAGGTGAGAGGGAATAATGGGAGGGTCTGTAGGAACTCTCCCACCCGACTTCCATTCAATAGAGGGGGCCAAAGGGTCTCGCCGAAACGGTCCTATCAAGAGGTCTACTCTCCCCGTTGCATCAGCCGGGGAAGAGGTTAGGCGGAAGGCCAGCAGACGCTATAAGTAGGAACAGATTCAGGGTTGGTACAGGTCACAGCACAGCTCAGGGTGGAGAGATTAGAAATGAGAGATGCTGGTGTAGGCATGGATTGGAAGAAGAGAAGCAAGAAGGAAAATGGACATTCGACTCTTTCCAAGAGCTTTTTCAACATGAAAAGAGAGCTGAGGAATCGGACAACAGTATGTTTTGCAAAGAAGGTTAGGTCAGAAATCTCTTGAGAGACCAGGGAGGCATGATCATGGCAATGATGAAGTACATCCCATCCCTGCCACCAATTTATCATCAAATTCTGTTATAATTTCTCTTAAAAGGTCTTTGCTTGCAGAAAAAAGCCTGTAGACCAGTGTTTCCTAACCTTTGGTCCTCCAGTTGTTTTGGACTTCCAACTCCGAGATATCCCAGCCATCTTACCAGCTGTTAGGAATTGTGGGAGCTGAAGTCCAAAACATGTGAAAAACCAAAGATTGGGAACCACTGTTGTAGAACAGGGGCAAATGCAAGATACTCCACTTAGGCAGAAAAAAATGAAATGCAAAGATACAGAATGGGGAACGATGCCTGGCTCGACAGCAGTACATGTTAAAAAGATATTGGAGTCCTTGTGGGCAACAAGTTAAACATGAGCCAACGATGTCATGTGGCAACTAAAAAAGCCAACGGGATTTTGGCCTGTATAAATAGGAATATAGTGTCTAGATCCAGGAAAGTCATACTATCCCTCTATTCTGCATTGGTCAAATTATATCTGGAATCACACTGTGTTCAATTCTGGGCACCACAGTTGAAGGAGATGTTGACAAGCTGGAATGTGCCCAGAGAAGGGTTATTAAAATGATCAAGAGTCTGAAGAACAAGCCCTATGAGGAGCGGTTTAAATAGCTGAGCATGTTTAGCCTGCAGAAGAGAAAGCTGAAAGGAGACATGATGGCCATGTATAAATATGTGAGAGGAAGTCAGAGGGAGGAGGGAGCAAGCTTTTTTTCTGCTGCCCTGGGGACTAGGATGCGGAACAATGGCTTCAAACTACAGGAAAGGAGATCCCACCTGAACATGAGGAAGAACTTTCCAACTGTGAGAGCTGTTTAGCAGTGGAACTCTCTGCTGCAGAGTGTGGTGAAGGCTCCTTCCTTGGGAGGCTTTTAAACAGAGGCTGGATGGCCATCTGTAGGGGGTGCTTTGAATGGAATTTTCCTGCTTCTTGGCAAGGGGTTGGACTGGTTGGCCCTCAAGGTCTCTTCCAACTCTTTGATTCTATGAAAGAAAAGGGCCAGCCTAGCCTTCATGGGAGAGGAATTTCACAACTTCAGAATAGGCACTGGGAAGCCTTTCTTCCTTTCCCTCCACAGCAGACCTGGGATGGTAACAGGAATGGGAGAAAGCTTTCGTTGGGCCGGGAAGGACCTCTGCCTGAAACCTGGTGATTGGGTACTAATCACTTCAGGCATGCTTCAGCAAGATAAACCAAACAAGGTAACATCTCATGTTTCCAACATCTCATGTTCCAAAGCTTTTATTTTTAACATTAGCTTTCTGGAACATCAGATTGGTTCTCTCATCCCATGTACAGTCTTAATAATGATTTAAGGCAGCCTTTTTCAACCTGTCGGTCGGGACCCCAAGAGGGGGCTGAGAGGGGGTGTCAGAGGGGTCACCAAAGACCATCAGAAAGCACAGTATTTTCTGTTTGTCATGGGGGTTATGTGTGGGAAGTTTGGCCCAATTCTATCATTGGTGGGGTTCAGTATTCTCTTTGATTGTAGGTGAACTATAAATCCAAGCAACTACAACTCCCAAATGTCAAGGTCTATTTTCCCCAAACTCCACCAGTGTTCACATTTGGGCATATTGAGTATCCGTGCCAAGTTTGGTCCAGATCCATCATTGTTTGAGTTCTCTGGATGTAGGTAAACTACAACTCCCAAACTCAAGGTCAATACCCATCAAACCCTTCCAGTATTTTCTGTTGAAAATGGGAGGTCTGTGTGCCAAGATTGGTTCAATTCCATTCTTGGTGGAGTTCAGAATGCTCTTTGATTGTAGGTTAACTATTAATCCAAGCAACTACAACTCCCAAATGTCAAGGTGTATTTTTCCCAAACTCCACCAGTGCTCACATTTGGGCATATTGAATATCCGTTCCAAGTTTGGTCCAGATCCATCATTGTTTGAGTTCTCTGGATGTAGGTGAACTACAACTCCCAAACTCAAGGTCAATGCCCATCAAACCCTTCCAGTATTTTCTGTTGGTCACGGTAGTTCTGTGTGCCAAGTTTGCTTCAATTCCTTCATTGGTAGAGCTCAGAATGCTCTTTTGATTGAAGGTTAACTATAAATCCCAAAATCTACGACTCCCAAATGACAAAATAAATCCCAACCCCATCAGAATTCAAATTTGGGCATATTGGCTATTTGTGCCAAATTTGGTCCAGTGAATGAAAATACATCCTGCATATCAGATATTTACATTACAATTCATAAGAGTAGCAAAATGACAGTTATGAAGTAGCAACAAAAATAATGTTATGGTTGGGGGTCACCACAACATGAGGAACTGTATTAAGGGGTCACGGCACTAGGAAGGCAGAGAACTACTGACTTAAGGAATGATAAATTACAGAAGCAATGCAATTTAGTTTGTTTTTTAATAGATTTTCAAGGGGGAGAAACCACAGTGTTCAGCAATGCCACTGCTGCGTCACAACAGCAGCAGCGCATTACCAGTATCTCAGTGGCAGCAACTGTGGTGGGAGGCATCGATGGCTTGTGGGAGTGAAGCAGCAGCATCCGAGACAACAACGGCATCTTCTTGGCAGTCTCCCAATGCTTACTAGCGCACTAAAAACATTGCCTTTGCAAAGAGGGGGACAGAATGTCCTTTAAGTGAGCAAGCACGTGGGCAAACTGACGTTTTGCTGACAAGGAAGCCAGGAGGGTTCACCTCTGAGAAGAAATGCTTTTGATTCATTACAAGTGTGTACGTGAGAGAGATCTACAAAAATCACAGCATTATACACAAGGTTGATGCATAACATCAAACTCCGCCAACAGCAAAGAATTGGAAGTAGGCACTGAGAAGCAATAACTCCTCATTCGAAGCACAGTTTGGCCTTTCCAAGATTTGATGCAAATCAAATCCAACTGGCAAGCATTTGCCTTTCTAAACAACTTTTGCTTTAATGAAGCGAACACATTTCTAGTGCTCATTATCCTGAGTTGGAAAATCCTGAAAAATCTGGATATTGTGAGCAACATGTGGACAAATGCATAGGAACCCTATCTGCATTGCAAACCTACATACGATTTTGTAAGCAAGCTAGTAAGAGGCAGTCTTGCATAGGGGTTAGGTTAGCATGCTGGACTTGCTTGCATGCTGGTCCAGGGCAGGAGAAGCACATGGCAGAAACAGAAGAACGGCCTACCTCAGGGGAGCGTGCTTGCTCCATCCATGTTCAACATCTACACAAATGACCAGCCACTGCCAGAAGTGACAGAGAGTTTCATCTATGCTGATGATCGTGCCATTACCGCTCAAGCAGGGAGCTTTGAGATGGTTGAACAGAAGCTTTCCGAAGCTCTAGGTGCTCTTACTGCCTATTACAGGGAAAACCAGCTGATCCCTAATCCATCTAAAACACAGACATGTGCCTTTCATCTCAAGAACAGAGAAGCATCCCGAGCTCTGAAGATCACCTGGGAAGGAATCCCACTGGAGCATTGCAGCGCACCCAAATACCTGGGAGTCACTCTGGATCGTGCTCTTACCTACAAGAAGCACTGCCTGAACATCAAGCAAAAAGTGGGTGCTAGAAACAATATCATACGAAAGCTGACCTGCACAACCTGGGGATCACAACCAGACACAGTGAAGACATCTGCCCTTGCGCTGTGCTACTCTGCTGCTGAGTATGCATGCCCAGTGTGGAACACAACTCACCACACTAAAACAGTGGATGTGGCTCTTAATGAGACATGCCGCATTATCATGGGGTGTCTGCGCCCTACACCACTGGAGAAATTACACTGCTTAGCCGGTATTGCACCACCTGACATCCGCCGGGAAGTAGCAGCCAATAGTGAAAGGACCAAGGCAGAAACATCTCCAGCTCATCCCCTGTTTGGGTATCAGCCAGCACGTCAATGACTTAAATCTAGAAATAGTTTTCTAAGATCTACAGAGACACTCGCTGGAACACCTCAGCAAGCGAGAGTCCAAAAGTGGCAGGCTCAAACCCAGAACCTCAATCAATGGCTGATACCAAATGAGAGACTCCCCCCTGGGCACACAGAAAACTGGGAGACTTGGAAGATATCTGCACAAGATGCAGAGCCAACCTTCAGAAATGGGGCTACAAAGTGGAATCCTCGATATGCGAATGTGGAGAGGAGCAAACCACTGACCACCTGCTGGAGGACCTTCTTGCAGCAACACCAGAAGCACTCCAAGTGGCCAGATACTGGTCAAAGGACATTTAATCAACTACCAAACTCACAAATTTTGTATTTTGTCTGTTTGTTTGCTTTGTTCTGTTAGAAATGTAATATAATTGACTGGTTGCCCTGACATGACAAATAGATAGATAGATAGATAGATAGATAGATAGATAGATAGATAGATAGATAGCATGCTGGACTGGAAATATCAGATTTAATTTCTCCATTGGACTATCTGGATGACCTTAAGCCAATTATTCTCTTTTACCCCAACCTATCTCATTGGGATTGTTCTGAGGATGAAATATTTTCTAGCCTTCTTCTCAAAACGATTGACCCAAGACTTATCTGGCGTGAGGAAAAAACGATGACATTAATTCAAATCTGTAGCAAAAATACAGCCTATAGATCAGAAAGCCTGCTTTCTCAACCATGCCTGTTCCCATCTGAGCTTTGCCTGGTCATCCTTTCCTCCCTCCCCATTTTGTCCCCTCTGACTTCCTCATCTGTGCAAATCTATTTCTGGATCTTCCACACTTTAAATGCTACATTGAGAACATTATGCAAATGCAATTTTGCACAGCTTACTCCAAGCACAGCATCTGGGCTTCTCCAGCACAGAATTAAGGAGGGATTCTATTGGATTTCTGATATTGTGTTCCTTAATTATTTTTTTAAAAAACCCCACACTTTTCCATACAGGATGCTCATTACAACAAGAACAAACAAGAAGAGAAAGGCAATTGTCCTCAGCAGTAGCTCGAAGCTGGTCTTTCCAGGAAAGGAAGAGCAATTGAAGGTCACTACAATTTGCCTCTAGCCTACCATGGAAGACAGATGGCAAGTGTGTGTGTGTATGCGTGTGAGTGTGCATAATACATTACAAAAATCACTGTGGATTTTCTCCTCCTCACCCCAACTCTGCTGTTCTTAATACATCTTGCAAACTACTGAATTGTACATGAAGCACAGCACTCAGGTGCCAATGCTATACAAAACAACGTTCAGAGATGCATTCTAGGACAGGGTTTCAGGGCATAGTATCAAGCAACAACAGCCTCGGTTGGGTCAATATCTGGATGGGAGATCAAGATACAGAATGCAAAGATACAGAATAGGGGACAATGCCTGGCTTCAGAGCAGTACGTGTGAAAAAGACCTTGGAGTCCTCATGGACATCAAGTTAAACATGAGCCAACATTGTGATGGGGCGGCAAAAAAAGCCAATGGGATTTTGGCCTGCATCAATAGGAGCATAGTGTCTAGATCTAGGGAAGTAATGCTACCCCTCTATTCCGCTTTGGTTAGACCACACCTGGAATATTGTGTCCAATTCTGGGCACCACAATTTAAGAGACATATTGACAAGCTGGAATGTGTCCAGAGGAGGGCAACTAAAATGATCAAGGGTCTGGAGAACAAGCCCTATGAGGAGCGGCTTAAGGAGCTGGGCATGTTTAGCCTGAAGAAGAGAAGGCTGAGAGGAGATATGATAGCCATGTATAAATATGTGAGAGGAAGCCACAGGGAGGAGGGAGCAAGCTTGTTTTCTGCTTCCTTGGGAGACTAGGACGCGGAACAATAGCTTCAAACTACAAGAGAGGAGATTCCATCTGAACATGAGGAAGAACTTCCTGACTGTGAGAGCCATTCAGCAGTGGAACTCTGCCCCGGAGTGTGGTGGAGGCTCCTTCTTTGGAAGCTTTTAAACAGAGGCTGGATGGCCATCTGTCAGGGGTGATTTGAATGCAATATTCCTGCTTCTTGGCAGGGGGTTGGACTGAATGGCCCATGAGGTCTCTTCCAACTCTTTGATTCTATGATTCTATGAACTTGTATTTGGGTTTCTGGATGAATGTAAAGCAGGATATACACTGTTTCAACCCACTCTTAACGTCTGGTCTGTCGGCTGGATGTAGACAGAGTGTGTTGGAGCATGTAAGAAATCAGTTAATGTGTGTGTGTCAACTGTAAAATAAGATGCATGAAGCTGATTAACTGGGAGGTGGCTGAGCCTGGGACTTTTGGTTACTGTTACACTTTTGTTCAGGCTTGAGCTATCCAAGTGCAGAGAGACAGTTTGAAGACAGGAGCAGAGAGAGAAAGAGTTTGGAGTATACTCTTGCTTCATAAGCTGCTGAATGAATTTATCCACATGGACAAAGAAATACTATTTTAAATCTCTCATAAAAAGGACATTAAGTGAATTGATGCAACTGATCACATTGTACATATTTTGTTCTGAACCACAAAGAGGAAACTACTTGTTCTTTACTGTTCACCTGTGTGGCATATGCTGTTTTTAAATTGTTTTAAATTGTTTTTAAATTGTGTTAGATTTTAGCCTGTTCTTGTAAGCCGCTCCGAGCCCCAGGGGAGTGGCGGCATACAAGTTTGAATAATAAATAAATAAATAAAAAAAATATTTTCTTTCTCTGGGAAGCAAGTGTATGGGCTGATCAAACGTGAACTCTGCATGGTTTATTTTTACATTACACTAGCTGTGCCCTGCCACGCGTTGCTGTGGCCTATAGTAAAACTTATCAAAGTTGAGGTAGATATCTGGACTATTATGAAAGAGAGGTCCCTACCTATTCCTTCCCCCTTTTCCTCCCCCTTTCTCTACTTTCTTCCTTCTCTACCTCTTTCTTTCTTTCCTTCTTTCACTACTTGGTTTCATCCTTCTCTCTTTCCTTCATTCCCTCCCCCTTTCTTCCTTTGCCTTTCTTCCCTCCCTGTTTGCTTCCTTCTTTCACTTTTTATTTCCTTTTATTTCACCACCATCATAACAATAACAATAATGCAATGCATTGCCTCTGGGACCTGACACCTCTCCCATTCCCCCTAAAAGGGTCTCAGAGGAACAATAGCATAATAATAATAATAGAAATAACAACCTTCACCCGCCACCTGTTGCTGTGGCCAATCTTCCCTCTTTCTCTCCTTCTTTCCCTCCCTCCTTCCTTCCTTCCTTCCTTCCTTCCTTCCTTCCTTCCTTCTTTCCTTCCTTCCTTCCTTCCCATCTTTCCTTCTCCTCTTCTTTCTCTACCTCTTTCCTTCCTTCCCCCTTTTTCTTTCTCTTCTGCTGTCTCTCTTTTCTTTCCTTCCATCTTTCCTTTTCTTTCCTTTTCTTCTTCCTCTAACTTTCCTTCCTTCCCCCTTTTTCTTTACCTCCCTTTCTCTTTCTTCCTTCTTTCCTTCCTTCCTGTCTTTCCTAGATTTTGACAGGGCGGGAAGGGCGGGGTGGGGTTTGGAGGTGGCCTGAAGTAAAAGGAGGTAAGATTGGGGCAGGGGAGTGATGGAGCGTGGGGTTGCGTGTGTGTGTGTGCGGCAGCGGGGGGAGTGATGGAGCGTGGGGCTGCGTGTGTGTGTGCGGCGACGGGGGGAGTGGGGTTGCGTGTGTGTGTGCTGCGGCGGGGGGAGTGGGGTTGCGTGTGTATGCGGCGGTGGGGGGAGCGATGGAGCGTGGGGTTGTGTGTGTGTGTGTGGCGGCGGGGGAGTGGGGTTGCGTGTGTGTGCGGCGGCGGGGGGAGTGATGGAGCATGGGGTTGCGTGTGTGTGTGCGGCAGGGTGTGTGTGTGTGCAGGAAGCGGCGCGGCGGGGCTTGGAGTGGGCATGGTTTCCGCAGAGGGAACGTTGGCCGGAAGGCCATGTGCGCGCGCCAGGGAACTTGCGGCTGGGCGCCAATGCGCATGCTCAGTTGTTTTGCTGTTTTGTGAGTGTGTTGTTGTGTTGTTTTTCATTTTGAGTAGATATGTTTGTACCTTGTGGGTTGTGTTATGGGCATGGGAATTTTGGTTAAGTTTCGTTGGGGTTTTTTTTGAGTTTTGTTCTTTTGCCGTTTTGTGAGTGTGTTGCTGTGTTGTTTTTCATTTTGAGTAGATATGTTTGTACCTTGTGGGTTGTGTTATGGCCACGGGGATTTTGGTTAAGTTTCGTTGGGGGATTTTTGAGTTTTGTTGTTTTGCCGTTTTGTGAGTGTGTTGTTGTGTTGTTTTTCATTTTGAGTAGATATGTTTGTACCTTGTGGGTTGTGTTATGGGCACGGGGATTTTAGTTAAGTTTCGTTGGGGGATTTTTGAGTTTTGTTGTTTTGCCGTTTTGTGAGTGTGTTGTTGTGTTGTTTTTCATTTTGAGTAGATATGTTTGTACCTTGTGGGTTGTGTTATGGGCACGGGGATTTTGGTTAAGTTTCGTTGGGGGATTTTTGAGTTTTGTTGTTTTGCCGTTTTGTGAGTGTGTTGTTGTGTTGTTTTTCATTTTGAGTAGATATGTTTGTACCTTGTAGGTTGTGTTATGGGCATGGGAATTTTGGTTAAGTTTCGTTGGGGGGGGTTTTGAGTTTTGTTTCTCCGTTGGATGCCCCTAACAAATTTATATATATAGATTACAGAGTGTAGGGAAGGAATGGGGAAAGTGCAGCCCCAGGTCCCAACTCTACTATCCTGAACCCCCTAATCTGTTTCCTCACAACTCCTAATTTTTTTAAAAAAAAAACTGGCCCAATTTTCTGGCAATTCCTTCTTCCTAAAATTATGCAGAAATGCCATCAAATGCATCAAAATATGAAGGAAGATCCACCACCATTACAAGTACCCCGGAATCCTGTACTATCCCAAATATCTCCATTTTCTTCTGCAACCACTCTCAAAATAGAGACAGGAAGGGATGCATGATCATTTTGAGAAAGTCTGCAGATAATGTGCCTCTCAAAATGGTGACTGGAAGTTGCCATTTAGAGAGTCACTGCAGAAGAAAATGGGTATTTGGTCATTGAGTGTTTGAGGAATGCGGCCCACCAGATGGGGAGACCTGGGAAGGAGTGGGTCCTTGAGTCCAATGCTTTTACCCATTACCGCTATAGGGGTTCTTCATCACGTCGATAAACATCTATTGCTCTGTGATAGGAGACTATTTAAAGTCTGGGAAGCTGTTGCAAAGAAAGAAAGAAAGAAAGAAAGAAAGAAAGAAAGAAAGAAAGGGACAGATCAAAGAAAATATGCAATGACAGCCAGAGTTTCCTCAATATAGGTTGCCTGCTGATGTTTGGCTCTAGATTTGTAGGTTGCCTGCTGATTCCTGGCTTCAGACTCATAGGAGATTACTGAATATATTCTGTGCTGCATACCTTGCTTTATATGGGGTCATGGTGAGACCCAAAAAGCTTGACCCGCACCACATATATTCACCGAACAACTTAGATGGGAAAAATCTTGTACACATTACTGTTACATTATGTTTACAGCCTAACGTGGGACTAGCTTTTTTTAGTCTCAACTTCTCATGAAAAGTGCACAGCAATTTCAGAGTTGAAATGGAAGAGCTTTTGCTAAGTTACAGCTCGGGCTGATGGCTGTTGTAGTCCAACACATCTGGAAAGTGCCCACTCAGGGAAAGCTGCCATTCAGAGGTATTTATGACCAATAATTTATTTAATTACTTACAAATCCAGCAAAATTCAGTGTCACACAGGTAAGCAATAAACATGTCTCATCAAAATATAAACAATCTAAACATATATAAACAATCTAAACATATAGCCGGTCTGAGTCCCTCTGCAGAGGTAGAGAAGATCGGGATATAAAAGTTTTAAATAATAATAGTAATATAAGCAATTAGACATATATCAATCAATTAAACAGATTAAAAGGATATAAAATGCAGAGTCATAATTTCATGTCCAAACGTTTTCCAAAATCTATAGTCCATTATTTAAGCTGTTAAAGTCTCACTCTGTAGTTTCCTGTTCACCAAACGCCTATGAGAAGAGCCAAATCTTAGGGTTTTTTCCCTAAAAACCAAGAGGGATGCAGCCTGCCTGCTGTCACTAGGGAGATTTCCACAGCCGAGGGGCCATCACTGAGAAGGCCCTTTCTCTCACCCCAACCAATCACAGTTGCAAAGAGGTTGGGACAGAGAGCAGGCCTCCCCAGCTGATCTTAAAGCTCCTGTAGGTTCGTAGAGGAAGATGCATTTGGACAGGTAAGTTGGACCAGAACTGTATAGGGCTTTGTAGGCCAAGACCAGCACTTTGGTAGCAGACTGGCAGCCAGTGGAGCTGACGTAACGGAGTAGTATGCTCCCAGTTAGAAATCTGGCTGCTGCCAGTTGAACCAATTGAAGCTTCTGGGCCGTCTTCAAAGGCACCCCCATGTAGAGTGTGTTGCAGTAATCTATGCAAGATGCAATAAGAGCATGGACCATCGTGCTCTCCGTGCATCCACCGTGGCCAAGTCTGAGTTCTCAAGGTACGGGTGCAACTGGCGCACAAGTTTTAATTGTGCAAAAGCTCCACTGGCGGCTGCTGAAACCTGAGATTTTAGGCTCAGCGATGAGTCAAAGAGAACTCCCAAGCTGTGAACCTGTGTCTTCAGGGGGAGTATAACCTTGTCCGACACAGGCTATAACTCTATACCCTGCTCAACCTTAAGACAGTCCAGGAGGACCTCCGTCCTGCCTGGATTCAATTTCAATTTGTTTGCCCTCATCCAGACCGTCACAGTGGCCAAGCCACCTGAACAGCATCCTTAGTAATGACTTCCAGGGTCTTTTTCCCAAGGGGTCTAGATTGTGTCTCCTTGTTCTGTATCAGCAGTTAGCAGTGGACAACTGTAGCAGGTGCGTCAGTCCTTTTTGGAGGCCAGAAAAAGGAAAGTCCAGAGAATCTGGAAGGCTCAAGGCCACAAAAATGTCCTTGGAAGGTCAGATTTGACTGAATGCACACTGTACTGAACATTGCTGTACTTTGCTCCCTCATGTGCTGGGACACTGAGGGATAACCAAGAGAATAATAGCATCTCAAGAAGACAGATGGAGAACTTTGGATCAAGGTGTCCCTTTGAGCATAGAAATCTGTTCTCAGGTCCCAATCTGCAGTTCACACGGCACTGCTTTCCTCCAATAATTTTTTTATATTTCAACAACCTAATTTAGGAGTGTGAGGGCAGAGAGCTTTCTGTTCTCCTTGTTGCTGAAGCAGAAGGATTGGAAACCTTTGCCTATGTGCTCAAATTACCCGGAGATCTACCTTCTGTTTCTCCCTGTTCTACAGTAGCCCCCGGCAAACACTGCTCCAAAATGCTGTGCAATGTTCCAGGTTTCTGTAGCAGATTTCTTAGCTGACAAATCGATGCTGGAAAAAAAAAGAACAGTGTGAACGCCAGTGCTCTGTGGCAAAACTGCAGTCACGTAGCTGTCTGGCTGGTTAACACTGAAAGAGGAAAAGAGAAAGAGAGGCAAGCTGATTCTGTACGCAAGGAGTTCCCTTCTTTCTCGCAGCGGTAAGGACTGAAATTATCACTCCCAAAACATCAATCAAAAGCTACACAATTACAAGAGGATTTAAAAACCTTGAGATAAATGCAGTTCTAGCAATAGGCTTCTGCACTACCTCAACAACCGAAAGAAGGTGAACTATGAAGGAATCTGTAAGAAGAGGAAAAACAGAAGATGAGATCTAGTAAAGACCGGTCTAATGCAATCCCGATTCAGAAATTCGCTCCTCAAAAATATTATCTCTGCACAACCAACTAATGCTTAATGTATTCTCGAAGGCTTTCATGGCTGGAATCACTGAGTTGTTGTAGGTTTTTCGAGCTATATAGTGATGTTCTAGAAGCATTTTCTCGTGATGTTTTGTCTGCATCTATGGTGGGCATCCTCAGAGGTTGTGAGAGTCCTCTTGGATTCATCACTTAAGCTTGAGGCTCAGGCGTCGGCGGTTTCCGGGAGGGCTTTTGCACAACTAAGACTTGCGCGCCAGCTGCGACCGTACCTCGCAAAGGCTGATTTGGCCGGGGTGGTCCATGCCTTAGTCACCTCTAGGTTGGATTACTGTAATGCACTCTACATGGGATTGCCCTTGAAAATGGCTCGGAAATTCCAACTGGTTCAATGGGCGGCGGCCAGGATGTTAACTGGCGCCCCTTACAGAGAGAGGTCAACCTTCCTGTTTAAGGAGCTCCATTGGCTGCCGTTTACCTACCGAGCCCAATTCAAGGTGCAGGTGCTTACTTACAAAGCCCTAAACAGTTTGGGACCTGCCTACCTGCGTGAACGCATCTCCGTATATGAACCCATGCACTCCCTCCGTTCATCCGGAGAGGCCCTGCTCACGATTCCACCTGCGTCGCAGGCTCGTTTGGTGGGGACGAGGGACAGGGCCTTCTCTGTGGTTGTCCCCCGACTTTGGAACACCCTCCCCAAAGACATTAGACTAGCACCCATGCTGGCAGTCTTTAGGAAGAACTTGAAGACCTGGCTATTCCGATGTGCCTTTCCGGATTAGGATAACCTCCAGCACTACGTCCCAGAAGCACTTTATTAGAGTTTAAGTGCACATTGCCCAGAATCCCAACATATCACCTCTTACACCCAGCACTTTTAACTTGTACCCTTCATTGGCCCGGCCCTGGTTTTATTGCGTAATAGTGTAATGTTTTGTTGTTGTTATTGCTTATGTTTTTAATTTGCTTGTATTATATTGTTATTGTCTGTTGTTGTTGTTTGAGGCCTTGGCCTTTGTAAGCCGCATCAAGTCCTTCGGGAGATGCTAGCGGGGTACAAATAAAGTTTAATAATAATAATAATAATAATAATAATAATAATATAGATGCAGGCAAAAAGTCAGGAGATAATGCTTCTAGGGCATGGCCATATAGCCCGAAAAACCTACAACAATCCAACTAATGCTTACATTAAGAGCAAATGCTCCTCTCTGATAAATATAGTAAAGTTTGTATTCTTTTGCATGCCCTTCAAGATTACTTTAAGTCACTCAGAGGTTACAGTGAGTTCATCTCTATGTTCAGAAAAAAGCAGGGAACAGGACCAATCTCACTGTGAGGGGCAGCAAAGCAAAATGTCTCAGCTGGCAAATGTTTAAAAGCCTGGAGACAATTCCTGAGCTTTGCCTTCTGGGCAATCCTAAGGTGGAACATGTTCAGAGGAAAGAAAACCAGATGGTAAAAGGCCTGGGAAGAAAGCCCTTTGAAGAACATCCTAGGCAGTTGGGTAGGATTAACTTGTAGAAGAGTATATTGAGAGGTGATATGACCTTCATGTTAAAATATCTGAATGGCTTCCATGTAGAAGATGGAGCATGCTTGTTTTCTGCCAATGGTTTCCATTTAGCTTTTAGGAAGAACTTATTGACTGTAAAAACTATTTTATATTAAAACACTTCCTTGAAGGGTAGGGGATTCTCCCATTTTGCAGGTCTTTAAACAGAGGTTTTCAGGAGCCCTCTCTTTGTATATTCCTGCATGATAAGAAGTTGAACTAGATGGCCTTCAGGTTCCATTCCACTTTTAAGATCTCATGAATCTATGATTCAATTAGTTTATAACCCACTGCAGTGGTTCTCAACTTGTAGGCCCCCAGATACTTTGACCTTCAACTCCCAGAAATCCTAACAGCTGGTACCGGGCTGTGGCACAGCTAGTTAGTAGCCAGCTGCATTAAATCACTATTGACTGACAGGTCATGAGTTCGAAGCCAGCCCGGGTTGGAGTAAGCTCCCGACAATTAATAGTCTAGCTTGCTGTCGACCTATGCAGCCCGAAAGACAGTTGCATCTGTCAAGTAGAAAATTTAGGTACCACTTTATGCGGGGAGGCTAATTTCACTAATTTATGACACCACAAAACCTTCCAGCAGCGTGCAGAAGAATGAGGAAGTACTCCATCAAATGCAGCTTTTCCTTACTTGCTTTCCAGGCAGACTATTTTTTTTAACGCAGGGAACATTCAATCTGTTGAGCCCACGGCTTGCATCCTGAGGAAATCTCACTTCTGCCATGGTTTTGGCACATCAGATATCTGTCAGCCTTGGCCTTCTATGTGCATTAATAAAGGGATTACATTGATCTACTTGGAAGACGGGGATGGGCACCTGCAGAGGTCTGGAGGCATACCTGATGCATTTTCCACCTCCATTGGACACACTTCTGGAGATTTAGGAAAGCAAAAACAACCTGGATTTATTGCAAGAGGGCCAGAGTTAAAAGATAGTTTAAGCAGTATGAGTTGTATTCAAGAATCATACACCTGGAAGCTTCCAGAAAAACTATCCTCATTTTATTATCCTTTTTTTCTATATTTTTGTGTGTGTGTCAGGAGCGACTTGAGAAACTGCAAGTTGCTTCTGGTGTGAGAGAATTGGCCGTCTGCAAGGACGTTGCCCAGGGGACACCAGGATGATTTGATGTTTTTTTATCATCCTTGTGGGAGGCTTCTCTCATGTCCCCGCATGAGGAGCTGAAGTTGATAGAGAGAGCTCATCCACCTCTCCCCGGATTCGAACCTGTGACCTGTCGGTCTTCAGTCCTGCCGGCATGGAGAGCCTCTGGGGAATGGAGCAAAAGCCCATGTGAAATGTGAGTTACCTGTGAACCACAGAATTCCTGCTCCTACTGCAAAGCATGTTGAGATGAAAATGGTTGAGTCTCAAGAGAGATTTGTGTGTAGGTATGTATTTTGCAGAAAATTTAGATCAGTCCTCCAGTTATATATAACAAGGAGCTCTGTACTCTTATCTGCTAAATACAACAATAGCTCTGCTGTTTTCCTGGAGATGGAAAAAAAAAACCCTTAACCTCTCATGGAAATCTCAACAAGTTTGTGATTCATTCCATCATCTACTTATTGGAAGTGGGACATAATTAGAGGTTGAAACAAATTCAGGGCTGGTCATTAACCTAGTACATGAACAGGCTTTGGAGAAAATTACTGCATGGGAATTCAGAATTCTTACAGTGTTTTTCATTACTTACTCAAGTCACAAGGAGCCTTCTCTTTGAAAAATAATAACCGTATATACTCGAGTATAAGCTGAGGGCGGGAAATGCAGCATTTACGGGTCAATCTATATAAATAAAAATGTAATGTTCGTTTGTGGGATTAACAGAACTCAAAAACCACTGGATGAATTTACACCAAATTTGGACACAAGACACCTAACAACCCAATGTATGTCCTTCACTAAAAAAAACATTGATTTTGCCATTTGGGAGTTGTAGTTGCTGGGATTTATAGTTCACCTACAATCAAAGAGCATTCTGAACCCCACCAACGATGGAATTGAACCAAACTTGGCACACAGAACTCCTATGACCAACAGAAAATACTGGAAGGGTTTGGTGGGCATTGACCTTGAGTTTGGGAGTTATAGTTCACCTACATCCAGGTAGAGCACTGTGGACTCAAACAATGATGGCTCTGGACCAAACTCTAAAAGAATACTCAATATGCCCAAATGTGAACACTGGTAGAGTTTGGGGAAAATAGAATCTTAACATTTGGGAGTTGTAGTTGCTGGGATTTATAGTACACCTATAATCACAGAGCATTCTGAACCCCACCAATGATAGAATTGGGCCAAACCTCCCACACAGAACCCCCATGACCACCAGAGTGGGCCACAGCAACGTGTGGCAGGGGCAGCTAATTTCAAAATAAAAATAGATACCAATAAAATTATATTAATTTAGGTATCCGTAGGTTAAATGTTTTTGAATATTTACATAAAACTGTAATTCAAGATAAGACTGTCCAACTCTGATTGAACCATTTTTCTAACCTTCTTCAATGTAAATATGCTTACATGTCCTCCAATAATAATATAGAGTAAAATAATAATAGAGTAAAATAATAAATGTAATATCAATACAGTAAAATAATAAATGTAACAATGACAATAATAGAGTAAAATAACAACAACAACAAAATAATAATAAATATATAATAATAAATAAAATAATAAATAATAATAAATATAACAACAACAACAACAACAACAACAAAGTAAAATAATAAATAATACTAACTCGAGTATAAGCCGGGGGAGAATTTTTCAGCCTAAAAAAAGGACTGGAAAACTAGGCTTATACTCAAGTATATACAGTAAATAAATAGCCTAAAGGAGTTATCTAAAATACTCTGTCAACATCAAGGTCACACATGGGGTAATGCAACCATTGCAGCGAATAGCATTTTACTAACAGAGGCTGTAAATGGAAGATGCGGGGAGGAAGAGAGAGAGAGATTGGAAATCTGTGCAGGTTTTTGAAGATGAAGCAAGATCTGCAGTGCAGCAGTTTTGAGATAAGGCAAGAATTGCTGCTGTTAGAAAAGAGCAGCCACAGCAGAAGCTCTTGGATAAAAAACCTCGGTGGCCCAACCCAATATCCTTGAGCAAAGAAGGCCTTTCAACAGGCATGGCCCCAAAGCCCCTTTCCCTTTATTCCTTCCATCTCTTTGCAATATATTGCTAAAAAGGGAGGTCAAAGCAATCTGGGGCAGGAGCAGCAGAGAAAGATGTATGCCTAGCAGACCATTAACGCTCAGCCTATTAAAATAATGAAGTGCAGCTATTCAGAGCTGGGGATTTGAGTCACGCAACAGGGTGGGCGGGATGCTCTTTCCCCTTGTTAGGGATTCATGGAATGGGTAAATTAAAAATTAACGGCCGCCTTCAAATAATTCGTTATGCGATTTCATGGGGAGAACAGAAAAAGGTGGACAAGCAAGAGAATGGCATGGAAGCAACTGCATTCTGTCATTCATCTGCATTATACAAACCTTGGCACCTTAGAATCATAGAATCATAGAATCAAAGAGTTGGAAGAGACCTCATGGGCCATCCAGTCCAACCCCCTGCCAAGAAGCAGGAATATTGCATTCAAATCACCCCTGACAAATGGCCATCCAGCCTCTGCTTAAAAGCTTCCAAAGAAGGAACCTCCACCACACTCCGGGGCAGAGAGTTCCACTGCTGAACGGCTCTCACAGTCAGGAAGTTCTTCCTAATGTTCAGATGGAATCTCCTCTCTTGTAGTTTGAAGCCATTGTTCCACATCCTAGTCTCCAAGGAAGCAGAAAACAAGCTTGCTCCCTCCTCCCTGTGGCTTAGATCAAACACTAGCATTTAGGAAACACTGCATGAACACCAAGCACAAAGTAGCTGCAAGCAATAACATCCTGCAGAAACTTACTGGCAGTGCATGGGGAGCAGACCCAAAACCTAAAATTAATATGAATATCAGCCCTGGCCTTGTCTTACTCAACGGCTGCATATGCCTGCCCTGTTTGGCACAAGTCTGTCAATGTGAAGCAGGTAAACATAGCACTGAACGAAACATGCAGAATAATCACAGGATGCGTCAAACTTACACCTGTTGATAGACTTTCCAAGCTAGTTGGCACTGCCTCCCTTGATGTGCGATAGGAAGTTGCTGCTAACTGTGAGAGAAATAAGGTAATAACACTACAAAAGCTATACACTGCAATGGCTATCAGCCTCCTCCCACATCAAGGAAAAGATTCATGAGAACCACGATTCCTCTTAATGTTCCCCCAAGAAGGAGGAGGAGGAGGAGGAGGAGGAGGAGGAGGAGGAGGAGGAGGAAGAGGAGGAGGAGTCATCGTAGTAGTAATTGTTGACAAGGAGAAGACCTGGTTATGGCTCACTGAAGAAGGAGACAGAAGGCCTAATTCTTGCAGCCTAGGAGCAAGCCATCAGAACAAATACAATTAAGGCCAGGAGTGAAAAATCAGCTGATAACCCAAAATACATACTGTGCAAGGAAGCTGATGAAACCATTGATCATATCCTCAGCTGCTGCAAGAAAATCACACAAACGGACTACAAGCAGAGGCACAACTCTGTGGCCCAAATGATTAATTGGAACTTATGTCGCAAGTACCACCTGCCAGTAGTAAAGAACTGGTGGGATAATAATAATAATAATAATAATAATAATAATAATAATAATAATAGTGCGGTTTTCTGGCATTGTATATTTCGGCCACTTCTGTGATGGTTCATTTGTATTTTGATTCTGTAGCCCACTTGTCGATGGATGCCCAGAATCAGCAGCATCCACTGTGGTCCTTTTTATCCTGCACATCAACCAAGCCAGTATGGACTTCGTTTTGTTTTGTTTCTCCATAGTGCTAATGGGTTAGGTGCTCTTAATTCCATTCCTCAGCTGAGACTTCTCTGACTTGCTTGGACCTGCTGGTCGTTACACTACCACCAGTACAGCTCTCAGCATCCTTGGAGCAGTTAAGCCCCCCACCCACGACAAGGTGGCACCCATTGGGGTGTGAAAAATCGGTTGATGACCCAAAATGCAGACTGTGCAAGGAAGCTGATGAAACCATTGATCATATCCTCAGCTGCTGCAAGAAAATCACACAAACGGACTACAAACAGAGGCACAACTCTGTGGCCCAAATGATTCACTGGAACTTATGTCACAAGTACCACCTGCCAGCAGTAAAGAATTGGTGGGATCATAAACCTGCAAAGGTAGTGGAAAATGAATACTGTGGGGCTTTCGAATCTAGACTGACAAAGTTTTGGAACAAAATACACCAGACATCATGAATGTGGAAAAGAAAAAAAGTTTGGATTATTGATGTCGCCATACCAGGTGACAGTCGCATTGAGGAAAAACAACAGGAAAAACTCATTTGTTACCAAGACCTCAAAACTGAACTGTAAAGGCTCTGCATAAACCAGTACAGGTGGTCATAGTGGTCATTGGCAGCTAGCATTTGGAAACAATACACATTGACAAAATCATGATCTGTCAACTGCAAAAGGCCACCTTACTTGGACCTGCACACATCATTCGAAAATATATCACATGGTCCTAAACGCTTGGGAAGTGTTCAACTTGTAATTTTTGGATATGAAATCTAGCATATGTATCTCATTTGATGTGTCATACTGTGTTTTTGTGTCAGTAAAATAATAATAATAATAACTTTACTCTTATATCCCGACACCATCTTCCTAAAGGGACTTGGGGCAACTTAAATGGGGACCAAGACCAGTCAAACAGAGTTAAAATATAACACAATAAAAACATATACTAAACATCATAAAAACATAAACCATCAATAACCAACAACCATTAGCTGAGCACAGTGGACTTGTTCAGAACTGAAAGGGCGAGGGAAGGGTTTGTGCAATACAACTGCAAGGGCGAGGCTGATAGTAACGTGAAAGAGCCGGATATTAAGTTAGGGCTAGAAGGGCCAAGTCAATTAGTGCAATATAACTGCAAGGACAGGGCTGATAGTAAAGTGCAAGAGCCAGATATTAAGCTAGGACTAAAAGGGCCAATCCACTAGTGAATTGATTAATCAAAGGCACATTGGAACATCAAAGTTTTTAGGTCTTTATGGAAGGTGGACAGGGTGGGCACTAATCTAATCTCCCTGGGGAGAGAGTTCCAGAACTGGGGAGCCACCACCGAGAAGGCCCTCTCCCTTGTCCCCACCAACCATAATTGCGATGGAGGTGGGAGCAAGAGAAGGGCCTCCCCAGTAGATCTTAAAGCTCGCACAGGTTCATATGGGAAGATGCAATCACGAAGCAACAGCAAGAGCATCTCTCTGGGGAGCTAAACCCAGGAGATCACAATTGGATGGCCCCCCACAAGGGTCTGAGTCCAGGGGCAAACCAAGAATGGTCAGCTTGAAAGTCCCTGAACAGACTCAGAAGTGGAGTGGGCAGATCAAAAGACAACCTGACAAAATGGAACTACCTATTTAATCTGTTTTACTGTTGTTGTTATTGCTTGTATTGATGTATTGTGGGCTCGGCCTTATGTAAGCCGCACCAAGTTCCTAGGAGAGATGGTAGCGGGGTATAAATAAAGTTTAATAATAATAATAATAATAATAATAATAATAGAATCTTCCACCTTGTGCGACTGTGGAGCAGAACAAACAACTTCACACCTGTCCACAATTCTTAAAGCTACAGACAATGTGGTAGCTGTTGCCCAGTTTTGGTCAAAAATTATTTAGCCGCTTGTGCTCCTTCTATTTTTACCAGTTTTATACTTTTGTATGCAATGCTTTTGACACAAAACAAATAAAATGAATATCTTATACAGTCTCAACCAATTAAACATAGTTTGCAGTAACCATGAAAACAATGTTTCTGGAGGATAACAACTAGTTTCAAAGTAAGTACCACATAATTAAACAGTAAACAACATTTTCAAATCAGGAACAGAATTTTTTTTCAAATTTGTGTAGCCTGTAAATTAGAAGGGATCACAAAGGCCACCTAGTCCAATCCCCTGCCACATAGAAATACACAATTAAAGCAGTGTTGAAATACATCTATCCAACCTCTGTCTTAAGACCTCCAAAGGAGAACTCATCATAATCATTTCCCACTTTTCCCCACAACTCTGGGAGGAAAGGCACTTGCAAATATTAAAACTTGCACAGATAAGAATTCATATCATGATAGAAAAATATATATATAATTGCACTAGCAATAATATAAAAGGCAATAAAAAGCATGCTTATTAAAAAATACTTATTGCAGTATTTATTACAGTACACATTTATTAAACATGCCTATAAAATTTTCAGATTGTGGGGGTGTTTTCAATGGTTGGGGACCTGGCCTGTCAACACAAATCATTCCTGTTTTATTCCCGCAATCCAATCCAATTCTGTGATGGGGGGAAGGGACCTGCTTGTCATTTATTTCTTTTTAATACGCCACCCACGTCACAGCTAATTGCACAAATGGGGTCTAATCCAATTTGGCCTGGCAAAATAAGCACAAAAGGCTTCTTCCTGATTGTACTCTGGTCTCCTCCAAGTCCACACAAAAATGCTATGCAGATGAAATCATGCCAAAGCAGTTTGTGCCTTGTCGGTAATGCGTTTTGTAGTCAGAACACATTGCCGATTCTCATGCGGTGCGTCTCAAATTCCCTGACAAAGAGCAGGCTTTTTCTACACACACACACCCCACACCCCCAAGGGACCCACCAGAAAGCTGTAGAAATGCTCACCTAGATCTACTGAATAATTCAGCCTAGAATAAATCAGCTCAGTACAGTGTGCTCATCTGAGAAATGAGATAAGCAGTACAGTCATTGAGCTGGAACACTGCAATGAGGGACACACCGAGCATTGTGTGAATGGATTGCTGGCCCACTGGGCCATAGGAAAGCTACTGAACAACCACCAAAAAATAAAAGACTCCCGACTTACTCCTAGCAGTAGGGAAACTTCTTTTTTTGGATGTAATCACAGATGTGGACATCTGAATGACTCATAGAGGACTACATGGGTGGGATCATTTCTGCGAGTCTTGCACACTCCCCACCAGAATGGGAGTGTGCCCCAGTGGCGCAGTGGGTTAAACCCCTGTGCTGGCAGGACTGAAGACCGACAGGTCGCAAGTTCAAATCCGGGGAGAGCACAGATGAGCTCCCTCTGTCAGCTCCAGCACCCCATGCGGGGACACGAGAGAAGCCTCCCAAAAAGGATGGTAAAACATCAAAAGCATCCGGGTGTCCCTGGGCAACGTCCTTACAGATGGCCAATTCTCTCACACCAGAAACTTGCAGTTTCTCAAATCGCTCCTGACATACACACACACACACACACACACACACACACAAAAACCCAAAAAACCCACTATGGTGATAGTGGTAGTGGAGGTCTGAAGGGTAAAGACTTGTGCTTGAAAAGTGACTTTCCTAAGGAGACTTAGTCAAGTTTTTGAAAGTCCTTGGTTGCCATTACTTATTGCAATTTTTTTTTCAAAAGCATGCTCAGAGCATTATTTGCTGTCTTGTTCATTGCCCTTTTCAATTTGTGTGTGTGTGTGTGTCAGGAGTGACTTGAGAAAATGCAAGTCGCTTCTGGTGTGAAAGAATTGGCCGTCTGCAAGGACGTTGCCCAGGGGATGCCCAGATGTTTTTATGTTTTTTACCATCCTTGTCCCCACATGGGGAGCTGGAGCTGACAGAGGGAGCTCATCCACGCTTTCCCCGGATTCGAACCTCCGACCTATCAATCTTCAGTCCTGCTGGCACAAGGATTTAATCAATTGCACCACCGGGGGCTCCTGCCCCACTGTCAGGATTGATAAAACCATTGTAATGTACCCTAACTACAGAACTAAAATGCTGCTAGTGGGGTAACTTCATCTCCTCTCCTTATCTTGCTTTAGAAATTTCCCTCTGTGATGCCCTTGCCACCACAAAAAAGACAAGCACAGTTGACTGTAAGAGCTGTTTACAGTAAAATGTTTCTTGGTGGATGAGTAACTCATCTTCTTTGGAAATCTTTTAAGCAGAGGCTGGATGGCCACCTCTCAGAAGACCCAGTACTCATTCATGCCCTGGCCATGGAGGAAGAGTAGACAAGGCAAAGAGAACCTGCGTTGGACTAGGATCCCAGAAGACCAGAGTTCAGAATCTCACCCAGCCATGGAAACCTTTTGGGTAGCCTCGGGCAAGTCACTCTTTCATCTTGGGAGGGAGGCCAAAATCCTTGAAGGCACACAACAACAACAATATAGATCGAAACACACAGAAATCACCACATTCCCTGATCTTAGCAGGATGAAGACTGGCTAGTACTTAGATGAGAGGCCACGAAACAATACCAGGTACTTCAGACTGGATTTCAGAGGAAAGAGATGGCAATCCACCTCCTGAGTATTTTCTACCTAAGTAAACCCTACAGAAATCATGGGATCACTGTAAAGCTGACAGACAACTTGAAGGTATGTGCACACTCTTTTCACCTATTTTCCAAGTGGACCTATTACTTCCAGTTGTTTTTCTTTTGGTAACTTCGGCATTCTGTAAAGCCAGCAGAGTCCCAAACACAAAAAAAGTGATCTGTATTGTCGAAGGCTTTTATGGCCGGAATCACTGGGTGGTTGTGGGTTTTTTGGGCTGTATGGCCATGTTCTAGAACAGTGTTTCTCAACCTTCCTAATGCCATGACCCCTTAATACAGTTCCTCATGTTGTGGTGATCCCCAACCAGAACCCTAACATTATGAATCGCCATGTAAATAATGATCTGCAGGATGTATTTTCATTCACTGGAGCAAATTTGATACAAATATCCGGTATGCCCAAATTTGAATACTGGTGGGGTTGGCGGGAGGATTGATTTTGCCATTTGGGAGTTGTAGTTGCTGGGATTTATAGTTAACCTGTAAACAAAGAGCATTCTGAACCCCACCAACAATGGAACTGAACCAAAGTTGGCACACAGAACTCCTATGGCCAACAGAAAATACTGGAAGGGTTTGGTGGGCATTGACCTTGAGTTTGGGAGTTGAAGTTCGCCTATATCCAGAGAGCACTCTAGACTCCAACAATGATGGATCTGGACCAAACTTGGCACGAATACTCAATATGTTCAAATGTGAACACTCATGGGGTTTTGTGAAAATAGACCTTGAGATTTGGTAGTTGTAATTGCTGGATTTATAGTTCACCTACAATCAAGGAGAGGTCTGAACAGCAACAATGATAGAATTGGGCCAAACTTCCCACACAGAGATACCCCTGACCAACAGAAAATACTGTGTTTTCTGGTGGTCTTTGGAGACCCCTCTGACACCCCTTCGCGACCCCTCCAGGGGTCCCGACCCCCAGGTTGAGAAACACTGTTCTAGAAGCATTCTCTCTTGACGTTTCGCCTGCATCTTTGGCAGGCATCCTCAGAGGTTGTGAGGACCTCACAAGCTCTAGAACATGGCCATGCAGCCCAAAAAACCCACAACAACCCAGAAAGTGATCGCTTGACTCCCCACCATAGCCCATCCCTTCAGTAGAATTTGAGACATACATTTTATGGCATCTTAAGTGGAAATGTAGGCATTTCAAGGGTGTTAACAGATCCAATGCTGAAGTACCCTTGGGATAACGGGAATGCTCTCCCACAGCTCCAGAATCTTTGCAGCATTGCTTTCTGCCCACATTGATTCAGCTAAAAGGGTTGATGTAATTTGCAAGGCTACATCCAGTTCATGAGGCAAAGGAAGGCACAAGCTTTGCCGTGGGAACAGCGGCGACTACAATCAAGGACTCAAAATGACACTCACCATGAACACTTTATAGGAATTCAATGCTATCTGCGGCATAGTCCTTTACGTGACTGCTTTAAATGTGGCCCTGCTCCATCCAAGGGGGATGGGCTTCCAGGAAAATGAGGACAAGATTGCATAAGAGTTAGCTAAGCATGAAGCAACGCTTTATGTACATGTGGTTTGTATTAGGAGCTTTTGATAGTTTATTGTGTTGTTGTGTGCCTTCAAATTGTTTCCAAATTATGACAACTCTAAGGCCAACCGATCATGGAACTTTCTTGGCAAGATTAATGGAAGTAGGAAGAGTCACCCTTTCCTTCTTCTGAAGCTGAGAGAACATGGTCAACCAGTAGGTTTCCATGGTGAGATTTGTATCTGCTCTCACAGAGTACTAGTCTAGCAGTCAAATCACCACACCACGCAGGTTCATCCTCTGGTAATAGATAATGCTAAATCACTACCCACAGTTTGGTATGGCCCAATAAAGTCTATCTTCTGGCAGAGGAAGTGACACACCTGCATCATATCATTTCTCCATATTTCATTAAGAGAGTTGCATGGGGAAACTCTCCAGAAAACACTGGACAAGATCCAAAAGAGCCCTACCCTTTCAGAAAAAAGCACCTCCCACTCCATCAAAGGGTGGGCCATTTGGTATCTTATCCTAGATCATAGTGTGAGAAAAAATGATATTGAGCAACTTCTCGTGCCATCTGTTTTGCAACCTGTTGCTCAACATCTTGATGGACAACCTCTTTGGAAAACAGAGCAAGGGGCTATTTTCCTTCCATTCACAGCCACTTTGGATCAAGTCCATGATGTAGGACAGTGGTTCTCAACCTGTGGGTCCCCAGGTGTTTTGGCCTACAATTCCCAGAAATCCCAGTCAGTTTACCAGATGTTAGGATTTCTGGGAGTGGAAGACCAAAACATGTGGGGAACCACTGATGTAGGAGGTGACAGGACAAGTGAAAGGTCTACAGGTGATTTTATGTCATTGTTGTTGTGTGCCTTCAAGTCATTTCTGATTTATGTAGACCAGTGGTTCTCAACCTGTAGGTCCCCAGATGTTTTGGCCTTCAACTCCCAGAAATCCTAACAGCTGGTAAACTGGCTGGGATTTCTGGGAGTTGTAGGCCAAAACACCTGGGGACCCACAGGTTGAGAATTACTGATGTAGACGCTATCAATGTGTTTTTTTTTGGGGGGGGGGGGGTTGTGTGAGAATGTATGACTTACCTAGGGTCACTCCATGGGTTTTCATGGCTGAGTGGGGATTCAAATCCTGTGATGGCCCATTCATACATGTAAATCATTTCCCATTGGATATAGCTCTTACCAAGGAATGACTGAGGAACAGACATCTTTCCACATGTTGCTCTTGGTATTTGTGTTCAACATATGGCTACCCTTTAAATGAGAGACTTCCAAGAGTCCTAGTCAGTTAATCAATACATCCGTAATACAGTCTCCCATCCGTAATACAGCCTTGCTCCTTCAGTACTTTGATGGGTCAACAAATACCCTAATGCATCTGGACAAGAAGGCGATTAGAGACAAAATCTTTGAGAGGGATGCAGCTGACAACTTGCAGATTAGCAAACTGCAAGGTTTCTCTACCTGGTATCCTCAGCTAAAAAGTGACCAATATCGTCAACAATATCTTCAAGACCTAACGCCAGCAGTCCTGAGGAAAGCATTTACAGCCCTGCGATTCCAAACAATGCCATCAAACTGGCTAGAGGGAAGATACAGAGGGATCCCCCATGCCCAACGACTTTGCATTTGTGGCACAGGGGAAATAGAAGACCTAACACACTATTTGCTACGTTGCCCCTTGTACAATGACCCTAGGAAAAATCTCCTAGGGTTACTCTTGGAAGAAAGGGCAGCATGGCAACAATCTGCGGTGATCTACGACTTGCTAGCAGATCATTCTAAAAATATAACACTAAAGGTTGCCACATTCGCAATCGCAGGCCAAAAGATCAGAGCCAAAGTAGCAAAATCCATACTGGGGGTCAGAAATGGAAACGGTTTGGAATGACACAAAGCAGACACTGTTATTGTCATGTTTCTGCTTTCATAATTTTAAAGAACTTGTTTTAGTTTTAATTCTTGTTATGTTTTAAGGTTTATATTGGAAAGTGTTTATAAAGTTAGTATATTACTGATGTCATGGCCTATGGCTAGTACAATAAACAATTCGTTCAATACAGTCTCCCTCTTTTCCTACTGCCTTCCATTTTTCCAAGCATATTATCTTTCCGGATGGGTCATGTCCTCTCGTGATGAGTCGAAAGATTGACAGTCTCGCTTTAGCCATCCTTTAGTAAGAGTTCAGTTTGATTTGATTTCCTCTAAGACTTGACATTTTAGCCATCCATGCTATGTTTATAAGTCTTCTCCAGCATTACTGTTGCTGGATCCTAACTCCTATTAATAACAGCATAGCCCAGGGGTCCTCAAACTTTGTAAACAAAGGGCCAGGTCACAGTCCCTCAAACTGTTGGAGGGCCAGATTATAATTTTTTTTAAAAATGAATGAATTCCTACGTACACTGGACATATCTTATTTGTAGTGCAAAAAAACACTTAAAAACAATAAAATAATTAAAATGAAAAACAATTTTAACAAATATAAATTTATTATTTATTATTTATTTATTTCGAGTACTTCTACCCCGCCCTTCTCAACCCCCGAGGGGGGGACTCAGGGCGGCTTACAAAAAAGGCACAATTTGATGCCTGTACAAAATACACATACGTACAGAACAGCAGTTAAAAACAATTATCACAGTTAAAATAGTCGTTATATAACACAATCAATAAAACTAATCTCATGGTCAGCGTTCATCTTTCAGAGTTCTATAATTCCATTCCACTTAGTCAATTCCTGTCCATCATCAAGATCTTTCTTTATCTGCCAGATTGTCCGAATGCCTGGTCCCAAATCCATGTTTTCAATTTTTTCCTAAAGGCAAGGAGGGGTGTCGCTGATCTAATTTCCCTGGGGAGTGAATTCCACAGGTGAGGGGCCACCACCGAGAAGGCCCTGCTCCTCATCCCTGCCAGCCTCACTTGTGATAGAGGCGGAGTCGAGAGCAGGGCCTCTCCAGACGATCTTAGACTCCAAGGTGGGATGTAGAGGGAGATCCGTTCGGACAGATACACTGGGCCGGAACCGTATAGGGTTTTGTAGGTCAAGAACAGCACTTTGAATTATGCTCGGTATTGGATCGGCAGCCAGTGGAGCTGACACAACAGGGTGGTGGTGTGCTCCCTGTATGACGCTCCTGTGAGTACTCTGGCTGCCTCCCACTGGACTAGTTGGAGTTTCCGAACAGTCTTCAAAGGCAACCCCACGCAGAGTGCGTTGCAGTAATCTAATCGGGATGTAACAAGAGCGTGGACCACTGTGGCCAGATCCGACTTCCCAAGGTCGGATTCGTATTTCAATGGGAAGTGTGGGCCTGCTTTTGGCTGATGAGATAGGGTTGTTGTTGTTGTGTGCTTTCAAGCTTTAGATTGACCTGAGCGAGGGCTGGATAAATGACCTTGGAGGGCCGTATCCGGCCCCCAGGCCTTAGTTTGAGGACCCCTGGCTTAGCCCATGGTGAGTGATGCACAAATAGCTTTAAAGTGTCACAAGTTCCCAACCCCTTTCACCACTATGGGAATGCAGGCCTTGCTCTTGGCTAACGTCAAAAGTTCAAGAAGAGATGGTTCACCTTATTTCATTCGGCCCCTGGTATCGTTAGCAGGGCAGATCTCCCTTTTTAAAAAGGTTAAATCTATTACACATATGCACAGCCCCTACCAACAAAATGTCAGGGAGCATTTACTTTCGTCAAGTTATGTTACTACGTCTTCCCACACACTCATAGAATATGCCTGACAGAAGTTCAAGAGCTTTTTATATTCTGCACATGCCAACTACAGTGGCAATCAAAGACAGAAAACAGTGGGAGAAAAATGTTTTTCTCCTTGCCGAGCTCTTGCTGCAAACCCTGAAGCTCTCTCTCTTTCAATCTTGAAGAATCTTAGCAACAAGCCTCGTGTTTGATTACAAGAACTATGTAATTTAGAGGTAAGAGCTTGAGAGACACGACAGCATCACTCTTTAGACAAATAAAGATGGAAGCAGAGGTTAAATAATCAATTTTAAAAAATAATCTGTTTGACATTTTCCTGGTGAATGATTTGGCAATAAAATACTTAGCATTGCCAAAGGCTGAAATGTTTTTTGAACTGATAGGTTGGCAGAAGCTGGGGCTAACAGTGGGAGCTCACCCCTCTCACCGGATTTGAACCGCCAACCTTAGTTCAGCAAGTTCAGCAGCCCAGCGGTTTAACCCGCTGCGTCATCAGGGATTCCCTGAGCCCTTATCCCATCATTAATTTATATGTTTTGTTATTTAAAATTATTGCTATTCTTTTAAGTTGGTCTTAAATGGATTTGATTTTACACCCTTTTAAGATCCTCAGATATAGGATAAAAATAGACATTTTAATAAAGAAGAAAAATGAGTAGAACAATTTTACATAATTCCAGCAATGACAATTTTTTAGACCTGACTAGGGTTGTTTTGTTATTAAATTATGTTATTTTAAGGTAAAGAACATGCATTCCTGCACAATAGTAAGGTGGTAGCTTTTCACCATAAAAAGGCATTTCTTTAAGATAATAATAGTGGTAGTAATAGTCGTAGTAGTAGTAAATGATGATGATGATGATGATGATAATAATAATAATAATCTTTATTTGTACACCGCCACCATCTCCCCAAAGGGACTCGGCGTGGCTAACAAAGCACTCAAGCTGCCACACATAAAACAGAATTATGTATCATCAAAACAATACACAATTTGACTGGATAAAAACCATGGACAACCTCAATTGATAAAATTTAAAAATTTAAAAATTCTAAAACACAGTCATTGGGTTTCTTCAAACATGAACTAAAGTGCTGAATAACTATGGTCGACGTCATCACATGACCATAGTACATTACTCCAGGTCAAAGGCCCATGTAAATAGCCATGTTTTTAGGCTCAAAGGGAAGGTTTTGAAATTTGGGGCTAATCTAATCTCCCTAAGAAGGGAATTCCAGAGCCGGGGAGCCACCACTGAGAAAGCCCTCTCTCTCGTTCCCACCAACCACACTGTGACGGTAGTGGGACTGAGAGAAGGGCCTCCCCAGAAAATCTTAATATCTGCAAGATATACTGTATAGTAAGATGATAAGGCCAGACAGATGAGTCAAATCACACCTGGTTAGTATATTAAGAGTACAAAGCTGGAAGGAGAGCTACAGACAGGGGGATTGTTTTTGTAGTCATAATCCCACTGTCCCTGCTTCCTACAAGCCTTCATGGGAGTCAATGTGATGTTGTGGTTGGCGTGGTAGCCTAAGGCCGAGGTGACCAGGGTCAAATCTTTGCTCAGCCACAGCACTCCTGATCTTCTTTGGGCTGCTTACCCTCTCTCAGCTTAACTCATCTCATAGTGTCATTGTGAGGACAAAGCAGATCGGGAGAGAACCACATATACCAGTAGTAAACAAATACAAGACCACAGCACATACTTCCATTTCCCTAACTTCAGCAACGTATATAAGGCATTTGCAAAACATAGAATGAATTGAGAGTTTAGACTTATATCCTATTTCCAAGATATTTGATTAAATACATGCAATCATTCCAAAATAAAATAAAAAATAAAAAAAACCTTATGCTATTTCTGGTCCCAAGAATTTCAACTGTACCTAGACTTTTTCAACTGATGAATTTGGAGGGCTTGTTTTGATACAGATCACCCCAAATTTGACTCTACACTAGACTTTCTGTTGCTAGCACCCTCCAGAGCAGTGGTTCTCAGTCTGTGATCCCCAGATGTTTTGACCTTCAATTCCCAGAAATCCTAACAGCTGGTAAACTGGGTGGGATTTCTGGGAGTTGTAGGCCAAAACACCTGGAGACCCACAGATTGAGAACCACTACTCCAGAGTTATTCTAGTTTGATTTTGGTCATCACAGCCCCAAATCAGTCATAGAGCAGACCACATACCTTCATGTTTTAGTGCAGATTTGGCATGGCCTATCGCTTCCCATGGCGATGGGATGTCCAGGAAGACAGCATCAGCAACATCGTTGACGCCAAACCCATTTTTGCAGACATCTTGGTTCTTCACTGTCACCAAATGATCGACCTTGTGTTCTCGAAACTCCTCAATGGCCTTCTCCGCTCTCTGTTGGTGGAACTCCACTGTATACAGATGCCCTGTTGGAGCAATGGTCCGGATGATTGCATGCGATAGGGAACCACTTCCAGTACCTAGAAAGAAAAAAACAGCCACTGAAAGAATGGCTTCCCTGGGTGCATATGCATGGATGCAAATAAAGGGCACATGGCCGCTGCATATGATCCCCACAGTCTACAGCAAGCGCCTGTAGAAGAAACATCACCAAATCTCTGAACACTGGCAAGAGATTGGGAATGCTTCCTATTTAACATTTGGGCGAGGAACCCGTGTCACTGGGTGAGGCAGATTCCAAACCCTGCAATCCTTTGCAGTCTGTATACTGCTATCAGATGTGGCCACTAGAAACGTAAAGAATGTTCGCAGATTTTCTTGTCTAGCACCTTCCCTATCCACTTTCCCCAAAGATATAAAGACATGGATGTTCCGCTGTGCGTTTGATTAAACAATTCCCTTGATAATTGGCCCTAGTTAGGACCCAACAATTTAGACCAAAAACTTTACTACTGTTGTATTCAAAACTAGAATGATCCTTCTTATATTTCTATTATTCTTAACATTGCTATACGACTCTATGCACTTTACACATAAGCCCCATCCTCTGAATTGTTATGCACCAGTCCATCTACCCATTTCGAGACTTGAATTATTCTAGTGTTCACCTCTGCAGGAGTCTACCGTGTACCATGCAGCTGTGGACAAGTCTACATAGGGACCACCAAACGCAGCGCCCAGACACGCATCAAGGAACATGAAAGGCACTGCAAACTACTCCAACCAGAGAAATCAGCCATAGCAGAGCACCTGATGAACCAACCTGGACACAGCATATTATTTGAGAACACAGAAATGCTGGACCACTCTCACAACCACCATGTCAGACTACACAGAGAAGCCACTGAAATCCACAAGCATGTGGACAATTTCAACAGAAAGGAGGAGACCATGAAGATGAACAAAATCTGGCTACCAGTATTAAAAAACTCAAAAATTACAACAGCAAAACAACAGAGGGGAAACGAACAGGCACATAAAATCACTCTCAACAAGAGATTCCCCCCAGGCGCTTCCAGGCCAATTTTTCTCCTGACATTTCGCCTGCATCTATGGCAAGCATCCTCAGAGGTAGTGAGGTCTGTTGGAAGTAGGAAAAATGGGTTTATATATCTGTGGAATGACCAGGGTGAGACAAAGGACTTTTGTCTGCTGGGGCTAGCTGTGAATGTTTCAGCTGATCACCTTGATTAGCATTCAATGGCTTGGAAGGGCCTGGGGGGAATCTCTTGTTGAGAGTGATTTTATGTGCCTGTTTGTTTCCCCTCTGTTGTTTTGCTGTTGTAATTTTTGAGTTTTTTAATACTGGTAGCCAGATTTTGTTCATTTTCATGGTTTCTTCCTTTCTGTTGAAATTGTCTGTTGAAAATATTGTGTTTTCTGGTGGTCTTTAGCGACCCTTCTGACACCCCATCACAACCCAACCCCCCCCCCCCCCCCAGTTCCAACCTCCTGGTTGAGAAATGCTGCCTTAAGGTCATCCAGCCCAACTCCCTTTACAAGGGGAAGAAAATCTAATCAAAGCCCTCCTGAAAAAGAGACATCCAGCCATAGATATAGATAATATGATTCACATACATACATGAATATGTATATGACAGATATAGTATCATAGATTTGAAAGGGACCCTTAAAGAAGGACAATGATATGTTGTATGTTCCAGAGTAGGCAAACCAAACAATCTCTACATCAACACTGACAAAAAAACAGCAACAAGAATTACTGTTTACTCACAAGCATAAAGAAATTACATATATTAGAAACCCCAACACTTTCTCATTACTTTATTTTGCACGTTACCAGACTGTGGGGCCACAGCAACGTGTGGCAGGAGACTGTTAGTTGTTGTTGTTATTATTATTTGAAACACAACAAGATGAGTCCACAGCAAACAAGATCACTCTGCTGTCTGTTGTATTGGATCACATGTATCTAGGACTATGTGATGTATCGGCAAATAATGTGTGCAGATCCCAGTAAGGTGGCCTTCTGCAGCTGGCAGATGGTAATTTTGTCAGCACCGATTGTGTTTAAGTACAGGCCAAGGTCTTTAGGCACTGCACCCAGCGTGCCGATCACCACTGGGTGGAGATCACATTAGCCTCTCTTGTCAAAGAGCCATCAGCCTCTGGAACCATCTTTCATCTGCTTCTGCTTTGTTCACAAACAAGTTGGGGTGGGCCAGTGAGTATTATTATTATTATTATTACAATTATTGTCTTTGAGAAGATATCTCAAAAAACATGAAGCTCAGCCCTGAATACATGCAAGTAATCACTACATCCATTTAATTTGATCTGTGCAGATGAAAGACAATTTCATTTTTTGTGTTTGCAGAATGTCCCTAAATTTCCAATCATCATCATATTCATCATGGAAAGAATCTGAGTTTTTTTTAAAAAAATGAATGTGGAGACAATGAAGCACAGATTTCCCCATTTTGCATTCTACCTCCTTCCCAAAATGCACGTCTGTTTCACAAGAGGAACGACAAGGCCTCTGTAACTTCACCCCACACAACTCGCTGAGTGCAGTATTAGCCATCGATCGTGTTGCATGATAACAGCAGCAACCGCTCATGAGACCAGCTCAATCTGCAGAAGAATCTCATTAGAAGGCTCGGTTGCGTGACTAGGGACTTTTAGCATCCCGGGGAGTGTACCGATTTTTCTTACTTCCCAGAGGATTAACTTGCTCTCACTCTGGGTCTGTTGCTATTCCACGCCAGAATCAAACCAAAGGGGCATCAACGCCGCAGGGTCAGGGAGAGGCAAAGGCAACAGCTTTGCACACATATCCATTTCTCCCTCGTCAATATTCTGCTTCATTTTTAATCATCTGCCTTTGAAAATCTGTTCCTAAACCACTAGGGAAGAGGCTGTTCTTCTCTTTCCTTTCTAGGAACCCCCATTAAAATTGGTTTTGGCCCACTGCCTGGCCTTTGGGATTAATCACAAACGCTGCGTATTTGCCAAGCCTGGAATCTTGATGATGCTTTCAAATTTATAATTTCTTTTAATGGCAGGCACTTTTGGTTTTTACCAACAGGACAAATCCTTATGAGAGCAGGAGGAAACCTACTAAATTGCCATCAAGAAGGTGCATTGAAAATATATATTAGAGCAGTGGTTCTCAACCTTGCTAATGCCGTGACCCCTTAATGCGGTTCCATATGTTGTGGTGACCCCCAACCATATTGTTTTCGTTGCTACTTGATACCTGTTATTTTACTACTGTTATAAATCGTAATATAAATATCTGATACTAGCTGTCCCCTGCCACGCGTTGCTGTGGCCCAATCTCTGTGTATGTGTTTTGTGTGTGTATATATGTGTATATGTGTGTGTGTATGTGTTTATGCATAAATACACATGTGGTTATGCTGAAGCCCGCAGTGGGTTAAACTGTGAAACTTGGTAACGGAAAGGTTGGAGGTTTGAATCCAGGGAGCGGCATGAGCTCCTGCTGTTAGCCCCAGCTTCTGCCAACCTAGGAATTTGAAAACCTGAAAATGTGAGTAGATCAATAGGTACCTCTCTGGCGGGAAGGTAAGGGTGCTCCATGCAGGCCTCATGACTTTGGAGGTGTCTATGGATAACGCCAGCTCTTGGGCTTAGAAATGGAGATGAGCACCAACACCTTCCCCCCTCCCCCAAATCGGACACAACTGGACTTAATGTCAGGGGAACAATGTGGTTATGTGCATGCATTGTAGTGGATTTGCGTGCGTGTGTGCTGCGCGGGGGTGTGTGAAGGGGCGCACACACGCGCGTGTGTGTGCCGCGCCGGGGGGGTGTGAGGGGCCATGTGCGCGCGCGCCGGGGAGTTTGCGCCATTGCGCATGCTCAGTTTTGCCGTTTTTTGTGGTTGTTGTTGTGTGGTTTTGATTTCAGAGTGGATTAGTTTGTACCTAGTGAGTTGTCCTTGGGGCATGGCAATTTTGGTAGAGTTTTGTGGAGGGGTTTTAGAGTTCTGCTTCCCCATTGGACGCCAGTAGGAAATTTATAGATATAGATGTAGGATGTATTTTCATTCACTGGACTAAATTGAGCACAAATACCCAACATGCCCAAATGTGAATGCTAGTGGGGTTGTGGGGAGGATTGATTTTGTAATTTGAGAGTTGTAGTTGCTGGAATTTATAGTTCACTTATAATCAAAAAGCATTCTGAACTCCACCAGCGATGGATTTAAACCGAACTTGGCACACAGAACTCCCATGACCAACAGAAAACACTGGAAGGGTTTTGTGAGCATTGACCTTGAGTTTGGGAGTTGTAGTTCACCTATACCCAGAGGAGTGCTATGGATTCATGCAATGATGGATCTGGACCAAACTTGGCACGAATACTCAATATGCCCAAATGTGAACACTGGTGGAGTCTGGGGAAAATAGATCTTAACATTTGGGAGTTGTAGTTGTTGGGATTTATACTTCACTTACAATCAAAGAGCATTCTGAACTTGACCAACAATAGAATTGGGTCAAACTTCTCACACAGAATCCCAATGACCAACAGAAAATACTATGTTTTCTGATGGTCTTTGGCGACCCCTTTGACACCCCCTCACGACCCCCTCAGGGGTCCCGACCCCCCAGGTTGAGAAACACTGTATTAGAGCATAGCTAAGAACATAAGAAAGGATCCTGCCATTTCCACAAGTGGTGACAAGAGCTCTTTGGCTTCTGGAGAGAGAAATGAGCTCTCGCTGCCAACGCTATTTCTTCCATTGTTGTGCTACAGAATGTTTATGAACGTCTCAGAATGCCAGGAACTGCTGACATGATAGATGTTAATAGGGCAAAGAAAATGGAAGAATAAGAAATGTTTGTTAGAAACACAAGCAAGTGTCAGCAGAGTATGTCAAATGCAATTTTGAGTGATAGCAATCAAAAGACCTCCAAGTCTCTGTAATAAACAGCCTTGCTCAAGTCCTGCAAGCTCAAAGTTGTGGCTTTCTTGATTGTCTATCCATTTGTAATTCAGTCTTCCTATATTTACTGATTTCTATCTTGTTGTTGTCACATGCCTTCTAGTCATTTCTGATCTATGGTGACACCAAGGAGGCCCTATTGCAATATTTTCTTTTCAAGATTTGTTCAGAAGCGGCTTGCCATTCATTGCCTTCCTCCAAAATGGAGGAAGCTTGACGTGTCCAACGTCACCCACTAGATTTCCATGGCCAACAGGAGATCCAAATCTCAGTCTCCAGAGTCCTAACACAATGCTCAAACCACTTCACCAAACTAAATCCACCTTACCAAGCATTATTGTCTTTTCTATTGCCTTGTCTTTTCATAATATTCCAAAGTATGATAGCCTCAGTTCAGTGATCATGGCGGAGCCGTGGTGGTGCAATGGGTTAAACCCTTGTGGCAGCTGGACTGCTGACCGGAAGGTTGGGTTGATGGCCTGAAGGCTGCCTGTTCAAATCCTCGAGACAGGGTGAACTCCCATCTGTCAGCTCTAGCTTATGGAGACACGAGAGAAGCCTCCCAGCAGGATGGTAACACATCCAGGTGTCCCCTGGGCAACATTTCAATTCTCTCACACCAGAAGCAACTTGCAGTATGTTCTCAAGTTGCTTCTGACATGATCATGGCTTCTAAGGAGAGGCCAGGTTTGTTTTGGCCTACTTATTTATTACTTTTGGTAGTCAATAGTGTAGTCATAGTCAGTGACAGACTCTGTTGATCAAGGAGAAATCTTTGATGAAACTCAAGAAAGATTGGGAGTTGTTTATCACTTTTTCACAACAACGATGAGGGCAAATATAAACTGCAGGATTAATGAGTTACACAAATGTTATTAAAAGCAGAAGTGTGGTTATACAGTACCCTCTCTAAAGCAAGTAAGGTAATAAAGGGTAAAAATCAACAGACAATGTGTGAAGTTTGAAGACTTGTCTCTGTAGTTGTGTGCTTGTGGGTTAGGATTAGACACTGAGAACTGGGAAGCCCTGGCCTGAGAGCGTTCCAGTTGGAGGTCAGCTGTGACCAGCAGTGCTGCAGAATTTGAAGAGGCACGAATGGGGGGCAAAAGAGAAACATGCCAGAAGGAGCATCAAGCCAACTCCAACCGGGACTGCCTTCCACCTGGAAACCAATGCCCTCACTGTGGGAGACCATGCAGATCAAGAATAGGGCTCCATAGTCACCTACGGACCCACCCTACTTGGAGGATTATCCTACTTGGATAAAGGATCTCCTAAGTAAGTAAAATAGGGTTAGTATGTGCATGTTAATGTGGGTAAGTTGAGGGTCTTGTCTAGTTTCCAAGTCCTATTATTCTTCTGATTCTCTAAAACATTGAAATACTGGAGGATTTTCTATACTATCGCATACCTGCAAAAATGCGATATACATCTAATATACATCTTGTAGTGTTTTGACTTAGGCCACTAATGCTGGGAGCAAGCATAGATCTCTTTCAGATAGCCCTTCCTCCATCTTCAGCTATTGTTCTTGCCAATGTTTTGTTCTCATAACAACAGGAACATTTGAAGTGCATGCCCTTATACAAATTAGTATTCCCTGAACAGCACCCAAGATAAAATATCTTAACACACGTTCATTTCTTGCCTTCTCTGCCTCCTTCTCGTCTGTCAGACAAACACTCCATTAGCTAACTTAATATTGTCTTGTGCTTGCACTCAAAATAAGCTTTTGCATCCAGTTATGACTTGCTCTAGGCTCCAGTTTTATTTGTGTACACATGGGAGGCTGCATGAGGATTGAAAAACCAGAATGGCACCTGCTCCATCTGGGTCTGAACCAGGAAATTAATTCAAAGTTCTCTGGATTTTATTCAGGATGCAGGCCTGTCCAAAAAAACTTTGCATCTTGGCACCTCTCAAACAGGTCTGATTGAGCATGCCTAATCCAGAATTCCAAAATCTGAAAAACTCCGAAGTCCAAATTTGGGACATGGGTGGTTGAGATTGCAGCACTTTTGCTTTCTGATGGTATGGTTTCGGTCCAGCTTACCTGTCCGAACGTATCTCCTTTTATGCATTAGCTCAAGCGTTAAGATCAGCCGGGGAGGTCCTGCTCTCAGTCCCACCGCCGTCACAAGTACAATTGATGGGGATGAGAGACAGAGGCTTCTCGGTGGTGGCCCCTTGACTGTGGAACTCTCTCTCCAGGAAGATTAGATTGGCCCCTTCTCTCCTGATGTTCAGAAAACAACTCAAAACCTGGCTATGCAAACAGGTGTTTGGAGTGATAGCACTACTGAAGTAGCTAAATGAGTCACGGAATTGGTGCAATGTCTAATATGTTTAATGTGTTTAATGTTTATGTTGATGTATTTGCTTAGTTTTAATGGTTTTAATTCAAAGTTATATGTTATGTTTTAGATATGTTATGTATTGCTTTTATATATATGTCTTTTTTGCCATTTATTATACTGTAAACCACTTTGAGTCCCCCCAGGGTTGAGAAAAGTGGTATAGAAATGCAATAAATAAATAAATAAATGTGCACAAACTTTGTTTTGTCCACAAAATTATTTTAAAATATCATATAAAATTATTTTCAGGCTCTGTGTATAAGAAACATAAACAAATGTTTGTTTATGGGCATGTTTAGCCTGAAGAAGAGAAGGCTGAGAGGAGATATGATAGCCATGTATAAATATGTGAGAGGAAGCCACAGGGAGGAGGGAGCAAGCTTGTTTTCTGCTTTCCTGGAAACTAGGACGTGGAACAATATGCCAGAGCGCAGTCTGTTCAGCGCCTTCCAAGTCGCCCAGTCCTCTGTGTGCCCAGGGGGGAGTCTCTCATTTGGTATCAGCCATTGGTTGAGGTTCTGGGTTTGAGCCTGCCACTTTTGGACTCTCGCTTGCTGAGGTGAGAGGAGACATGATAGCCATGTATAAATATGTGAGAGGAAATCACAGGGATGAGGGAGCAAGCTTGTTTCCGCTTCCCTGGAGACTAGGACGCGGAACAATGGCTTCAAACTACAAGACAGGAGATTTCATCTGAACATTAGGAAGAACTTCCTGACTGTGAGAGCCGTTCAGCAGTGGAACTCTCTGCCCCGGAGTGTGGTGGAGGCTCCTTCTTTGGAAGCTTTTAAGCAGAGGCTGGATGGCCATCTGTTAGGGGTGATTTGAATGCAATATTCCTGCTTCTTGGCAGGGGGTTGGACTGGATGGCCCATGAGGTCTCTTCCAACTCTTTGATTCTATGATTCTATGAAATTTAGACTTTGAGTCCCATCTCCAAGATATCTCATTACATAGTACCCAAAGAGGGTTTCCTATTATCCGTGATTTCGTATATCCGTGCAAAGTCCAGGAAGGCATTTGAAAAATCCAAAACTTCCAAAATCCAGCACCTTTCTAACCCTAAACATTTCTGGTAAGGGAGACTCCATCTTTACATCAGAGCTTTCCAAACATTTCATGTTGGTGACACACTTTTTAGATAAGCATCATTTCGCAACATAGTAATTCAAGTTTACTAACAAACCAGAGGTTCAATCAAGCTCTTACAGACACATAAATAAATTGATACAGACACATACATAAATTGTAATAATGAAATGTATGGGGATACAACATATGCCATGAAAACTTTTCATTTCTATTTTTGCATAACGTTACTGATTTTGATGTTCAGAATGTAACTTTGTTTCATTACTCATCATTCTGTCATTATGGAGTATGGATTGATTTTGGTTTTGATTTGCAGGACAATGGAGTAACAACCAAAACAATTCTTTCTAAACTCTTCTAGAAATGTCATTAAACCCCTTTTTAAAATGACGTTTGAATGAAGAAACGATACTGGTTTCACCAATGAAGTTGTTCCTAATTATGTTATTTTGACATATAACTTCCATATATGCACATTATAAGCTTCCAAGCTCAATAATAATAATAATAAACAACTTTATTTATACCCCGCTACCATCTCCTGAGGGACTCGGTGTGGCTTACATGAGGCCGAGCCCACAATACATCAATGATAAAAGCGATGACAACAATTAATACAGACAATAAAATAAAAACTCATAACAAAAAATAAACAATAAACAGTAACACAACAACGTTTAAAACCTATGGCAGGGCCAAATGTAATAATTAAAATTTAAGAATAATGCTGAGCATGAACAGATGAAATATGAACTAGGATAAAGTTTTCAGAAAGGGATGGGGCATGCAGACATTCCTAGATCAATAGTAAAGTGCATTTCGAAGACATATTGCTGGGAGTTTCCTTATTCTGGAAAGGCACACTGGAACAACCATGTTTTCAGGCTCCTCCTAAAGACTGCCAGGGTTGGGGCATGTCTGATGTCCTTGGGGAGTGAGTTCCAGAGTCAAGGGGCCACCACCGAGAAAGTCCTCTCCCTCGTCCCCATCAATCGTGCCTGCGATGGAGGTGGGAGTGTGAGCAGGGCCTCTCCAGATGATCGAAGGGATCGTGTGGGTTCGTACAGAAATGCGATCATGCAGGTAGGAGGGTCCCATCAAGCAATTACAGTACCTGTAACTCATTGGCTCAGATCTTGTTTGAAGTTGGAGGACAGCTAAGTTGCAGCAGCATACTGGTGAGGGGATCCAGGGAAAGAGGATGAAGATACCCACTGCAGAAGGGGTGGAAAAATACATATCCATGGGCATAATTTGGCCTGTGATGGGTCTAAAGAAATCCCTTCCTTCTAGGTTCCTTTCTATCTCAATTGCAAGAGTTAACACAAGGGGAGGAACATCCATTTTGACCCTCATTTGAGATACACCCAGAGACTTTCCATTTCACTTGTTATGCTGTAGGGGAGAATGTTTATCTGCTCTCTCTGCAGAGAGGAACTGGAAACATGTACCCAAAGGAGGACGAAATATGGGCAGAGAAGGACGGAGACTCATTTCCAGACAGCATTTGTCCTGTGAAATTGGCCCCAGGTCCACCTTAAAACGGTCTCTGAACTGGTAATTTAAAAAAATGTCCAAGACAGCTGCTGGAGGATGGAAGACTCTTTCCTCAAACCCAGCACAGAAATGCAGTGGGTTCCTATAAGAAGGCTGGAGCTCTCCAATCCACCTCTTCAAGCCCCTAGCAAGCTAGTAAATGTTTTGCAAGCTATTAACTTTAGTGGCCCTATTTATAAAACAGCCCTGTAAATGTCTAGATAAAAGCTATATAATAGTACACAGTTGCTAGAAAGGAGAGAGGATAGGAAATAGTATGTAGTGCCTGTGTCCTTCCTCTCCACTTCTTGGAGTTTGTTTGGAGGGCCAGTGGTTGAATAAGAGAAGTATAGCATTGCTGCCCTTCACCTGGGCCCATGTTTCTCTTCACCAATACAATTTTCCCATCTTGCTCATAGCATCCCTACCATCAATGGTGAATATTTGGCCTACGAAATGTCTTTTTCTCATCCACAGAGGTCTGTGGGAAAGCCATGATTGTCTGCAATGCCTCTCCGTCTCTGAATCCCTACCCTTACGACAAGGGTGGCTAAGAGAGCCTGTTTTGCATCTTCTCTTGATACTTGGCGCCTATGCTTTATTCCAATGCTCTCCACAAAAGGTGCTGTTTCCAAAATGGCAAATCACATCAGTATGCTGGCTGGATTTTCAATCAGCAATTGAAATATTATTTATTTAAAACAGTTATATTCCACCCTTCTCACCCCGAAGGGGACTCAGGGCGGAGCACAGTAAATATAATTCCCCTGCCAAGGTTATTTGGGACCAGCCGTTCCCTGCCATGTGTTGCTGTGACCCAGCTTACTTGTCCAAACGCATCTGCCCTACGTCCCACCTCGCAATTTAAGATCATCCGGAGAGACCCTGCTTTCGCTCCCGTTAACAACGTAAATGCGGCTGGCGGGGACGAGGAGCAGGGCCTTCTCGCTGTGGCCCCCACCTATGGAATACACTCCCAAAGGAGGTAAGATCTGCTCCCTCACTCCTGACCTTTAGAAAAAAAATAAATCATGGTTCTGGGACCAGGCCTTCGGACAATAGATGTATGCAGCTTTTAGTGGGACAAGGACTGGAACGGGAGCAAGATTGTTTTCTGCTTCCATGGAGATTAGGACAAGGAACAATGGCTTCAAACTACAAGAAAGGAGATTCCATCTGAACATGAGGAAGAACTTCCTGACTGTGAGAGCCGTTCAGCAGTGGAACTCTCTGCCCCAGAGTGTGGTGGAGGCTCCTTCTTTGGAAGCTTTTAAATAGAGGCTAGATGGCCATCTGTCAGGGGTGATTTGAATGCAATATTCCTGCTTCTTGGCAGGGGGTTGGACTGGATGAACCATGAGGTCTCTTCCAACTCTATGATTCTATGATCTGGATAGTCACTGTCAGACAAAGCTCACAATATATTTGGCCTTCCATAGACATAGATACCACCATCCACTTTTTAGATGAAACGATTTTGTAAAAATCCAAAAGGCAAATCTGCATTTGCAATTTTACATGAGGAACATCATTTTACTTGACTTTTGAGCATTCCCAGATTTTGGTGAATCCTGGAACCAGATCACAGTGGATATCAATGTACAGCCCAAAAAATCTACAACAACCCACCAATGTACTTGTCTTTTCATTCTCCTCTTAGGTTGGAGAAAGAAAACCAACAACCTCCAGCAACTTAAGCTAACAATCTAAGCTGCTTCACATCAATTAATTATGAATTAATTCCAATCCAGAGCTGGGGGAAGTTACTTTTTTGAACTTCAGCTGTCAGAATCTCCTAGGTTCTTCTTGAGCCAGAGGGTTAATTAAGTTGTAGTCCAAAAAGTAACTTTTGCCAGCTTTGTATTCTACCACTGCTGCCTGAACCTGAATGGGCACCCTTAAAAAAACCTTACTGTGTGAGATTTAGAGCTGAACAGACTATTACATTCCCAAGTGCCCACAAATATAAATCGTAATTGGGAGAGCTGTAAATAGAAATCCATTTTACCCATCAGTCTTACCAATACAAAGTAGTCACACATAAAAGAGAACAGAAATGGGGCATAAAACACTCCTTCCCCTTGATTTCTGCAAATGATACTTCTCAATTTACATCCAGATCCCCAAGATATCCACTTCCTCAAAATAATAATCATCGGGACATGATGGGGATCTTGCCATTGCAGTGAAAGCTTGGCTGAAACTCCAAGGCCTCCTTTTACCCAGTCTATGGCATGTCAGGTGTTCTTCCTCAAACAGTAAGGAAAGCCAGCAATTCCTGCCCAAGTTGCCCTGATTAAACTCTTTTTCAAAATAGTACGTCCGCCCTTTAGTTCTCCCAGAACACATCAATCATGCATGTGCTCGGTGTACGAATGAGTGCAGAATCTAGGTTGCTTTCTGCTGTTGCTGTAAAGTGCTGGTCTCAGCGGTCCCAGTGGCTGCTCCAGGAGTCAGCTATGCATACAAATGTCATCTGCAGACCACACAACCCAGATCCTCTTATACCCACAGTTGCTGTTCCCGATCCACACCACTACAGCAAGACAGATTACATATTTAATAAGGCTGTAATGTTCTGCACATGCAAATTAAATCACTCTGTTCTGAAATTCATGACTCATCCTTCCCCAGGGGTTGAGGGGATTACATCTGCACAAACCTACCTGTCCCGTGCCTTCAGAGATCAATGTCTACCATTCAGGCTTGGATAGTTGCTCCCAGGCTTTCCTTTTGGATTACAGTTCCCAAAATCCCACAATCAGAAAAGCTGGTGGTCATGACAGCTGGAGGATTCGGGGATTCATATCCTAAACCCTAACTTTTCCAATCTCATAGCTGTCTAGCTTTCTCTCTCTCTCTCTCTCTCTCTCTCTCTTTTCATTTTCGCCACCCTCTTTCTCACACACATCCTCACACAGGACCTTTGGAAAGGCTATCCAAGAATGGCTCCCAACCTTTTTTTGACAAGAGACCACTCAACCAGGCACCACTTTGACCAGGGACCACTTGACCAGGAACTACTTGACCAGGGACCACTTTGACCAGGGATCACTTTCCAACATTAGTATCAAAGGAGTTATGAATCAGTTTTTGGTCAACTTTAGATTCGGTTTGGGGTGCTAATTCAGTAAATTGCATTGGATAGACCATATTCCGTCTTCCAGGAGCATTTTAGCTGCATGGGATAGCATTCCTTTGCATTTCTCCAGGGTTGCTACAGACCCAGCAGCACCCTAGAAGTTAAACAGTATCAGTGTCTGGAAAGCCAGCCTGTAGGCCCTCTGCAGTTATTGGTTTAGAAAAGTATCTCTTTGGGTCTAGAGACCGCCCTTTTTCCTGGGGTTGAGATCTCCATTTTGGAATCTCCCCTGCCTCCTTCAGTAAAGAAAAAAGCCTCAGATGTGCTGTTGGTCATACAGATAGCTCTGAAAAAACAATTGTGAGTACAATTGAGTAATTAAGATAGAGAAGCTAACTGAGCAATTAAGCAATTGAGTAATTGAGTTATAGATAGAAATTGAGTTATAGAGATTGAGTTATTAAGAAAGGCAATTGAAAAATAGAGAGAAATGGTTATTGAGTACTACTGAGCATTACTTCATCTCCAAAACTAACCAAGAGCTTAGATAGGGGAAGACCTGTTCTTTCTAACCATAGCAGCTCAGGGTTAGGGTGAAAGATCCCAGGATTTTTTCTACCAATTGGAGAAAGGTTACCTCAGTAATTGAAGGAAAAGGAAAGAAAGAACATTTCTATGGTTTCCCAAATTGACTGCTTGTGTTGTAACTTTTTCAAGCTATGCCAAGTCTGCCAAGGACTTTGGAAATAAATATTTTGTTGATATTCATATCTTGACTGGCATCAGTTGCTGAAAGTATTTAGTTATTGCTTCAAAGAAAGACCCCCAGCAGTTCACCCAGATAAAGAGAAACACATCTTAGTTTTAATTTTACAGTGTCTGGGTGTGATGGCACAGACCATATCACCTCTAGTTTCTGATATAGAATATATGCAATGGTCAGCAACAGGAAAGGAGTGGCAAGCAGCACAAAAGGAGCAGAAATAAATAAAATGAAATAAAGAGGAAGGAGGCTGCGGACCAGATTTTTGTCCTCACGGCCCACTGGGGGCCCGCAGCCCACGGGTTAAGAACCACTGCTATACAAGTTAAGTCTCTCTTATCAGGAAATCTGAAATCTCTTAAAACTCAAGGTTGATATTTTGATATATTTTACCAACACATCTACCCCAGAATATATTCCCAAGTTTGAGGGACCTCTTTCAAGCAAAGGACATAATTCAATTTTTGAGATGTTCTCCCTGGCCACATTCGAAAAGGTGGAGACAAAAGCAAAAACATGATACCAAAAGTACCAGCAAGTAGATGTATTTCAACCTTTTAAAATGTGGGGAGATGTACAAAACCTGGAAACCACCTAAGGAAAGAGGCATGGCCTCCTGGGAACTCCAGATTTGAACCCTTTCCCTTTCAGAAGGTCCAGGTTCAGCCCCAGGGCTTCATGAGGAAGAGCGTTTACTTAATGCAAAATCTAGAATAGACGCTCTCTCATGTGGTCAAGGCCCAAGTCTTATACAAGATCTTTCTCAAGCTCTCAAAACACATGCTAGGACAGGACTCCACATCTCATGTAACATCTTATGCTTGTTGTTACCCAATGGTTCATGGAACAATGCCATGACCAAGAACTCATCTCCTAATCTAAATATGGATTTATCCTTGTACAAGGTAACCAGAGGCAAAAATGAGACAGATCACCTACATCTTCAGTTCTGGTATAGAGTTTCAATTGTTGTCTTCCAAGTGTCCAGGACTCCATCTTCCACATGCTTCAATCTATAGTAGTGGTTCTCAACCTGTGGGTCCCCAGATGTTTTGGCCTTCAACTCCCAGAAATCTTAACAGCTGGTAAACTGGCTGGGATTTCTGGGAGTTGTAGGCCAAAACATCTGGGGACCCACAGGTTGAGAACCAGTGATCTATAGGAAGGGATTTTGGAAGTCAAAGTCCAAAACATTTGAGACACTCGTCAATGGGAAGAAGAAATCTCACTGACATTCATTTGTCAAACTGAAATTTTCTCCTCTATGCAACTACAAAAAATTGAGGGACCACTTGCTTTTGGCCACCCTGAAACCACAATTTATGTGACCATCTCAAAATGTGTGAAGGGTTTCCTTTAAAGAATGTTAACAACTTGCCAAGGCAAAACGACAATCCCATGCCTTCCAGCTGTAGCTTGGCATTCTTCATGCATGCAAAACAATTAGGAACACTATACAACATCCAACTGAAAAATGTGCAAATGAGACACTTCTCACAAGTTGTGTGAGCACTTCCAATAATATTGTTTGCACCGAGCAAACTGCCTGCATCTGCCTCACAATATGTGTGCTGCCAAGCAACTTACAACATAAAAGCACCTGTAAGTAAAACAAGTCTGAGCAGTACAATCTTAAAATACAAGTTCTAGAAGACGCAATGACATAAGCTCATCATGTTGATTATTAGTTACACCATTCAGCCAGATTCAACACCCTGGCATAAACACAATGGGACTCGCTTACAAAACTGCCCTTACTCTAATTGGCATTTATGTAAAAATACCTTTGTCACTAATATAATACAAGGATGAGCAGAAAGAACAGTTACTACTAGTAGATCTCTGCATGGTGTACAATATAGATTGCCAAGGTTTCCAATTCACAACCATTTTACAAGAGGAATCACAAAATGTTCCTCTTGCCTCATCACCAAATTATATGGTTGAAATGAAGATGCTGTGGAGAAAAAAGAAGTGGATTTTGGTAAATAAAGTCTGAGATGACTTTTGGGAAACCCACACACTACTAATAAAAATAGTATTTAAAAAATACTCGACTTTCATTTAAGAATGTTAAAGCTTTAGAACTATTTCAACTTTTGTTACATAGGATAATGAAAATGTGTGTTCTTTATTATTTAGATTTGGTAATTTTATGAAAGCAGTCATCATCTTAAAAAAATAAGGGTGGGATATAATATCTCTCCCCAACAATGTTAGCCTAATTTTAGAGATTTGAATGATATTTTGAGGATTTAATATGTTAGTAATTATATGGATTATTTTATGTCTTGTTTATTTATGTCCATTTATAATTTACCGAGTTATTCTTGATTTATTGTTTTGTTTAGTAGTTTTCAAGGTGTGGCTTCTTACTACCTGGGGGAATCTTTTGTTGAGAGATGATTAGCTGTCCTGATTGTTTCTTGTCTGGAGTTCCCCTGTTTTTAAAAGTTGTTCTTTCCTTACTGTTATGATTTTAGAGTTTTTAAATACTGGTAGCCAGATTTTGTTCATTTTCATGGTTTCTACCTTTCTGTCGAAATTTTCCACATGCTTGCGGATTTCAATGGATTCTCTGTGTAGTCTGACATGATACACAGAAAGGCCATTTAAATCCACAAGCATTTGTACAATTTCAACAGAAAGGAAGAAACCATGAAAATGAACAAAACCTGGCTACCAGTATTAAAAAACTCTAAAATCAGGACAGTAAAGAAAGAACAACACTCAAAAACTGGGGAATTCCAGACAAGAAACAATCGGGGCCAGCTAATCACCTCCCAACAAAGGATTCTCCTTGGCAGTAAGAAGTCCCACTTTGAAACTGATAGGCAATCCAATGCTAATCAAGGTGGCCAACTGAAACATTCACACCTAGCTTCAACGGACAAGAGTTCTTTTCCCCACCCTGGACATTCCACAGATATATAAACCCCACTTGCCTAGTTTCCAACAGACCTCACAACCTATGAGGATGCCTACCATAGATGCAGGCAAAACATCAGGAGAGAATGCTTCTGGAACATGGCCAGACAGCCCAGAAAACTTACAGCAACCCAGTGATTCTGGCCATGAAAGTCTTCGACAATACAAGAAAAAGTCTATTTACAAACATCTGAGACTGAAACCACCATTTTGAATTTCCAAACCAATCTCTTCCATAATTTCTTGTGACTAATGAGATTGCAGCATGACAATTATTTTGTAGTATTCTCTATTCCTGAGTTCAGAGCATCAAAGTGTATTCAGTGGCAGAATTGTATACCAGGAATACAAATTTCCCACACAGAGGGGGAGAAACATCCTGCTGAATAAGGAAACAGGATAACAGATGGCATTTCAGCCGTCCAAGAAAGAGAGGGCCACGCCAGAAGGCTGCCAAAACTTACGCAATCATAACAATCTTGCTTTTATTCAACAGCCAAAGGCATTAGCTTCTATCGCTGAGCCAGTAAACAAGTGGCTGGGATGGGGCAGCAACACTTGGAACAGCAAGAATGTGGAAAAGTGTGTCCGTCTCCCCAGTGATGAACATCCCTCCCAATACTGGCCTGCCAGCGAATGACCCAGGACTAAATCCAATTCTTAGACCCAACAGAGCCTACTCATTGGATCCAATGCAACTAGAGAAGTCAACATTTCTATAAGCTTCATTGATACAATGGGTCTAATTTAGATGGAACTGGTCTCATGCCTAGAATTAATTTTTGTTAGATGTCTGGCAGGAGAAAGGTGGGAGAGAATCGCAGAATCAAAGAGTTGGAAGAGACCTCATGGGCCATCCAGTCCAACCCCCTGCCAAGAAGCAGGAATATTGCATTCAAAGCACCCCTGACAGATGGCCATCCAGCCTCTGTTTAAAAGCTTCCAAAGAAGGAGCCTCCACCACACTCCAGGGCAGAGACTTCCACTGCTGAACGGCTCTCACAGTCAGGAAGTTCTTCCTCATGTTCACCTGGAATCTCCTCTCTTGTAGTTTGAAGCCATTGTTCCGCGTCCTAGTCTCCAGGGCAGGAGAAAACAAGCTTGCTCCCTCCTCCCTGTGGCTTTGTCTCACATGGCTATCATATCTCCTCTCAGCCTTTTCTTCTTCAGGCTAAACATGCCCAGCTCCTTAAGCCGCTCCTCATAGGGCTTGTTCTCCAGACCCTTGATCATTTTAGTCGCCCTCCTCTGGACACATTCCAGCTTGGAATGTGTTCAGAGGAACTGAATAATTAATTAATTAATAAGACCGGATATCCATACATTTCAATAAATCTTTTTTTCACATTATTCCTGGGACTAGGTTAACCTTAAAGTTAACTGTTAGTCTAAACCTGAAGTTCATTTATGTTTCATTGGCTCATCTATACTGCCATATAATGCAGTTCGAAACTGTATTACATGGCAGTCCAGATGGGGCCAAAGACACCTTATACAAAGAGCCAGAAGGCCATATTATGCACAATATCTTAATAATTTTGTGCATGAAATGACATTTGTTTATATTGACATATCAGAAATCACATCTGTCACTCTCCCAGCTACTCATGTGGACAATTTCAGACTTTGGAATACTTAGATTTAGGAACTCTGGATTTTATTTTATTTTTTTCGTGTCAGGAGCAACTTGAGAAACTGCAAGTCGCTTCTGGTATGTGAGTATTGGCCGTCTGCAAGGACGTTGCCCATGGGACGCCTGGATGTTCTTATGTTTTACCACCTTTGTGGTAGGCTTCTCTCATGTCCCCGCATGGGGAGCTGGAGCTGACAGAGGGAGCTCATCCGCGCTCTCCTTGGATTCGAACCTGCAACTTCATTACTGCCAGCACAAGTGTTTAATCTACTGCACCACCGGGGGCTCTGGAACTGTGGATACAGGATACTCAACCTGCTTCATAATAGCCTTGCAACAACAACAATAACAACAACAACAAAAACAAAAACAATTCATTACCTGATTCACACACAACAGATCCTGGCTTCAGCTCCAGCATCATGGTGATGAGAGAAATGTCAGTCGAATACAGGATCTGCGTCCGATGGGGGAGATTGAGAGTCCACAGCTCAGGGGTTGGGTGAAGAATATAGACCCATCCTCCTTTGCTGCAGGTCACCTTGGAGCCATACGGTTTGCCTATGAGGTCCGTGGAGTGCCTTATCACACCATACTTGGTCTGCGTTTTGCCACCGTTCTGTACCTTCACCGGAAACATGGACTCATGGCCCAAGAAGACAATGGCCGTGTCCCCTTCCTTGATTGTGTCTCCATATTCAATAAAGCTCATTGCAATAATCTTGCAGTTGATAAATTAGTTGTGGCTAAGGACAAAGGAGACATGCTTTAGAAAAAAACATTCATCTTTCTAGGATGTTCTTTCTGCTGAAAACATTTTTGCATTACTTCTGCTCATCTTTAATCTCACAGCTAATCATGCATCCCTGTGGTTCTCAACCTTTGGTCCACCAAGTGTTTTGGACTTCAACTCCCAGAAATTCCAGCCAGCTTACCAACTGTTAGGAATTGTGGGAACTGGAGTCCATAATACTTGGAGGGCCAGAGTTTGGGAACCACTGCATCTTATTGGACTACAACATTCATTGGTCTTATCTTAGTCAATAAGGACATCTAATGGGGCCTGCAGTCCAACAACATCTAGAGCAGTGGTTCACAACCTTCCTAATGTGCGACCTCTTAATACAGTTCCTCCACCAACCATAACATTATTTTCATTGCTACTTCATAACTGTAATTTTGCTACTGTTATGAATTGTAATGCAAATATCCAATATGCAGGATGTATTTTCATTCACTGGACCAAATTTGGCACAAATACCCAATATGCCCAAATTTGAATTCTGGTGGGTTTGGTTTTATCATTTGGGAGCTGTCACAGTTAACCTACGATCAAAGAGCACTCTGAACTCCACCAAAAATGGAATTGAACCAAACATGGCATACAGAACTCCCATGACCAACAGAAAATACTGGAAGGGTTTGGTGGGCATTGACCTTGAGTTTTGGAGTTGTAGTTTACCTACATCCAGAGAGCACTGTAGACTCAAACAAGATGGATCTGGACCAAACATGGACTTGACATTTGGAAGTTGTAATTGCTGGGATTTATTGCCCAGATTGAGAAACACTGATCTAGAGGGATACATCTTCTTCATTCATGTCTTGGGGATAAACTTAGGGAATGTGGTTGGGTTCCTTCAAGTAGTTCCAGCTTATGACAACCCTAAGGCAAACCTATCATGGAGTTTTCTTGACACAATTTGATCAAGAAGAGATTTGCTGCTGTCTTCCTCTGAGGCTGAGAGAGTGTGGCTTTCCCAAAAGTACTCCAGTGGGTTTCCAGAGTTTGAATCTCAGCCTCCAGAGTTGTAGCCCAATGTTCAAGCCAACTCTATGGAATTTAGGAACTATGGAATCTACAAGGTCTTTAGCCTTCTTTGCCCAGGAATGCTGGTGCCTCACCAAACTACAGCTCCCAGGATTCCATAGCAAAACGCCGTGACAATTTAAGTGGTATCAAACCGGATTAATTCTGCAGTGTAGATACATCTCTAGAAATGCCTGGAGAGGACACATTTTGTCACACATGGATATATGATAGCATAGTTACTAGTTTTGGGGTTATAGTGGTCACAGCATATGCTATTTTTAATTCCATGATGGAAGAAAGACAAAATAATGAAGCACCTAAATAACAGCTGCTTTTGCTCCTGTTCACCTTTACTGCAAACTGCCAAAAATAATGAAAGTCTTCTGCTCTGTGACCCAGTTCTGGTTCTCAGCACTCACCACTTAAATTTGGTATTAGAAGGAGCAAGATATGGGCTTACATATCAAAAGAGGCTTTTGACTTCAAACATTATCAGAAACAACTCACAGGGAGTCTATTTTCTATGCATTTTTAGAGTCACACTATAAAGCAGTCAAAGCAATAGTTACTAATGCAAAGTCGATGAGAGCTCAGTTCTCCACCTGCATTTTGTCATTGGGAAGACGCAGCAGACAGCGGTTGCACTACAAATATATCATCTGGGGAAGGTCAAAGCTATTTACGCAAGCAGACCTAATAAAACCCAAAATCCTGTTCTTTGTACAGGTAGTTCCCAAGTTACAAACATCCGACTTACAAACAACTCATAGTTAAGAATGGGGGTGAGACAACAGGAAGTGGGAGAAATCTATCCCTCGGAAGGGAATTCCACTCCTGGAAAGGTTATCATGGGAAAAAGGTGTCTGTACTGAAACTTTAGCACCAATGCTTGTTTCCACAACAAGCCAAAATTTTCAGAATCCAATTATCAGAGAGACAGGAAACAAAGTGAAATCTTCCAAACAGGGGAACAGACAGCAGAACAAACACTATAGGGGTTCTAACCTTTGCTTATGCTATCAAAAACTGTGTTTGTGTGTGTGTGTGTGTGTATGCATGCACATATATAGTTTATTTATTTATTCATTTAAACATTTATATTCCGCCCTTCTCACCCTGAAGGGGACTCAGGGCGAAGCACAGCATATATTAAGCAAACATTCAATGCCAGGACATGAATTCATTATATGCATAGACAAACATTAAAAACATTTGTCTCAATATTAAAATACACTGTTTAAAACCATCTTGATCATCTGCGTCAAATCTAATTGGCCTGGTAATGTTTCCTATCGCTGCTTTATTGCAATGCCCCAAAAGTTTGGTCCCACAGCCAAGTTTTTACTATCCTTCTGAAGGACTGGAGGGAGGGGGCCAACCTGATCTCACCAGAAAGGAAGTTCCATAGCCGGGGAGCAATCACCGAGAAGGCCCTCTCTCTTGTCCCCACCAATCGCACCTGTGACAATGGCGGGACGGAAAGCAGGGACTCCCTGGAGGATCGTAATCTCCATGATGGTTCATAGGAGGAGATGCATTAGGACAGGTAAATTGGGCCAGGGCCATTTAGGCCAAAGTCAGCACTTGCATTTGCATTATAGGCCAAAGTCAGCACTTTGAATTGTGACCGGTAGCAAACTGGCAGCCAGTGGAGCTGGCGTAACATGAGAGTTGTATGCTCCCTATATGCTGCCCCAGTTATTAACCTGGCTACCTCTCATTGAACTATTTGAAGCTTCCAAGCAGTCTTCAAAGGCAGCCCCACGTAGAGTGCATTGCAGTATTCTATCCTGGATTTAATGAGAGCATGGACCACCATGGCTGGAGTTGCACTTTAAAATGTGCCTGACTTACAAGCACATTCAACTTAAGAACAAAACTACAGAACCTATCTTGTTCATAACTTGGGAGACTGCCTGTAGTTTGGAGGAACTGAGAAGCCTCAGAACATAAGAAGAGATGTGATGGGTTTATGGCCCTATATAATTGAATCGTTATGGCCCTATATATATGAATCGTTATGTAAATATATGATATGCAGGACATATTTTCATTCACTGCACCAAATTTGGCACAAATACCAAATATGCCCAAATCTGAATACTGGTGGGGTTGGGAGTTGTAGTTGATGGGATTTATAATCCACCTACAATCAAAGAGCATTCTGAACTCCACCAATGATGGAATTGGACCAAACTTGGCACACAGAACTCCCATGACAAACAGAAAATACTGGAAGGGTTTGGAGGGCATTGACCTTGAGTTTGGAGTTGTAGTTCGCCTACATCCAGAGGGCATTGTGGACACAAACAATGATGGATCTGGATCAAACTTGACATGGATACTCAATATGCCCAAATGTGAACACTGGTGGAGTTTGGGGGAAATATACCTTGGCATTTGAGAGTTGCTAGGATTTATAGTTCACCTACAACCAAAGAGCATTCTGAACCCCACCAACGATAGAATTGGGTCAAAGTTCCCACGCAGAACCCTCATGATCAACAGAAAATACTGTGTTTTCTGATGGTCATTAGCGACCCCTCTGACACCCCCTTGCGACCCCCCACCAAGGGTCCCGACCCCAGGTGGCCTTTGGCAACCTCTCTGACACCCCCTTGCAACTCCCAGGTTGAGGAATGCTGCTATAGAATTAATGTAGTTTGACTCCACTTTAAATGGCATGGCTCAATGTTATGGAATTCTGAGAGTTGTAGTCTCTTTGGCCAGGGAAGGCTGTAATGGTTACACTTATTCCATGATTGCAGTTTAGTCATAGCTCCTAATATTTGAGAAAAGCTTTTTCCGAACACCAGAATAAGAAAGCAGTCCATAAACACATAAAATACCACTTAGGATTCAGATCTTATTTTAATAATCATTGGATTATGCTCGCAATTAATCTAAACTTTGATTGCATGCAGAGGACTACTCATCTTATTAAAAAATATATTCTGAGTTCCTGACACAAGCTTTATTAGAATGTAATTCAGAGCCAAGTGGAGTTAATTCTGAACAGTTAATTTAGTGCTGTGAATCCGCACTCTGATTAACTTCCATTTGCTATTTAAATATGAATGGCAATCAATCATATAAAGAGAGAAATAAAATGTAGAAAATCAAGAACACTCCCACACAGCAAAAATGCCTTTTAATTAGATACTGGAGCAGAATGTGATAATGCTGCCAACTTTTTTGATGCTTTGGCTCCTGTGCCACTTTGAGTAACTTACCGTATATACTCGAGTATAAGCTGACCCGAATATAAGCCGAGGCACCTAATTTTACCACAAAAAACTGGGAAAATGTATTGACTTGAGTATGAGCCGAGGGTGGGAAATGCAGCAGCTACTAGTAAATTTCAAAATAAAAATATTAATTTAGGCATTAGTAGGTTAAATGTTATTGAATATTTACATAAAACTCTAATTCAAGATAAGACTGTCCAACTCTGATTAAACCATTATTCTAACCTTCTTCAATGTAAATATGCTTACATGTCCTCCAATAATAACAAATAGAGTAAAATAATAATAATAGAGTAAAATAATAAATGTAACAATAACAATAATAGAGTAAAATAATAAATGTAATAATAAAGTAATAAATGTAATAATAATAATAGAGTAAAATAATAAATGTAACAATAACAATAATAAAGTGAGTAAAATAATAAATGTAATAACAACAATAATAAAATAATAAATGTAACAACAACAACAATGTAAAATAATAAATAATATTATATTATAATATAAGCTGGGGGAGACTTTTTCAGCCTGAAAAAAGGACTGAAAAACTAGGCTTATACTCAAGTATATACAGAAATAACAAAAATAGAGTAAGATAATTTTTTCTGGCACAGAAACAAGTGCATATATTTGAGGATTTTACCTACGAGGTTTTGGGATACCAAACCGCTGGTAAAGTAGAGGTGTAGAAAGTTACACAAACATACAAACACAAACACAATTTTTTTTACCTCCCATCAACCTCAATATTAACTGTGTAAATTCCCGTCTCCTTAAAGAAACATACAACATTTCTAGAGTGCAATTATACAAATCCTATTTCGTGAAACTGGAGCTTGGAAAAGTTATTTTGTTGGATTTCATCTCCCAACATTCGCCAACAAACATGACTGATGACCATGTTGGCAGAACTGTAGTCCAGAAAAGCAACAAATCCATGATTTCTATGGAGCCATGAAGCTTAGCACATCAGTCTCTTCTAAAATCATTATAGCAAATGGATTGATTGCTAGATGATTTCCTAAAGTCAATATTCAAAGAGAAGCAGCAGGGATGCCCAAAAGATACTCACATTTGCCTGGCATTTCCATCATAAAATATAATGGCCTAATGTGCATTTTCATAAAGTGCATTTACACGTAATGAAGTCTGACACCACTTTAACTTCCATGGCTTAATGCTCAATTGAATCCTGGGAGTTGTAGCTTGGTGAGATACCAGCATTCTTTGGCAGAGAAGATGAGAGACCTTGTAAAGTTACAGCTCCATGACTCCATAGCTGTCAAAGTGGTATCAAACTGTAGTAACCCTACAGTGCAGATGCATCTATAAACTAGGGACTATTTTGTGAAGGCGATGATAGCGTGATTGACAACAATGGCAGGTAAAGTGTACATTGGGGTGTGTCCTGGACTGCAACTCCCATAATCCAAAATAGACAGTGATGATGGATTATGGGATGCACAGTTCAGGAAACATCTGAGGGCCCCATGTTCTTTCCATCCTTGAAAAAGTAAAGATGTGGATAGGAACCAGTGTCATATAGTGGTTTGAGCACTGGACTACGATTCTGGAGAACATGAGTTCGAGTCCTTGCTCAACCACTGAATGAGTCACATACTATGGCAATTAAAGTGGTGCTCAACTGCAGTGTAGATGCACCCCTAGGTCAGCGGTTCTCAGCCTGGGGGTCGGGACCCCGGGGGGGGGTTGCAAAGGGGTGTCAGAGGGGTCACCAAGGACCATCAGAAAATACAGTATTTTCTGTTGTTGGTCATGGGAGTTCTGTGTGAGAATTTTGGCCCAATTCTGTCGTTGATGGGGTTCAGAATGCTCTTTGATTGTAGATAAACTATAAATCCCAGAAACTACAACTCCTAAATGTCAAGGTCTATTTTCCCTAAACTCCACCAGTTGTTCACATTTGGGCATATTGAGTATCCGTGCCAAATTTGGTCCAGATGCATCATTGTTCAAGTCCATAGTGCTCTCTGGATGTAGGTGAACTACAACTCCAAAACTCAAGATCAGTGCCCACCAAATCCTTCCAGTATTTTCTGTTGGTCATGGGAGTTCTGTGTGCCAAGTTTGGTTCGATTCAACTGTTGGTGCAGTTCAGAATGCTCTTTGATTGTAGGTTAACTATAAATCCCAGCAACTACAACTCCCAAATGACAAAATCAATCCCACCCCAGTATTCAAATTTGGGTTTATTGGGAATGTATGTAAAATTTGGTCCAGTGAATGAAAATACATCCTGGATATCAGATATTTACGTTACGACTCATAACAGTAGCAAAATGAGAGTTATGAAGTAGCAAGGGAAATAATGTTATGGCATGAGGATGGTTGGCAACCACTGCCCTAGGCAATGTGTCCTGCTGCAAGGGAAAACCTATTCTGTCCAATGGGCTTCCTCCCCGCAAAGTGGATTTTCCACCCTTCTCCCACTGCTTACCTTTCCAGGGAGGGAGGTGCATAGGACCAGGACCCAGCACGTGGCTTCCCCGCTTCCTCTGCCTTTCGCTTTCTCTCGTCGCAGCCTGATGACGCGCCCTGCCTTTCCCCGCCCTCCCTGCAAAGCAAACACTTCTCAGTCTGCCTGCACGTGTCTCTTTCCCAGCTGTGCTGCTTCTCCTCTCTCTCTCTTTCTCTCTTTTTGCTGCGCTGTTATTGGAGGCATCTGCTCTGCACCTTCCTGGCCAAAGAGTGCTCTCTCCAGATTACAACTCTCAGAGTTCTAGAGCACTAAGCCATGGCAGTTCATTCAGGGTTCTAGAGCACTAAGTCATGGCAGTTCATTCAGGGTCCTAGAGCCCTAAGCCATGGCAGTTCATTTGGGTTCTAGAGCACTAAGTCATGGCAGTTCATTCAGGGTCCTAGAGCCCTAAGCCATGGCAGTTCATTTGGGGTTCTAGAGCACTATGCCATGGCAGTTCGGGGTTCTAGAGCCCTAAGTCATGGCAGTTCATTCAGGATTCTAGAGCCCTGAGCCATAGCAGTTCATCCAGGGTTCTAGAGCACTGAGTCATGGCAGTTTGTTCAGGGGTCTAGAGCACCAAGCCATGGCAGTTCAATCGGGGTTCTAGAGACCTAAGCTGTGGCCGTTCAGTGGTTCTAGAGTACTACAGCATGGCAGTTCATTTGGGGTTCTAGAGCACTACATCATGGCAGTTCATTCAGGGTTCTATAGCACTCAGCCATGGCAGTTCATTCAGGGTTCTAGGGTACTCAGCCATGGCAGTTCATTCAGGGTTCTAGAGCACTCCGCCATGGCAGTTCATGTTGTTGTTCATTCATTCAGTCGTTTCCGACTCTTCGTGACCTCATGGACCAGCCCACACCAGAGTTCCCTGTCAGCCGTCACCACCCCCACCTCCTTCAAGGTCAATCCAGTCACTTCAAGGATACCATCCATCCATCTTGCCCTTCCTTTTTCCTTCCATTTTCCCCAGCATCATTGTCTTCTCTAAGCTTTCCTTTCTTCTCATGATGTGGCCAAAGGACTTCCACTTTGTCTCTCGTCTCCTTCTCTCCAATGAGCAGCCGGGCTTCATTTCCTGGAGGATGGACTGGTTGGATCTTCTCGCAGTCCAAGGCACTCTCAGAACTTTCCTCCAACACCACAGCTCAAAAGCATCTATCTTCCTTCGCTCAGCCTTCCCTATTGTCCAGCTTTCACATCCGTAGGTGACTATGGGGAATTTATTTATCATGTCAGGGGCAACCAGACAATTGTATTACATTTCTAACAGAACAAAACAAACAAAGAGACAAAACACAAAGTTTGAAAGCCTGGTAGTTGATTAAATGTCCTTTGACCAGTATCTGGCCACTTGGAGTGCCCCTGGTGTTGCCGCAAGAAGGTCCTCCATTGTGCATGTGGCGGGGCTCAGGTTGCATTGCAGCAGGTGGTCTTCTCCAAGCCTCATACTTATACAAGGCTATCATGTCTCCTCTCAGCCTTCTCCTCTTCAGGCTAAACATGCCCAGCTCTTTAAGCTGCTCCTCATAGGGCTTGTTCTCCAGACCCTTGATCATTTTAGTCGTCCTCCTCTGTACACATTCCTGCTTGTCAACATCTCCCTTCAATTGTGGTGCCCAGAATTGGACACAGTATTCCAGGTGTGGTCTAACCAAGGCAGGGGTAGCGTGACTTCCTGTGATCTAGACACTAGACTCCTATTGATGCAGGCCAAAATCCCATTGGCTTTTTTTTGCCGCCACATCACATTGTTGGCTCATGTTTAACTTGTTGTCCACGAGGACTCCAAGATCTTTTTCACACGTACTGCTCTCGAGCCAGGCGTCACCCATTCTGTATCTTTGCATTTCATTTTTTCTGCCTTAGTGGAGTATCTTGCATTTGTCCCTGTTGAACTTCATTTTGTTAGTTTTGGCCCATCTCTCTAATCTGTTCAGATCATTTTGAATTCTGCTCCTGTCTTCTGGAGTATTAGCTATCCCTCCCAATTTGGTGTCGTCTGCAAACTTGTTAATTCTGCCTTCTAATCCTTCATCTAAGTCATTAATAAAGATGTTAAAGTGTCATTAATACATTAATTATTAAGTCATTAATAATTGTACAGTATAGATGCAATCACTAGAACACCAGATCAGAGAGCCCCCAGTGTGCAAAACAAGACAAAACTCTTGCACTAAGTAAAACCTTGCTACCTCATCACACTAGAGAATGAATCCACTTTAAATCCGGATTCTGCCTCCTGCAGAATTCTGGGATTTGTAGTTTTGGGAGGAGGCTTTAACAGCCCCACTAAACTACAAACCTCAGAATTCTGTAGGAGACAGAAACCAGATTTAAAATGGATTCATTCTTTAGTGTGATGAGGTCCTTGGTCTGTATTTACATTTTCTTCAGTAGTTTTTGAGTGTCTGCACACTTTCCTGTGGGTGACTCCTCCATTGTAAATCATACTAATTTCAGTAATTTAGTAAATCATACTAAATGCTCCTAGGTAAAAGCTGTACAAACAGTAACAGTTGTGCAGCCATTAATTTATTCCAACCCCCTAATTGATGGGAGTTTCTTAATTTTAGTCAAAATGTTTCTTAGCCAAAATTGATGTCTAAGGAACAAGCCCAGCCTGTTCTCAGAGTGAGAACAGTAAAGATGGATGCTTCATATCACAGCAAGAATATGTTGTGTTCAGTATTTTAGGTTGCTCTTTTCTTGTGTTGCATGGGGATGTTTAAACATAATTTTTATTAATTTTTCAAAAAATGCAACTTAAATCCAATTAAAAATAAACAAAGCACAAAAATAGAATATAGCGAAACAAAATGCCCAACAAAAATAATCACCTAATTCTACCCCTCCATAATAATAATAATAACAACAACAATAACACTTTAGTTATATTCTGCCCTATCTCCCTGAGGGAACTCAGAGCAGATTACAGTATATATACAAACACAAACACAGACAAACATTAAATGCCCTGATGCAATGAGACAGAAATTTACAGGCAAATAATTGCTTCTGGAGACTCTGGGGTGTTCATCTCCATTTCCAAGCAAAGGAGCCTGCATTGTCAGTAGACACCTCCTGGTCGTGAGGCCAGCATAATTGTTTGGACTGCCTGTTTGCCTTCCTGCCAAGGCACTACCTATTGATCTCACATTTGTATGTTTTCAAACTGCTAGGTTGGCAGGAGCTGGGGCTAACAGCATGAGCTCACCCTGGCCACGGATTCGAACTGCCAACCTTCAGGTCAACAAGTTCAGCAGCTTAATGGTTTAACCTACTGTGCCACCGTGGCCTCATAGTTTCCCCCAACCTCATATCGCTACCTTAAAAATAAAGATTTTAAAATATATTACAAATTTTAAAAAAAACACAACTAATTTCTCTCCCACCTTTTCCAAGCCAAGGCAACTATTTATTTATTTATTTGTCGTGTCAGGAGCGACTTGAGAAACTGCAAGTCGCTTCTGGTGTGAGAGAATTGGCCATCTGCAAGGACGTTGCACAGGGGACGCCCGGATGATTTGATGTTTTTATCATCCTTGTGGGAGGCTTCTCTCATGTCCCCGTATGAGGAGCTGGAGCTAAAATAATAATAATAATAATAATAATAATAATAATAATCACATTAACCTCTGCTAAATATAGACAAATATATTTAAGAATACCCATGATTAATAATAATAATAATAATAATAATAATAATAATAATAATACTTGGAATGTATTAGAGTCTTATTATTATTATTATTTATATCCCACTTTTCTCTCTAAAAACAAAAACTCATACAATTTGAACATTCTGACTAAAATTAAATTCTTGTAATTGTAGCTTTTTTACATAATCATATTCCTGATATTGTCCCCCTTTTAATCTAAAGATCTTACTCTATTTCAACATTTCTCTATATATCGTAGAGTCTCGCTTATCCAACATAAATGGGCCAGCAGAATGTTGGATAAGCAAAAATGTTGGATAATAAGGAAAATACTATTAAATGTCTATGATTTTACAAACAGCTATGATTTTACAAATTGAGCACCAAAACATCATGTTTTACAACAAACTGACAGAAAAAGCAGTTCAATACACGGTAACGTTATGTAGTAATTACTGTATTTACAAATTTAGCACCAAAACATCTGAATGTATTGAAACAGCAGGGGATCTTGGTGGGAGGCGGACTGCGTTGGATAATACAGAACGTTGGATGAGTGAAGGTTGGACAAGCGAGACTCTACTGTAATGTCATATTATATTTTTCCCTTCATTCTCAGTGTTCCTATTTCACCCTACATGACCTTTCAGGAAACTAGTTATCACTGCACTGTAATGATGAACAATAGATGATGATGATGATTATAATTTATACCCTACTTATTTCTCTCCACAAAGGAGACTCAAAGTCACTATATTTCGAAAGACAGCTGACAGTTGCTCTCAATAATTCAGTTTGGGGAAATCAATGCTCTATTAAGCAAACATTTTGATGTGGAAGAAGCTATAGAAGTAATTCTATTTCCCCCTCCAAAAAAATATAAATTCTGTGCCTTTTAGTTGGAAGATTTCACTTGATTTTTCTCTCTCTCCTGTTGCTTCATCCCTTGGAACAGAAGATCACAATCCCATTTTAATGATGCAATAAATGAGGCTGGGAACAAGTGAAAATCAAACTGCTTTTTAAAAAAAATTCACACAAGGCAGATAATCATATCAGATGCTTTTCTCATACTAGGGGTTAATGTGGTTAAACTGAGCATCCCAGCCAATTAAACCAGTGTGTTCCATTTCCAAATGCTGAATTAATTTTTTTCATGCCGACTTTCACAACTCTGCCAGAACATAGTTTACAAACCACTTGTCAACTGGGAACCACATCTAATATGGGAAACAGCAAAAGCTTTTGAGGAAGGGATTTCTGCACTCTTTTCAACATAGTGGAGAAATAACTTGATCACAGCATCTTTTCCTAAGAGTGCATTTACACTAGAATGAATGCAGTTTGACACCACTATAAGTACTATGGCTCCATGTTATGGAATCATGGGAGTTGTCGATTTACAAAGTCTTTTGTCTCCTCTGAACATAATTCCCATGAATCCATAGCACTGAGCCATGGCAGTTAAAGTGTTGTCAAAGTGCATTAATTCTACAATGAAGATGCACCTGTTGGGAAAAGATGGGCAAGACACACGCAGCCTCAGGGGAATCATAGAATCAAAGAGTTGGAAGAGACCTCATGGGCCATCCAGTCCAACCCCCTGCCAAGAGGCAGGAATATTGCATTAAAATCACCCCTGACAGATGGCCATCCAGCCTCTGTTTAAAAGCTTCCAAAGAAGGAGCCTCCACCACACTCCGGGGCAGAGAGTTCCACTGCTGAATGGCTCTCACAGTCAGGAAGTTCTTCCTCATGTTCAGATGGAATCTCCTTTCTTGTAGTTTGAAGCCATTGTTTCGTGTCGTAGTCTCCAGGGAAGCAGAAAACAAGCTTGCTCCCTCCTCCCTGTGGCTTCCTCTCACATATTTATACATGGCTATCATATCTCCTCTCAGCCTTCTCTTCTTCAGGCTAAACATGCCCAGCTCCTTAAGCCGCTCCTCATGGGGCTTGTTCTACAGATCCTTGATCATTTTAGTCGCCCTCCTCTGGACACATTCCAGGGCAAGCCTTCTTTGGACAGATTGTGCCATGAAAACCCAGTAATAGGGTCTCCATAATTCCGAAATGATCTGAAGGCACATAATGACAACATATTTTCATCACTCAGCCACAGTGCAATAGCCTCCAGCTTAGATGACTTTAAAGGAGTTTACTAAATTAATTGAGGCTATTAAGAGCTCTAGGCACTATGTCTATACTCTCAGCTCTCTACATTTGCTGGAGTTAAGAGCTTGAGACTCCTGAAAAAGTGAAAAGCTGCAGATAAAATAAATTTATGCTTTTTTAAAACACAGGAAAAACCTCTCTGGAGATTTCTAGGTTTTCCAGCACAACTATGGTCAACTTCCGTTGGAAGATAACTGTGGAATTGAAGCTGAAATTCAGCTACCTGTCAAAGGGGTGGGCTGGGAATCTCCAGTATCCATCATGCTCCACTACTTTAAAGACCAGATCAACACACAGAATAGGGTTGAAGGCAACAGTAACAGAAGTTTATTACTTTCAGGCCTGAAAGGATGTCTGATAAAGAGTCTCAAAAAGATTGGTAATAACCATGCAATACAGTACAAGAGATTTTATCCTCTTTGACAGCCATTCGAAGCCCCCATACCATCCTGTGATTGGTCAGATGTCTGTTAAGTAATCCCCTCTGGAACATGTAGTTTCCTGGCCGGACTGCTGGAAATAAAGTCTACTGCAGACCAGAGAAATTATACTGTTTTGCTATGGCAACACTTCATATAATGTAAAAAATATAATAAAATTCATATTTATTTTGGAACTTGTGTTGAATTTATTGGGGAAGGATTGATTTTTTTGACAACAGAATCGCTTTGGAGGACCTAGAGATTCCTAGAGAGAATAGTTTTAGTCAAACCTGTGAATAATAAAATCCACAAAAGTCAAAAACACAAACATGGAGGGAATGACTGTTATTCCCTTCTGTGCTCTTACTGGGCTTTTCCTTTGCATCTAGTTGGTCACTGTGAAGTCAGAATGTATTTGGTCTGATCCAAAAGAAATATTCCTATATTTTTAAACTGGAATTTATTTCAGACAGAAAATACAGATTTAAGGTAAGGGTGTTGCTAGCTTTTTAACCAGGCTTTCTAACAGGATCTAATAAGTGATACATCCTCATTGTCTGAATCCAATTGTTTCTTAACCTGCTGCTAAAGGCAGACTGACACAGACTGGGGAAAAGCTGGCAATTCAAGATGCCCTTTTAAAATGTCTATTTTAATTGCAACTGCTCTTGTGATGCATTTCTGATATGCAAGAAATAATTAGATATAACCTTTCCATCTCTTTATCTGTGCCAGAAAATGCTCTATCTTCTCAGTTTTTGTATGTCAGGAGAGAGGCAATGAAATGAAACTGGCTGAATTTGGTTATGTCTACAAGTTCCTATCAGCAGCCTTCAAAAATGGGTATGTAAACATTTGCAAATTAGGAAGAATAAGGAAAATGTTAAGATGCATGAACATTTTCTTGATATTTCCTAACAGAGGTGGATCAAGAAATATCTCTGCATCACTGTTCCTGTTTTACATCTTTTAAGCTGAATGAAATATATTTTCCTTTCTCCAATTTAATAGTGTAATATTCTCCCTACAAAATATGAGTAAGAAAGATGCCACTAATTACATTATTTTCTAAGCCTGGAGGCTTTAAGAGACTAATAGCCTCCACATTGAGGAAAGCAACCTCTGTTCTTTCATTTATGAGTAGAAGGCAATCATTTTCCAAAAGAATCCGACTGAAAGGTTCACTGAAAGGACACAGCGTTAGGGGGGTATGATTAGTTTAGACACCTCAGGGCTTGCTCAGGCATTTCATCCAGGATGTAAATATTGCATTATTCCAAGTAATGCAAGCATCCATGGCTTTCTTTAAGAACCATTTTTCTCCTCCCTGTCATAAGTAAACAAGAGCTGGGGAAAATGTTCAAAAAGTGATCAGAGGAACAGAAAATTGGAAGAGATCCCAAGAGCCATGCAGTCCATCCTCATGTCATGGAGGAAGGCACAATCAAAGCACACCTAGAATCATAGAATAAATAGAGTTGGAAGAGACCACATGTGTCATCTAGTCCAACCCCCTGCCATGCAGGAAATGCACAATCAAAACATCCCAATAGATGGCCATCCAGCCTCTGTTTAAAAGCCTCCAAAGATGTAGGAGTCTGATGTGCACAAATATGAATCCGGTCCTTAGCACACTAAAAAAAAGCAGGTTTCCCACATCAGATAGGATGAGAAATACTGAATTAGGTTCTCCTGAACTATTTCGGAAGTGTAAGCAATGTTGTTTTCTGATGGCACTTATTTACTTCACATTTATAATTAAGCCACCTGGGAAACCAATACCATGCCCTTGAGTAACTTTCTCCTATGAGTCTTCCCTTCGTCAGTGTGTTGGAAACCTTGGTTGCAATTACCTGAAGGTTCAGTATTTGGTTGCAAACTTGCCTGCTGCTCTATAATTCAAGATCACCTGCTGTATAATTCAACAAGATGCTTACAGAGTTGGTCAAGGCAATGCATAATGCAGCCTTCTATTATTAGCAGACTGCAGTGGGGGAGGGGGATGGGGTGAAAACTTAAGTGTCCCATCTCAACAAATGTCTCACGCAAACTGGCCAAGATTACTTTGGGTTTAGAGCACTGAGCTTCAAATATACACCAGATTATAATTAACCCACAGGGATGGGATGATGTGAGAGGAAGCAGGTAGGCATCATGCATCTGCCCATGTAATCAAGGTTGCCAGGTCAGAAGCTGGACACAGTCACTTGTTTGGGCCGCAACTCCCAAAATGCTAAAGCTGGTATAACCAGTTGACCACCTTGGCTGTGAAATTACAGGTGTTATAGTCCAAGAAAGTAACTCCTCCAAGCTGTGCCAATTTTTGTTGAGAACACAGTGATGCCAGAAATGAGGACTTTGGGTCAAAGATCCAGAATTCTATTCAATGGAATGAGGAGGAATTGTCAGCTCAGAAGGGAAAACAAATGAAGGAAACACACACTATCATCCTGAGAAGTCTCCATATAACTACTGGAAGAGCAATTTTAAGACCAAAATGTCCCAAGTCTAAAATTAATTGACTTCATTATTAGTTGTGAATAGAATTCTACTTATCATTAGAAGTTGGGAAAAGAAAAGTAAGCCATGCATAGGTATCCCAAATGCTTGGGACCTGAAGTATTTTGGGTTCATATTTTTTTCTGAACTTTGGAATACCTGTATTTGCATATATGTATATAATTTGACCACATAATGAGAAGACAGGAAAGCTTGGAGAAAACAATGATGCTGGGGGAAATGGAAGTAAAAAGGAAGAGGGGTCAACCAGGGGCAAGATGGATGGATAGTATCCTTGAAGTGACTGGATTGACTCTGAAGGAATTGGTGGTGGTAATAGCCGACAGGGAGCTCTGGCATGGGCTAGTCCATGAGGTTGTGAACAACAACAAATATACTGAGTTATCAGACATGGGACCCAAGTGTAACCACAGTATTTATGTGTGTTTCATAAACAACTTAAACACATACCCTGAAGTTAATTTTATATGAAATTTAAACTATTTTTTTCATGAAACAAAGTGTATGTACATGAAACCATCAGAAAGGAAAAGCACCAATACAGCAGAGTCTTGCTTATCCATCATAAACAGGCTTGCAGAACATTGGATAAGCAAAAATGTTGGATAATATGGAGGGATTAAGGAAAAGCCTATTAAACGTCAAATTACGTTATGATTTTACAAATTAAGCACCAAAACATCACAACAAAACATTACAACAGAAAAAGCATCAAAACATTGCAATGTATTGAAACAGCTGTGGATTTGGGCAGGATGCAGACTGCTTTGGATAATACAGAGCGTTGGATGAGCAAAGGTTGGATACACGAGACTATACTGTATCTCGGTCACCCGCATGGGTGGCTCAACCCATTACACAAAGTAAACATTTGCAGTATAGTTGATTTTGTCCAGGGGCGCTCTTGAGGCGCTCTTGGGGGAAAATAGATCTTGACATATGTGAGTTGTAGTTACTGGGATGTATAGTTCTCCTACAATCAAAGAGCATTATGAACTCCACCAATGATGGAATTGAACCAAATATGGCACACAGAACTCCCACGACAAACAGAAAATATATATCAGTGATTGGTTGGGGAGGGGGCACCAAAATACTGTTTGCTTACTGTTGAAAATTACCTAGGGCCACCCCCGTATGAACAATTTCAGTCTGATTTTGGAATTCTGGATAAGGGATTCTCAGTCTTTAGCACTTCTACCTTTGGCCAGCGGTGCCCCTTACTTTAATAATTCTAAAGTAAACATAAAAGATGCGTTGTTGTAGGTTTTTTGGGCTATTTGACCATGTTCTAGAAGCATTCTCTCCTGATGTTTCGCCTGCATCTATGGCAAGCATCCTCAGAGGTTGTGAGGTCCTCTGAGGATGCCTGCCATAGATGCAGGCGAAACATCAGGAGACAATGCTTCTAGAACATGACCATATAGCCCAAAAAATCTACAACAACCTAGTGATTCCATTCCTGAAAGCTTTCGATAATACATAAAAGAAGATTTTGATTTGGGAGATTCATGCCAAACTCTGTCTTAAGCACCAGGGAATTGCCCATCTTTTCCCCCATGACAGAGCTGTTGTGACCTTAAACATCAACACAACACAATGACGTTCAAACAATTATAGTCTTCCATGTATAACATCTCCAAGCTAAGAATAGCTTCACTATTTGGATTCCTGTCTGTTATTAAAATCTTGTATACAGTAGCCAGGTGGAACTCCCAGTGGATTTTGCAAGACATGCTTATGTGGGAGACAGTATTCTAGAAAGTTGCCATTTGAGGATTTGAGTTCAACAGCACAATACCAAACTGTTACTGGAAAACAGCAAGCTTACCCACCAGTGCTGGGGCAGGAAGTCAGGATATTGTTTCAAGCCATCCATCAAGCAGCAGCATGTGGATTTTGGTGAAGAAAGAATGACAAAAAGCAGCAACAATTGACATCTTTAAGACAGGTATACAACAAGTGTTTCTAGGAAAGTGAGCATTGACATGATAAGAGTGAGAGGGAACACTTCTTGGAATCCCATTCTCAGAGACTCTTTAATCCTTTCCAATATTTGAAGTAAAGCGGTGCAAGGTAAAGTTGCCCTGTTTTGGGTTCAACAACGGAGGCACACAAAACTCCAAAGACAGTGTCAATCCAGATGTTTTATTGTAGCTGAGTAGTCTGACATAAACAAACATGAACCTGTAATTTAATTTTTGGACAACTTTTGCCATTAGTGGGCATGTATCTTCTTCTACAGAAGACACTATTCTTTGTAAGGTTCCTTGTGTTTGAAATGTTCAGGGTGCCCAATCCAAGACAGGTTTTAAAAGCTAAATAACCATAAGGAATTAGGTTGGGGATCTGAATTGTCCATATGAAATCAATGCTTGTACCACACAGGTCACAGTCTTCCATATTCTTATCTGTTGCAAATTATTATTCCTGTTTAAATTACAAATAAAATATTTTAGTTACAATAGGCCCTCCTTTTGGAAAGGCATGATCTTCTAGAGAGCATAACCTTTTGGAGAATAATGGCATCCACAACCATTTGAAAATCATAACCTTTTGTAAAGCACGATCTTCCAGAGAAGAGCCAAAAACCCATTTGAGTAAAATCTTCTCTTCAGTGGTATATAACCACATATACTTATGTGAAGCAATTTGGCTTTCCATTGTTAGACTGATAATCTTTTTATCTCTGATTTGTTAGAAACAGAGATTATGCACAAAATATAGCAGTTCTTCAGAAGTGTTTTTTTTCAGTGCCCAAAACATCTACTCTCTCATAAAATATCTTATTTCTATATCATGCTCTCAAGAGACAAAAATAGACTTCGTTAACAGTAACATATCTGGTTTGCTCACAACCTTCATGTATTTAGCATACAGATACATAACTTGTCAATCCAGTTACAGATAGGATTTGAAGTAGTTTCTCTGTGCATATAACACAGGGCATCTTTCTTATACTGAAAACCTGGCTATTTGAACAGGTGTTCGGATAAGCAGTGCAATGAATATAATGAATATAGGAAAACGGAATTACGGATGATGAGTTGGATCACGATTCTAGTTACGAGATGTTAATGTGTTGTTTATTGATGTGTAATTACTTAGTATACTACGGTGTTAATTGTTTTTAAATAGTGTATGTTGTTAGCATTGAATTTTTGCTCTTGTTGTTAACCGCATTGAGTCGCCTACGGGCTGAGAAACTGCGGTATACAAATAAAGTAAATAAATAAATAAATAAATAAATTATACTCTTAACAGTTCAAAGTCTCGTGGTGTCTCTTTATTATTATGAAGTCTTAAGATCTGAGCAGTCCCAAATCTGATCATGTGATCTGCAGCCCCTCCCACAACCTCAAGTAAAGGAAAAGCTGCATACCAAAACATACATATACACTACAGTAAACTAACAGAATCATATACAAACAAATTACTAGTGGAGGTTTGAAGAAGATTGCTATTTCCAACACCTCCAATTCCACTGCAATCGAATCACTTGGACGCTGTGAAAGTGAGAAATATGATTTTTAAATACACTATTGTTTTTAGCTGCAATGACACCTCTAGAGTTGCAGTGGAGAACCTATAGATTCTTAGAGGGAAGGAACATATTAAATTCATAAACAATCAGATCTGCCAAAGTTAAACTCACAAATGGGGAGGGCAGATTGCACACCTACACTGATTTTATGCAAATCACTTCCCTCTTTTGTCTACTTTCTTGATTATATATGTTCTGGGGGGCTGATGTGTAAGTGACCACCATAGTTTCAAGCATGGGAGAGTGATGCTTAATTCTTAACATGTAGATGTAAGTGTTAAATGTGTTTGTCAAGTGTTTTGATATGGCCAATGGACTAATCAATGAAAAGGTACTACTACTCAACATGAAAGCGGTCAACTAGTGGTCAGCTCTTTATGTTTGCTGGGGTTAGAGCACAAGTACCCAACAAAAGTAAAACAATTGTGAATAAACAAATTGTATTATGTTTTACTTGAGAGAACACCAGTTCTGGAATTTCTAGATCTTCCAGCATGACACCATGGTCAACTTCTGTGAGGAGCTGGCCATAGAACCACACTGGAGAACCTAGTGATTCAATTTAAATCAAATCTATAAGTAATGAAATCCACAAAAGCCAAAACCACTTATGTGAAATGGTGACTGTATTGCAACCTCTTTAAGAACCCCTAATTAGGATTACCCGCCATATAAAAAACACAAGCAGTTAAGAGAAAGGGAAAGCAACTGGTCAATGGTATGTATTGTCTAAGACTTTCATGACCAGAATAACTGGGTTGTTGTAGGTTTTTTGGGCTATATGGCCATGTTCTAGAAGCATTTTCTCCTGACATTTCGCCTGCATCTATGGCCGGCATCCTCAGAGGCTGTGACCTTACAACCTCTGAGGATGCCTGCCATGGATGCAGATGAAACGTCAGGAGAGAATGCTTCTAGAACATGGCCATACAGTCTGAAAAACCTACAATAACCCACTGGTCAATGGTGCTCTCCACCCAGAAGGTTTTGTTTGAAAAGACCTTTAGGGAGTTTTTTTGGCACAAGGGACAAACCTTTTAATTTCCCGCTGCTTTGGACATTCTCCAAATGTACATGGGTTTAAATTATTTAATACGCTATTTAGATTGTTTATGTCTTTCCTTACTGGGATATACTATTAAACTGTTTCAAAACATTTTAACACTGAGACCATGTGGCATGGGGTTGATTGGTAATATTTTTATAAACCAGTTTTTCTTACTGCTTTCTCCTCTCCCTTGTTCTTGTAATTCAGCCATTCCTAACCTGTGGTCCTCCAGGTTTTTAGGACTTCAACTCCCAGAAGCCCCAACTAGCTGTGCCAACTCTCAGGAATTCTGGGAGCTGAATTATTTATAATTTATTTGCCACTTTTGTCACTTCTGGGGGGACTCAAGGCGGTTTACAACATACTAATGGCAAACATTCAATGCCTACATACATGGAGAAAAAAGTCATAAAACTAAACACTTGCAAATAACTATAATTTAAAATCATTAAAATCATTAAGCAAGACAAAAACAACATTTAAGCAATTAAGACAAAGCATTAAATATATCCTAGTATAAATATTAAAACCACATGATCCAAAAATCATACATCGTAGCCATTCCGATTACCATTGCACATATTTCCTAGTTATTATTTGCACTGCATTACTGGCCAAATGCTTGTTCCCACAACAAGTGTCTTTGTTTGTTTTTTTTCTAAATGGCAGGAGGTTGCTGATCTAATCTCATTGGGGAGAGAGTTCCAGAGACAAGGGGCCACCACTGAGAAGGCCCTGTCTCTCATTCCCACCAACAGCACTTGCGACTGCGGTGAGACCGAGAGCAGGGCCTCCCCAGATGATCTTAAGCTTCATGAAGATTCATAGAGGGAGATACGTTTGGACAGGTAAGTTAGGCCGGAACCGTTTAGGGCTTTATAGTCTAAAGCGAGCACTTTGAATTGTGCTCAATAGCAGACTGGCAGCCAATGGAGCTGACGTAACAGGACACTTAGCCTTCTCTGTCAGAGACTTCCAGGGCTTCACCAAATTACAAATCCCATGACTCCATAGCATTGGGCCATGGCAGTTAAAGTGGTATCAAACTGCATTAATTCTATAGTGTAGATGCACTCTAGATGCAAAATGAATGTAGACAAGGAGAGGTCTTTGATCAACGTTGCCTTCATTATGACATTTTATTTTAGGACCCTATTCAACTCTGGATTTGTATTTCAGTTCCCCAAATCCCTGACCATTGGCCATGCTACCTGTGGGTTTGGGGAGTTAAGGTAAAGGTTGTCCCCTGACATTAAGTCCAGTCATGTTTGACTCTGGGGTGTGGTGCTCATCTCCATTTCTAAGCCAAAGTGCCGGCGTTGTCCGTAGACACCTCCAAGGTCATGTGGCCGGCATGACTGCGTGGAGCACCGTTACCTTCCCGCTGGAGCGGTACCTATTGATCTACTCACATTTTGCATGTTTTCGAACTGCTAGGTTGGCAGAAGCTAGGGCTGACAGTGGAAGCTCACGCTGCTCCGCGGAATCGAACCTGTGACCTTTCGATCAACAAGCTCAGCAGCTCAGTGCTTTAACCCACTGTGCCACCGGGGGGGGGGGTCATATTTTTGGGAGTTAATGTCCAAAATATCTGATTGTAAACAATTTTTCTAAAGCATATAGCCCTCCACCTGTTGCGAAAGTGCACCTCCCTTTTTTCCTTGTCTCTTCATATGCAGATAGGAATTGCAACTCAACAACAGCCAGAAGGGCACATATTTTCCCACCATGGACCAGAATAAGCTGAACAAAGCAGGAGATAACCCAGTGGGACCTTTCAGGATGGAATTAAGGGGAATTATCTCAGCTGGAGCCCTGCTAATGAGACAGTGGGTCTGCTTGCCTCTCCTTTGATGGCATGGGAGTAGCAGGAGGAAATCAGAGCTTTCTCTGAACTTGTTACAGACCTGAGGAATGTCGTTGCTGGGAAAGGAAGGGTTGGGGCATTTTTCTGAATGAAAGACTGGAAGGTCACATGCAAAAGAAGGCAGGACTCCTGAGCATTTAACAGCAGTGCCAAAGGGGAATTGCAGCACAGAACAAGTCACACCTGTTGAAATCCCTTCTCTTACATAGCTGTTAAAGGTGCACTAGCCCTTTTTGCACATGGCCACGCTAATGGAATGTTTTTTGGCTGTTGCATGTATGTCAAAATGCAACAGTTGGACCATTTTCTATAGGGATTCATATACATCAGTAGAGCCCCTGGGTTATTGTAGGTTTTTTCGGGCTATATGGCCATGGTCTAGAGGCATTCTCTCCTGACGTTTCGCCTGCATCTATGGCAAGCATCTATTGTCCACATTTCAACAGAAATTTCAACAGAAAGGAGGAAACCATGAAAATGAACAAAATCTTACTACCAGTATTTAAAAACTCTAAAATTACAACAGCACAACAACAGAGAGGAAACAAACAAGGACATCTAATCACCTCTCAACAAAGGTTTGCTCCAAGCACTGTCAGGCCATTATATGCTAATCAAGGTGATCAGTTGAAACATTCACACCTAGCTCTAGCAGACAAGAGTCCTTTGTCCCACCCTGGTCATTCCACAGATATATAAACCCTTTTTCCTAGTTCCAACAGACCTCAATACCTCTGAGGATGCTTGCCATAGATGCAGGCGAAACGTCAGGAGAGAATGCCTCTCGACCATGGCCATATAGCCCGAAAAACCTACAACAACCCAGTGATTCCGGCAATAAAAGCCTTCGACAATACATAAGTAGAGCCCCTGTGGGTTAAACCACTGAGCTACTAAACTTGTTGACTGAAAGGTTGCAGGTTTGAATCCAGGGAGTGGTGTGAGCTTCTGCTGTTAGCCCCAGCTGCTGCCAACCTAGCAGTTCAAAAACATGCAAATGTGAGTAGATCAATAGGTACCACTCCGGCGGGATGGTAACGGTGCTCTATGCAGTCATGCTGGCCACATGACCTTGGAGGTGTCTATGGACAATGCCGGCATTTGTTGACTTTCTTTGGTAACATGGGAACATGGGTTGTTATACTGAATGTCTTGTTTTCAACTTTTACCATTGAACGCTGTGAAAGCCACCCACTGCATGGCTATCATCTTCCTCCCAGCAGACTTAAATCAAGGGAAAGTTTCATGAGAATCACCAGTCCTCTTAATGTTCCCCCAGCAAGAGTATCCCTCTGGGCAGTAAAATCAGGCAATTCCAGCTGGATGCACCCCCTCCCCCAACAAGGGTCTGCCTCCAGGGGCAAACCAAAAACGGGGCAGTGTTAGTCCCTGAACAGACTCACAGGTGACGTGGGCAAATCAAAAGACAACCTGGCAAAATGGCACTATCTAGAAGAATCCTCCACCTTGTAAGACTATGGAGCAGAACAAACAACTTTGCATTTGTATGCTTGCTCACAGCGCCCTGCCTCATGCACAGAGGAAGAACTGTGTAAAGCTACAAACAATGAGGTTACTGTTGCCCTTTTTTTGTCTAAAATTATTTTATCACTTTTATACTTGTTAATTTATGCAATGCTTTTGATATGAATAAATAAATCAAACTTTTACCATGACATTGCAATGCTAGTCTTTATTTGGGATAATTTATATTCAAATACTTGCGGATTTCTTTAATCCTAGCAAGTTGGCATTCCACATTTGTGTTGCTGATTCTGCAGATAATCAAATCTGCATATTAAAATGGTATCTATGGGAATCTCTAGGTCAGTGGATCTCAACTTGTGGGTCCCCAGATGTTTTGGCCTTCAACTCGCGGACATCCTAACAGCTGGAATTTCTGGGAGTTGTAGGCCAAAACAAATGGGAACCCACAGGTTAAGAACCACTGTTCTAGGTCCTTCAATGTGATTCTGTAGTCAACTTCTACCAAAGACTGACCATATTAGACAGATTGGAGAGATGGGCCAAAACTAACAAAATGAAGTTCAACGGGGACAAATGCAAGATACTCCACTTAGGCAGGAAAAAAGAAATGCAAAGATACAGAATGGGGGACGATGCCTGGCTCGAGAGCAGTACGTGTGAAAAAGATCTTGGAGTCCTTGTGGACAACAAGTTAAACATGAGCCAACAATATGATGTGGTGGCAAAAAAAAAGCCAATGGGATTTTGGCCTGCATCAATAGGAGCATAGTGTCTAGATCTAGGGAAGTAATGCTACCCCTCTATTCTGCTTTGGTTAGACCACACCTGGAATATCGTGTCCAATTCTGGGCATCACAATTCAAGAGAGATGTTGACAAGCTGGAATGTGTCCAGAGGAGGGCGACTAAAATGATCAAGGGTCTGGAGAACAAGCCCTATGAGGAGCGGCTTAAAGAGCTGGGCATGTTTAGCCTGAAGAAGAAAAGGATGAGAGGAGATATGATAGCCATGTATAAATATGTGAGAGGAAGCCACAGGGAGGAGGGAGCAAGCTTGTTTTCCGCTTCCTTGGAGACTAGGACACGGAACAATGGCTTCAAACTACAAGAAAGGAGATTCCATCTGAACATGAGGAAGAATGTCCTGACTGTGAGAGCCGTACAGCAGTGGAACTCTCTGCCCCGGAGTGTGGTGGAGGCTCCTTCTTTGGAAGCTTTTAAACAGAGGCTGGATGGCCATCTGTCAGGAGTGATTTAAATGCAATATTCCTGCTTCTTGGCAGGGGGTTGGACTGGATGGCCCATGAGGTCTCTTCCAAATCTTTGATTCTATGATTCTATATGTCCTCTGTATGAACAATGTGCTTTTGGGAATTCATTTGTTATCTGTCCTTTATATGCCTGTTTGGACTTAACTATAAAATTTTGTAGAGAGAACTGACCTCCCTCCCCAAAAAGGAGAGAGAGAAAGTATTTTATAGCATAAAGATTTAGCAACTTCTCAAAACACCTCATTCCGCTTCTGAGGAGGCCAAGGTGGTGGATATAGGTCTATCCTCCATCCTTGTGTTTCACGCGCACAACACACTTTGGTGGTAGATTAAGTAGAGATGTTCATGAATAACCCATGGTGTTGTTGGCCCCGATTTTGTGGAAACTCACACGCTTACTCAC